>NC_135538.1:28367222-28689444 GCF_045843805.1 Urocitellus parryii
TTCCCTATTCACTCAACCCTACCTGTTTTTAAAAGAGGTATCTATGGTAACCACCTTTTCCTGAGCTAAAAATCAGGACATATGATCTGGCAAAGTAAGTGTGTTCTCATGACAACCACAGGACAGAGTCTCTGAAATCAGGCTGTCCTGCAAATCTAGGTTGTGTGCTTAACAGTGTAAATGTTTTTGTTTGGAGTGTGTGTGTGTGTGTGTGTGTGTGTGTGTGTGTGTGAGAGAGAGAGAAAGAGAGAGAGAGAGAGAGAGAGAGAGAGAGAGAGAGAGAGAGAGAGAGAGAGAGAGAGAGAGAAAACAGTTGTTTGGTAAATTTCTTTAAAGCTGGAGTTTAACATAGTGAGTATCAGGCTTAGGAATGGAATTTGCAGAATTGCCATGGCTTAAGTGTCTGCTAGGACAGAACTGGGTTCAGGAACTCTCAGAATACATTTCTGTTGCTGATGCTCCACTGGCCCCAACGATTTTGAACTGCCATTTGTCCTGGGCCCTATTTTTTTTTTTTTTTTTATCATTTCTCTCCCATTTTCAGGGAGAGGAATCTGTTTAATTGTGAAAACAATAAAACAATTAAGGGCAATCTGGATAAAGAGGGATCATCCTTAATCTCATAATCCCAACATGCCTATTTGATTAATTGTATATTCCATTCAAATCTTCATAGCTGTGTTGACTTAGTTCCTATCTCTTGAGGATGACTTCATGACTCTTCTGTGGACTGTGGATTAGATCTGACTCACAGTGATGGTCATTTTAATTTGCTCAGATTTTCTCCCTTTTCAGCAGATCTTTTCAGATGCCCTCTTCCTTCCCAGTGCCACGGTGTTAAGCCTTGAGCTTTACAGAATCCACAGCCCTGTGAATGCATTAAGCTAACTGAGGTCTGTGGAAACAGATAAAAAAACATAAACTGCTACAAATCAGGGCCAGAGATTTCAATGAAAAGAGTTGAAATTTCATGTTTGGATTCAATGGAAGGGAACTGCAAGGAAAAGAAAGGTTTACTTTAAATGTAGATGGAATTAGTGGGGTATTTTAAGGTGTGACAGAAATTCTTACTGGAGCAAAAATATTTTTTTTCACTTAAGTGCCTAAAATTTCTGCCATCTAATTTGATTCACGATCTTATGCATAATACAATTACATAAAGTAATAATTATTTTGGATGCACTGACTGCACTTTAATAGTTTACCATAATGGACACTAAAAAAAGAGAGTATGGTTTTAAGAGAATGAGCCTGAAAATAAGTTTTGAAGTACAGAGTACAGAAAACAGGGATACCAGGCCACAGAGGATCAGGGCTCTAGGGGCTTTGGCCTTTGGAGTGAGGCTTAGGGATGAGGAATAGGGACCCACAGTGGATGGGCCCATAATTCCATTATGCTGATTCACCACCCTTCAAACCCTAAAGAGAGTATAGATTCTAGTTACTTCTATTTGATTTGATTTTGATTTTATTCTAAACCAGAAAGTTAATACTGTAACTTTAGTACTGAGTGAGTTAAGGGTCTCTAACAAAGTTACTATCCTATTTTTATAATTGAAAATTATTTAGTAGATCTGTCATGATTAAAGTATCTATTGGATGCAGACATTCAGACCTTCAGTTCTGGTCTTTAGAACCCTACATGTAGATCTTTTCTTTGTGACTCCTGGCAGAGGCACCAAACGGCTCATTTCAAAGTGACAAGAAATTCAACTCACCAATCTGTATACTAGGGATTGAATCTTTCTGTTGATTACAAAGAGGACTGATTTCCAGTTCAAATTTCTGTTCAAGATCACCTAAGAATAGAGAGGAAGAAACACATTGGTAATCTAGAATTTATAAAACACGTGTCCATAGTTTTAATGACCTTGTTGGAAGAAGTTATCCTGGGGATTACTGTCGCCTCCCTTGTTATGGTCAGGTACTTGTTAACACAGACTTGCTCTGCCTTGCTCTGGTGACTTGCCTAAAAAGGTAAATTTTAAGGGAGTCAATGACCGTTTATAATGAGATCATTATAAATAGGTGCATTCTGTGACTAGAATACTTTTGAACAAATCTAAATAAACAACATGAAATAAAGGTTCTAGCCTTAAGTTCAGGCTAAGAAAACAGGACCTCCCCTTCCCCTACTTCCTCACTGTAGTCTGGTTTTACCTGAGACAACTGAGAACAATAAATAGGTAGGAAATGGGTAGAAGGACCAGAAAGATCTCACTTGAGAAGTAGCTCAGTCTGAAGCTACAAAATTAATCAAAAATAAAGTCAGACCACCATTTAGTGTTGACATGGATTCCAGCTCCCTTCCTCACCTCCACATTTTAGTTAATAGTGAGTTTTCAGTCAAGCACAGCACTTCCTCACCCTCATCTCAAGGCATCCAGCTTATGTTTTTCCCCCTGTCTTAGAACATCTCATTTTCCCCTTCTCTAACCCTAGTCTGGTCTCTCAATAACTCATTCTTAATTTTTGCTTCTTAGCTAGTTGGCTCCCATGTGTTCCTTCCGTGTCAACTATACATGTTTTCCTGGGTACCCTTTCTAAGATGGTACCCATTCTCTTGTTCTCTACTTTAGCCAAGCATATAGGGCCCTCCATGGTTCTCTCATTCTTACCCTCTGTGAGAAGGAGCTGGTCCACAAAGCAGGAGCAGAACCTCCCCACACCCAGTGCCTTTGTCCATTTCCATTTCCCTCTAGTCTCGTGCCATCCAGTAGGATGTTTTCAGTGATGAAAGTGTTCTCTGCACTGCCCACTCTGGTCGCTCTTTGAAACATGATCAATATAACTGAGAAACTAAAATTTAAACTTTGTTACATTTTAATTAAATTTAGTTAGCTACATATGCCTCATGGCTACCATACTGGTAAGTGTAGAGCTGAACACAAACCCCACTTCATTCAGCACCGAGTCCTCCCCTATGATCTCTATCCTTAGGGGTCTTCCAATGAGATCATTTGTTAATCTCATTTATTCAACAGGCATTTACAAAGCACTTGTATGCTTCAGGCATTTTACTAATCAGTGTACAAAGAGGAAAGTCTAATAGTCGTTTCCCTTTAGGATCTTTGCTGATTAGTATTTTGAGAGTAGAAAACAAACTGGTTGCCACTTCTTCATATTAATCATAATAACATCCCCAGTGGGGCTTTGTTCATAGAAAAACCACATTTTTGCTGAGGATTAGACAAGGCTGGAGCATATGTTTAAAAAAATGCTTTGGGAAACTGGGTTTATGAGGAGATACCAATCCATAGTCAAAACATGACTTTCTTAAGGTATTGAGAGTGGGGAGGGAGGTGCATCGTGTTTGGAATATCGAGCTCTGTTCTAAGAATCTAACACTTTTCTGAATTCATAGAACCTCCTTTGCCTTTCCCTTTTTCTTAAAACTTTGATTTTAAGAGTTTGCCTTTGCTTGACATTATGAGTCACTTTGTCCAGGACTGTTGGTATTCTGTGGAAGCCTACCTGTTGGTAGCAGGTTGGGATGAATTGGGACTTAAGTCCAAATCTTAAACTGCAAACTAGAATACCATCAATCAAATTGATACAAGTCATCCTTATAGAATTAAAAAAAAATAATTCAGTATGGAGGACAGGCTGTTGGGATGAGCAGATAATCTGGTCTTATTCTCAAAACAGGCAGAATTTCTACCAGAAGCTATTAAGTAAAAAGGACCCAATCTTTCTCTATTCCTTCCTCTGCCAGGAGACATGCCAGAGAAGTGTATGAAAACTCACCTTTAATAATCAGTAACAAATGTTCTACTTTTATAATGCTGTACATGCATATATTATTGGGAAAAGTTTTATAATTCTGTACATGCATATATTATTTTTTATAATGCTGTACATGCATATATTATTGGGACAAGTTTTTGGACAAGTTTTTGCCATTACTGATGCCATTACTCCACTTAGTTAACAACTTTGATTCACTAACTCTAGGGGATTTAATATCTGCATGAGTGTTGTGGTCCTTGCCTCAAATTGCTCAAAATGTAAATAAGTGGCTGGGCCTGGTAGCACATGCCTGTAATCCCAGCAACTCAGGAGACTGAGGCAGGAGGATCAAAAGTTTGAGGCCAGCCTTGGCCACTTAGTAAGACCCTGTCTCAAAACAAAAAAATAAAATAAAGTAAAATAAAGGACTGGGGATGTAACTCAGGGGGCTCAATCCCCAGTACTGAGTTTAATCCCTGGTATGGCAAATATAAAGCAAAGCACAACAAATTTAAATCAGGAGCTAGATAAGCAAAACCAAGATTTAAACCCCAATTGATGCCAGAAGTAGCACGGGATTGAGTCAAAACCAAGTGGGTCAGAGTAGAATCTTTTCTCTACACCATTGTTTGATCTCCAAGATGAAGATCCTAGCACTTCTCCCACTGCTATTTCAATAGTTTATATTTTACAGAGCAAAGAGAGTACTTATCCTACTTAATACAAAACCTCTTTGCTCCAATTTCATCATATTTCCTTTTGCTTTGCCCTCAGAGGAGATTTTATATCATGGGCAACTAGAACTGAGCCTTTGATTTCTCAGCTCTCACTCCCAATTCAGGTATAATTAAACAGTTGTAGGGACTTCATGAGCACTTCTATTCTGAGAGGAAAAGGTGGTGAGCAGAGCCTTCTGGCCCCACATGAACTCAATTCTTCTTTGTCTTCTGTCTTTGGGGCCACCACAATGTCATTGACACATCTTTCAATGGAGGCTTCTCCAAAAGGCTCACTGTTGCTATTTGACCTCCCCACAGAGCTGGTCTGTGGGACACTTCAAGCTTTGTTTGTTCTCAGCCTCTCCGACCTGATCCTGTCACTAGCATGAGGGCACTAGAGATGCCTGAACAAATATCCTGGATGTTGAAACCAGGCCTGAAGAAACAAGGCTGTGTTTAAAGGCCAATCTTCCACCCAAGGGCAAGGTCCTGCTTGCTAAGTCGTTGCCTTATTTCTGAAGGAGGGTAATCTTTTCAAAATTAGAGCTTAACTCAGGGCCACTTGTCTTTTCACAGCAAAATTCTCCTGCCTCAGTGTTGAAACTGTGTTTGAAAGGATGAACTCAACTTTCCGTCAGCTATGTTCTATTTAATTATTAACCTTGTTTGAGAAAAAGAGAAAGTCATATCAAAGGATTGAAGTCCTATTTGAGGGGAGACGGTGACCCCAAATGGCACTTAGCCTTTAGGCTGTGCTCAGCTTATTAAAATGAAGGTCAGGGTAAAAATCAAACTGTTCCTCACATTATCATGTCCACAGAGGAGAGCTATGTACATGTAAGTGTCGATTGGTTTATGTATGTATATCTTACTTTCTCTCCTTTTTGGTGCCTCATTAATACCTGTTGCCATAGCAAATCAACGTTATTTGTTAATTTTTTTTTTTTCCACAGAAGATTTGGATGGTTTTCAAGAGAGCTAAAGAGAAAGGTTAGGATAATAGGAATTTGAAGAACAAATGTCACGATAGATTAGCCATTTCCTGTTTTATCAGGAGAGATGCCTAAAAGGAGAAGGGGGAATGCAGTCACTGTGGGATCTCTACTAACCTTGCCTGTAGAATTCTTCACAGACCCTTTCACTCCACTGCTTGCTCATCTCCCAGATTCTACAAGGATTGCAAATGTCAGCACACTTCAAGGCGATCTGAGAAGGGACAGGGCAGAGAGAGATTGTCAGAGGATGACCCTTCAATTGCCTGTGGACCTGAAGCCAAAGGGTTGTCACATCAGCCAGCCTAGTGGTACCAGCCCCCAATTCACAGAGGGCCTCCCTGACATGCCCCTTCGGGAAATAGCATTTATTCATAACTATACAAAACCCTTCATTTAGAACTCCTGCTTTATAGCAGAGAGAGGGAGAGAAGAGCCACAGTCTAGGGACATGGAGCTTCCTGGAAGAGACCTGGGGTGGGCAAGCCAAGGATAGCCATGGCCTGGTTCCTTCCTTCTATAGCCCCACTCTTCCAGGCAGGGAGGCTGCAGGGACCCTGACCAGGCTCAAGTGAGATCATGTGTCACCCGCTTTCATGCTGACCCATTTTATACATCACTTAGGTTATGTGTGTTTGCATTTATGAGCCTGTGTCTGTGTGTGTATATAAGCTCAGACTACTACCAGGGCACTAAATCATATGAAACCTAGGAGTGATGCATTTGCACAGCTACCTCGGGGCCTCCTTGGTCTGGATCAGGGATATGATGTGCTTTGGTCAATGTGATGAAAACCCTAGGAGGGTTACCTTGAACTCCTACCATGTAGATTCTAACACCAATGCTAAGAGACTGATGCCAAGAGACCTGTCCACCAGCAGTGTCTATAATTTTGACCCAAATTCCTGGGATCACAAACAGCTAGCTATGTTTGGGTCTAGGAGAACCTTAGATCTTATTAAGATGAAAGTTTGGTGACTTATTTCCTGGTTCGTGAGGGCACCAGTACATGCTGGAATAGGTCAGGGACAGAAGTTCCCTGCAAGTTCTGCCCTTCTGGAATTCATCTGAGTCAGCAAGCCTTCCTTCTGAAATATGCAAATGCTCAGGCCAATCTTTCAACCACTCACAACTTGGCTGAGTCACTCCAAGCAAACACCTGGTTTGTCTTTGAACCCTCAGGTATCAGAAAATGAGTTTGGAAAGAAAGAAAGGAGGGAGGGTCATTCTAAAGCTGGGTGTAGGGCATATCCTGGAAGGACTGAACCACTTTGAATAGCTGTGGAGCAGGGTGTGAGGCCTCAAAAAAAAAAAAAAAAAAAAAAAAAACCAAAAAAGAACAGTCAAGTCTCCAACTCCTAGGCTAAATCTGGTCTACCTAGATGAGTCCAGGGTCTGTAAGTCAGACTTTTGTGTTAAAAGGGAAAAAGGAAGCCAAGAGAAAATGAAAGATCAAGAAGGCTCTCATTTGGACACCAGGTCAAACTTCTATTTCTGAGGTCCACTCTTCTCCTTGCTCTCACATTGCAAGTGACTTCTTGCTATGGAGTAAAGCAGAAAGAACTGGGCCTGATACAATTCAATTCAATTCAGTTCAACTTAAAATAAACTATTTATTGGAGTCTAAAAATTGTAAGTCTTAGATTACAATAGGAGCGAAGGATGTAATGCAAACCCTATTGAATTAGGTTTTAGGTAAAAGAAAGCTACTTGTTTTTTAAATTTTTGATGGAATTATAATGAACAGTATACTTTTATGTTATAGAAACAGTCTTTTAAACTGCACAGATATCACACTGGTCAAATTTATACCAAACCACAAAATGAGGGAAACACTTGGGCTGGGGGGTGCAGCTCAATGGTAGGGTACTTGCCTAGCAGAAGCAAAGCCCTTCTGGGTTTGACCCCCAAAACCTCAATAAAAGAAAAAAAAAGTGTTTCACACTGCATGCATGCAGCCTTCCAGTGAGGTTAGTTTGTGGTGAAATAGTTACTGAACAAGGAAAAGTGAGATATTATCGACTTACTGATGCGAAACCAAGATTTTGCTTGCTTGAAAACCACTTAACAATTTCATGCGTCTCCAAACTTTTAATAAAGTAGGTCAATACTCTAACTTGTACCATGTGAGACAACCCCTTCTCAAACGTGTTAAAATTATCGATCATGCCCCTGAGGGTTTTTGTTGAGCAAGGCTAATGGCTTTTGTTGCCATTGTTTACCTGAAGCATAAAGTGTCTGTCGTGAGCATCCTCCAGCCTTAAGTCTTTATTGTGGAGGTGAGTTTTCAATCGGGTCAGAAATTCATTCTGCCTGTTGATGTCTGTTGCCAAGATCAGGGAGCCCAGCTGCTGTTCAATATCCTGTCTGCATCCACAAGAATGAAAGAGAAAAACACACACAGAGAGCAAATCCCTTTGAGGAGAATGATTGATTTCCTCATCACCAGGTGGCTTGTAATCTCATTTCTGCCTTTGATTCTGTTTATTACACAGGGTCCCAGTTCCTCACAGCCTAAGAGCTGGTCTCCCATCCTTGGACAGGAGGTATGCCAGACCTGCACAGAGTGATTGAAACTTATATAACCCCAAGGGTTCCTGCGGGGGTGAGCATTGAAAGCCAGATAGAAATCCATGTTTTGAGGAGGATACAAAAAGACTTGCAGAATCACAGGAGTTTGGGTTGTGCTTCTAGAGACTTCTAATTAGTTCAAACATTAAGATTTTGATGGAGAAAGACAACAGCAAATAAAAGTGATAATAATGAAGAAGGTAACAGTGGCTGGCACTATGGGATGGGAAGTCTCATGACAGCCCAAAACAGACCAAAATGATACAATAGAACTTAAGAAAAAGGTGATTAAGACATTGTTACAAACCAGTGGGCAAGGGATATGTTTGCCAACAAATGGTATAGGGAAAATGGGATATTTTGTAAAAATAGGCGAGTTAGGGCTTTATTTCACACGTAGAATGTAATTGGTAGAAAGAGGGATCCATAACTATTTTTAAAATTCACCCTTAAAAGTGAAATATATTTTAAGTGGAGCGCATAGAGCATACATATAGAGTTCCATGAATAAATACAAAGTGAACATCTTGTAATAATCACCTCCTGGGCTAAGAACATGACTGCCAGTATCCCCTTTGTTATCTCTCCCATTACATTTCCTCTCCATGCCTAGAGTTACCACCTCTAGATCTTGGCTTTAATGACTTTGTACTAATTATAATAATTTACCACTTGTGCATGCATGTCTAAATGATATGATTTTAACCACTTTTGAATGTACAGCTATATGATATGTATCAATTCATGTCTTTCTTCTTTAGCTTAAAATGATGCTTTTGAAATTCATCCATGTTCATTATATTGTATTCCATTGTAAGAATAAACTACAATGTGTTTATCTATTCTACTTTTAATGGTCATTTAAGTTGTTTCTAGTGCTTGACAGCTATGAAAAATACCACAGCAAACATACTTATATCTCCAGTTATACATGTGCAGAAGTTTCTCTAGCACTTGTATAACTGGAGATATCTGGAATTCAATTACTGGATTACAAGGTACATTTAGCTCTGATTTACTAGATATTGCATTATTATTATTATTATTATTATTACTGGGTATCAAACCCAGGGCTTCAAGCATCAAGGCAAGCACAAGCCACATCCCCATTCCTAGATATTGCCAATTATTTTCAAAAGGATTTTATAAATTTGCATTCCTAGCAGTAAAAGATGAGATTCTCCTCATTCTACATTATTATCCTTTATGTTTTTTGCCATCTGATGAGTATGTCAAATAACTCTTTAGTTTAAACATAAATTTTCTTGGTTGCTACTGAGACTGGACATATTTTCATGTTGTTTACTGTACATTTGTATTTCCTCTTTTGTGAAGTTTCTATTCTGATCTTTATCTATTATTTAATTAGCTTGTCTTGATTTTTCTTATCAATTCTAAGAATTTCTTATATATTTTAAATATTGGGCCTTTGAAAATTATGTGCTGCAAATATCTTCTCTCACTTTGTGGCCTGTCTTTCTGCTTTAAGATGTGCTATATTGAAAAAAAGTCTTAAATTTTAAAGTAGCGTAGTCTATACTTCTTTTTATTTATGATTAAGTTCTTTCTCCTATTTAAGAAATATTCTCAATTCTTTTTTAAAATATTTATTTATATTTAGTTGTAGTTGGGCACAATACATCTATTTTATTTACTTATTTTTATGTGGTGCTGAGGATCAAACTCATGGCCTTGCGCATGCTAGACAAGCGCTCTACCGCTGAGCCACAACCCCAGCCCCAATCATTCTAAATTCTGATGAAAAATTTCCCTGCAGTATAATTTATAAGCTTTATAGTCCCACTGTTCATGTTTTCAAAGACCATTCATTCATGTTTTCTAATAAGCTATACATACAGCTTTAACCTATTTTCAAACAATATGAATAATCATATAAAACAGGCAGTGCATAAAAGAAATACAAAATGCCCCCCAAATAGGAAGTGATAGTTTATATTCTTAGCATCACAAAAAGCAAACCAAAATAGCTATGTAATACTATTCCTCCCATTTTTATTGGCAAGAGTTGAAAGTAACTGCTAAATAATTTGCTAAATTAACAAATGATTGCAATACCTAATGCAGTTGATGGTGTGGGTAAAATGGTCTCTCTCAGGCTCTGTTGTGAGAGTGTAAATTAGTGCAATAATTCTGGAGGGTAATTTAGGAATCAGTGTTAAAAGCATTTGATGGTAGAAATGATTTAACCGGTAGTTCATCTACAAATTTATATTAATGTGTTGGTGAGACTGTGATCAGTAAAGACAGGTATTACAAGGGTACTTATTGTTTATAATAATGGAACATTTTAGGGAGGAAAAGATCACAAAAATTATCAAATAGGAGATTAGCTTCATAAGCCCTGGTACACTCATCCTATGCAATTAGTAAGTATATGATGTACAGCTTTATTTATTAATATGGACAAATGTCATATAATATTTTTATATTAACAAGCAGGATACAAATAGTATTAGGTGTGATCTCTGTCTTCATAGTAAATAAACTAGAAAGATGTATAGTGGGAGTTATTTTCATTTTCTTCATTATATTTTAAATTATATAAATTTTTAAAGATCTGAGTATTTATTAATTGAGATATGAGTATTATAGTTGGAAAATATAACTATTTTAGTTAGGTGAAATGTTTTATGAATCAAATTTAAAGACAAACTAAAACCTTCAAGCAATATTTACAACATATAACAAATGACTACTGTAGTTAATATAGGAAGAATTCTTACAAATGAATAATACTTATGGGAAAATAGAAAAAGACCAAATACAAAAATTTGTTCTCTAAATAAATAGCAATGGCCATTAAATACTTGAAAAATGTCAATGTCATTTTAGCTAAAAGATTTATACTGGGGATTGCAGTTGTAACCCAGTGGTGGAGTGTTTGCCTAGCGTGTGTGAGGCACTGGGTCTGATACTCAGTACCACATAAAAATAAATAAATAAAATAAAGGTATTGTGTGCAATTACAACAATTTTTTTTAAATTTATGCAAATCAAACGAATCTCCTTTTCTCTGTTTCTCTACATCTCCTTATTCCTCCTCCATATCATATATACTCATAAGTATATATCAGATTTTCAAATACATAAAAATATAATAAAGATAAGTATGAAGTTTTGTGATGGCACATTGATAGATTTTCTTATAACTCACTAATGAGAATACTGGTAGATATAGCTTTTTGAAAAAACAATTTGGCGATAGGCAACAGGAATCTTTAAAATTTAGACCTTTCTGGCCAATAATTTCTATATACAAATATTTCTGAGAAAATAATTTGTTTAAGAATGCATAATGAATATTCATACAAAAAAGTTAAAAACCATATAAATTTCAAACACTAATCTGTAGTTACAGCTTTTTGGGCACTATTTTGGCCAGTAGCCAATAAAATGACTTTACTTTAACAGACTTAATTATGTCTTTATCATAAGTGAAAAAATATCAGGACATAAACTTTAAGTTCCCCATTTTCTTAAAATATGGCTATACCGAAAAAAGAGTAAAGGGATATATACTAGCCAGGATAACATTAATGATTTCCAGATGTCAGGATTATAAGTCATTTCAAATTTCTTTTTAACAGGTTAAACCTTATGAAACCACCAATATTCTGCTTTTGACTTTCAGCCACTTCATATGATTCAAACCAATACTTTTCTCAACTTTCCTTAATTTCTACAGTTACTGTCTTGCTTTTAAACATCAGAAAATGATTTGCACGAGCAAAGGAATGATAATAAATGATTATTTATTCACATAAATCATTGCATAGCAATTATTCTTCTAGCAAAAGCATTTATAACATGTGTCTCACAAAGACATATGAATATGGTATTTTTATTTGGATTTCATAGAGGTGAGTAGGAGTATCTCAGCAAATGAATACTAATTGAGCACCAAGCAGGATTAATGTGGGCATTTTTGGGAACAAGGCTAGTCACCCTGCGGTCCTTCCCTCTCTTACTTTTCCCTTTCTTTCTTTTCTATCTTCATTTTTCTCCCTTTTTTTTCTTTACTTGTCCCTCCTACTCACCCCCATCTTTCCTCCTTTTCTTTTTCTTGTTTTATTTCTTGCTCAAATTTTTAGTTCTTTTGGAATTTAGTTCTTTGTATTTACGATTTATTATTTTAGTAAAAGGCACATGTTTTTATACCATGTACGAGGACTGGTTTTATTTAGTTCCAGGGGGTAAAAAGTCATCAAGACCGAAGTTCCTACTGTAAGTTCCACATTCCTCTGGGTTGGAGGAAACAGCATGAGATAGTATCAGAGGGCCAGGAATAAACCTCCAACACAGAGCAGGCTGCTAGTCCTATGGGGAAATGCCACTTGGTCCTTGACCCCAAGTTATGTGCTTGTCATTAAGAAGGGTACAGTGATCTATTTTTGCCACTCACCTAATTTCCTCAGGTTCTGCATATTTTCATTAAACAGATCAGAATTAGTGATGGCCTTGGAACACAGGATAGCCGCTAGTTTGGGTCCCTGAGGAAAATGAAGCAGTGGCCTTGGACTTGGTAAGATCCGGCCTACATACTGGGTCTAATGAACAGTAGACCAGGAAACTAGAATTTCCTCTTCTGTTTAAAATGCAAGATTCATTAGACAAATTAATCGTGACAAAATTGCTGGGCCCAGTTCAATTACTTCACAAAAGGCATTTTAGAAAAGAATTTCTAATTACTATTTCTGCTAAGACTGGCAATTACAAAACACACTTTAGTCAACCAGTCCTAAATCTAGCCAGAGAATTTCTATGTTCCTTCTTGACAAATATTTATTCTTTGATTCTAAATGGGAGGACAATTTTACTAACATAAAGGACAGGAATTTGGCAAAGCAGAGCATTGATGCTGAAAAGTGTGAAAGCTGAGAGTTGTTTATTATCCTTTTTCCTGACTTTGGGTCAGAGACCGTCCAAAGCCCTTTCAAAGCACCCAGAGAGATTCTGGTTTCTGGGTTGCAGTAACTGACACCAAATCTGCTCAGATAGACAAGCAAGGGCAGGCAGGAAGCACAGCGGTTGGCTCCCAGCCACTCACGCAGGGGGTCCCAAGCACGCCCTAGAGAACACCTTATCTTTACTTGTGCACATCAGTCTGTTTCATCTCAGAGCACTTACGTCATTTCCTTTGGCAAGTGAGCAAGAAGCCTTGATTCTCGAAGCATGCCAATTGTAGATCGCCAGTGGTGATTCTCCAGCACAGACATATTCTAGAAAGAAAGAAAACAAAAGCTATAAATGAGGGAGAAACCAGATACTCATCTTTCACCTAAACACAGCTGCCTGGAGGCTAGCGTCTTCCCTCCGGCCAGTTGGTGTCTGGTACCACACAGAGGCAGACCAGAAAAGAGGCGCAAAGGATATCCACCACAAGACCTGTCCCAGGCTAGAATGATGGTGGGAAAGTGGCAGGGTCTGGGGACCCTCCACTGCAGGGCTGAATGAGGCTCAATTCCTGGCCTCATTCACTTTCATCTCTGCCCTGCTTTCAAGAGCTCTGCTAAGCAACACCAACTGCAGAAGAGAGAAAGTGAAGTAGTTCAAAACAGGGAACAATGAAAACCAGAGGCTCTACAGTCAGAACATAATCCAAGTTTATTCTACCAACCCATCAGAGGCAGGTCTCCCAGCTGCTGGTTTAATCCCCTGCCCTGACCATTGACTCTCACATTGATAACAACCTGCTGAGTCTGAACCATCAGGGCAACTGGTGACACATTGACTCTCCAGTCTCAGTCAATAGTGTTTTGACTCAGCAGTGGGGGGTTAGTTCTTATGTATTCTAAAGTTTGAGAACCACTGTCACGAAGACAGCTCTGACAATAACCTTCATGATCAGAACACTGGCATTTAGCCCAAATGTAGATTCCAGGGTTGGAGTCCACAATTGCTCTCTTGTTCAAATATCTTAATATTTCTTACTTTGTGGGAGTCTCTACTGTGTAATATTTCCTTTGACCTTATTTTTTAAAATAAATATGCTTATCACCTGAACATTTGATTAACCATTTAAATAATGATGGAATCTTACACCCCATTATGCTTTGTTCTAATTATCAAACACTATGGACTTCTGCTGACTTCATCCATACAGGATAGAACCCTTCTCAATCCCAGGCAATTGTTTGCTTTATTTCCTTAATTGTTTATTAATTTTCTGTCTTGTTTCAAGAGGGGTACACCCACCCTCTATATAGTCTGTTCTCTCCCTCTCGCTTTCTCTCTCTCTCTCTTTTTTCTTAAGTGTTGGGGATCAAACTCAGGGCCTACCATTGAGCTACATCCCCATCTGTGTTAAATTGCTATTCATTTCTTTCATTGCTAAAGAGTCATTATTTTTTGCTCACCACTTGACCATGTTTGAACCAGTGATGAGATTTTATTACTTTCATCCATTGGTCTATTATCTCCTTTTGGGCATGAGCCATACACAACAAAAGAGAAAGTTTGTTAGAAATAACATGCTAGACTAATTTGTTTTGATTGTAAAGATTTATGGGCACAGAGAGTGATAGGTTAGTGTGATGTAACAGATGTTCAATCCTGCAGTGACATTTAATTCAGTAGCTCATGAGTTCACTTGCAAGACTAATTCAAGTAGATGTGTGGACACAAGTGTCCTCATGTGAGTTTTTCAAGGGGTCAGAAAACTGTAACTGGACCTAATGATAAATGATACTATGTCTGTTGAGTGGAACAAAATTATCTGGAGGATGCCCTAAGCAATTTTATTTATGCCAGCCTGACTTAACATCTTCATTAATATTCTTCCTGGAGGCAGAGTACAAAGATCCTTGGGAAATTTGCTGGTGAGACCATATTTGGAGAAGAGCATCAAGAAAATGGAAGGAAATTGAATAGGCTTGGAACCTGACATAGAATAAAAGACAGCCAAGTTTGTGATTGTAAATGCACTATTTTGTGGAAGAGTTTTCATATAAAAAAGAGTGTTTTGGGCAGTGACTTCCAGAGAGTAAGAAAACAAAAACCCTCTGCTGTTATTAACATAGATGATAAAAATTTTGATTTCCCAAAGGGGCCACACTGCTGGGAAGTGGCTGGAGAGTGGCTTTAACCCAGGTCAGACAGACTTGAGACTTAAGCTCTGCACAAGACCTTGTTGTCCCCAAGAATCTCCTCTGTGCTCCAACATCTAGGATTCCAGAATCCAGAAATGTATAAGCTGATGAATGCCTGCAATGAGATGTGATTTCCTATACACTTTTCAGAATATCTAAAATTGAAAGTCATCAAGATATGTACTATACATTTAAGAGAAACTTAAATACCAATAGCATTTAATGCCAATTTCTCTCTCCTTGGAAGAAACACAAAAGTAATCTATTTTTAAATAAATTTTTAAAGAATTTTAAATCAATTCTGTAGAATTTACATTTTCTTTTCTTTTGGTGCTAGAGATTGAACTTAGGGCCTTGCACTTACTAGGCACATGCAGTATTACTGAGCTACAACCTGACCCTAGAAATTATATTTTCATTCCATTTCCCCATAGAAAATTATTCTAATTTGATGAATTAATTCTAATTTAATTATTCTATTTTAATGAAATATTTTTGATGTGTGAAAATCTTTTATTTTTGCCCTATCATATTTTTCTGCAATGGAAATAAGTATTTAAATTGAATTTTTTTTTTTGGGGGGGGAGTACCAGTGATTGAACTCAGGGGCACTCAACCACTAAGTCATATCTCTAGCCCTATTTTGTATTTTATTTAGAGACAGGGTCTCCACGGAGTTGATTGTGGCCTTGTTAAATTGCTGAGGCTGGCTTTGAACTTGCAATCCTCCTGTCTGACTGAAATTTTAATGCAAGGGATTTTCCTAACATCAGGCTCTAAGCATTAAATATTTTTGAGCTTGAATTTATCATGCAATTATTATCTGTAACTAACTGACCAAAGCACATACATAAGGAAATTCGGAAAAAATAACTGTGCTTAAGAATAAAAATGTATTGGTAATGTAAAAATTTATGAGATGGATAGGAATGTTAGGTTATATCAATTATAGAAGAATTTCAATATTTCTAGTGATTTCTTTGGAGTTTTTGTACCAGGGACAACCTGCAGTATGATTTGTAAGGGGTAAGAGGGATGTCTTTCTCCTGTAAAGTAGGAACAGGGTGATGGTGATAGGTGAGAAAAGGCAGAATTGAGGTTGCTGTTCTGTAAGCACATTCCAGGCAGGTCAGTTGAAGGGCTTGAAAATGGATTCTGTTGATACTATTCATGCCTGTGTACCTGTTGGAAAGTCTTCATGTGTCCCCATGGATACACATGCCCTGTTTGAAAATGGCTGCCATCCATGACTGCTATTGAGAGCAGGGCATACCTATTCATCTTTGTGCCACAGTCTGTGGCACAGTGCCACCTGAATAAGTAAATATTTGTTGAATGGATACTGAGTAATTAGTTTCCCAAACCCCAAAGTTTCATAGCTGCAAAAGTTCAAAGAACTGTTAAAAGAAAAAGAGTCCTATTTGAATTTTTGGTCAATATCTGGTAAAAGTCAGATTTGGGATTTTCTGTTGTGAAATCCTCATACTTAGGGCAACGTCAAAGAGTTTTTTAAATATTAAAGCAATTGGCTCTTTCCCCCTACTCATTCAGACAACCCAGACCAGGTAAATGACTCCAGAAATAACCTGTGTCTGGTAACATTTGTCAATTCCGAGATGCGAAAAACATCATTATAATGAATTTTAAAGTCACTTTCACGAATTCTGCATGGTGTGCTCTTAGTAAGGACATAACAATCCGCAAAAGTTGTTCTTAAATATTCACTGCAGCCGATGGTGTTTAGACTGATACGTTCTGTGATAAGGGAAGCAATAGAGGACTGTGTAATCATATAGGAGGCAAATGTAAGGTGCGATTTTAGAGAAAAAGAGGCTTCAAGAGGAAGATACCGGCAAGTTTGCAACCAAAAAGATGAATGCGTTAGCAGTCAGAGAGTACTAGGCAATGTACTATATTATACATTATACCCAAGCAAAATACACACTACAGTAGTATACTATACAATAATACATTTGATTAAACTAGGTAGAAGGAAGAGTAAGGAGGACACTCGATATCATCCTTCTTTGTTTTATTGTTGTTTATTTTCTATTTCCCTAGGAGGAAGCTTGGATTTTTTTTTTGTTTGTTTTTGTTTATCTTCTGTATTCCCAGCACCTGACATGTGTTAAGCACTCCATAAATATTTGTTGAATGAATACAGGAGTGAGTGATAAGTTTGGGAAACTAAAATAGTTCCGACTGGATGCTGCACAGGAGCCTGTAGGGAGATGGTAGGAGGAGAGGCTGGATGACCACAGGGGTCAGGGGAGGATGGGGCTAGAACACTGTGGTAGGCCATTTGGACGTAGTCCCTAGGAGCAGTGGAGTTTTGAGCAGGAGTCCCTGTGGTCTGATTTGAGTTTTAGGAAACAACTCTGGCTGCACAGTGGGGAAGGGGGTGAACCCAGCAAGGCTGAGTGTGTGTGGATGTAAGAAGGAAGGAAGGTGGGGTGCCCTGAGCCAAGGAGAGGCGGGGGCTGGGGGGCAGGCCTGAGATAATGATGCCAAGTCCTCCAGAGCATGGAGGCATCTCTACTTTGACAGATTCATCTGACTTTTATAGAGGCTGAGATCACTCTCAGCAAAAGGTAAACTGAGAAAAAGAAGAAAATCAACAGAAATGGTCACGGGGATCTAAAGAAATGATTCCATCTTAATAGCCTTTGACATCCCAGCTGCTTTTGAAATACGCCTTAGGTACCACTTCTGCCTACCTTGAAGAAGTATCAGCTCAGTGATTTCATATTATGACGACAAGTTCTGGGTCTCAACTTGGCATACTTAGTTTTCAGAAAGACCTTCATCTTATATTTGGAAGAGAAAACAACCACCTTGGTGGCCATAAGACCTATTAGAATTTTCATTTGGGATAAACAAAACCCTTATACTTTTGGTGGTAAAAACATTTATTTCTCTTTTTGTTGGATTCATCAAGTATTATCCACTCTATGAACAAAACAACCCCTTTGTTAGCTAACAGCAATACACCACACAACACGGATTTTCAAATTAAATCGAGGGTCTATTTGTCAAAGAGATTCTGGCAGAGTTGCTGTCATACAAGGTAGCTTTAAACTGCAATCCTTCCCCCCATTTATTGGACACTTTCTTTGATTAAAATACTTGAAGTGATGTTGATAAACTGAGCCTGGTGTATATCAGGCATCAGAAGTAATTATACCTTTAAATCTAGAGGATACAAGAAGGGAAAACAAAAACAAACAGGAACATAGTCTGTGTCTTCATTTTTAATTGCTTGTGAAAAAAGATGCAAGACTCCAGGAGATATGCACTCTGATGAGCTGTCTCCTAACAAGTGGTCTCCTTGGTAACCCTCCAAGAACCCCAGCTCAGAAAACCTTTGTGGAAGAGAGGCATCTTGAGACCTTGGTCCTTGAAGAAATTATAGCACTGCCTTGTTTAATGCCTGTTTGAAGATGTCTTTCTTTCATTTCACCTGCCTCTTCCCAAGACATTGATCTCAGAGCAAGGAGTGTGGATTTCACTTGTAGTTCACTTTGGCAGGCCTGAGTTCAAATTAGGACCCGCAGAAACACGGGGAAACAGAAAATCAAATTTGAGCTTCCCTTTTAGAATTTTAGCAGTGCTTGCGCAGAACACCTTTTCTCTTGCAGAAATTGTAAGGTTATGCATAATCTTTTACACATGATCATTAGAAGCAAGATCATAGGACCATGTGGAAGGAACAAGTCTCCTGGCTCTAACTGACTCATGTTTGTGGTTCAGAATCATTAAGAATAAAAAGTGGAGACCACAGTGGGAGCTCAGGCTTGGCCCAGATCTGCCCACACCAAGACATGAGGGACCCAGGCTCAGGGAAGGTCCAAGTTCTCTGCCCCCCACCCGGAGCCCAAGCCTAACCCACTTCCACCTTGGGACACTGCACACACCATCATAGCCTTCCCTATACAATAACCCTTACCCTTTTGACAACAGACAGGGTCTAAGAGCAGCTGCATCTCAGAGCAGGTATCTCAAAGACAGTATAAGGCCCACCCTTTCAGCCCCATCTTTGTAAGACATTGCATCCATCTTGGGGCACCTCCACTATTACCTCAAGTTACCCCGGGTATTGCCACCACCACCTTTAGTTGCAGTAGCATCCTTTGAGGGACACCAGCAGGGTCTGGCAGCCCAACAGCAAGGTGAGGTACAGACAATCTGCATGGGTACTACAAAAATGTAGGGAAGAAACTGTAACATCTCAGATCCACACTGCAAGAAGGAAAGACACGTAGACAACATGAAAAAACAAGGGAGGAAAGTGCCCCAAACAAACCAGGTCACTATAATAACAGAAACCCATGGACAGCGAAGTTGATGAAATGTCAGAGAAGGAGTTCACAAGGTTCATAATTAAAATGATCTGTGAATTAAAGAATGACCTAAATAAGCAAATACAGGCAAAAACTGATCACTTTAATAAAGAGATAAGAGAGCAAATACATGTAGCAAAAGATGACTTCAAGAAAGAGATAGAGATACTGAAAAAAACCAGTCAGGAATCCTTGAAATCAAGGAAACAATAAATCAAATGAAAAACTCAATAGAAAGCATAACCAACAGGCTAGATGACTTGGAAAAAAGAATGTCAGATAATGAAGACAAAGTATACAATCTGAAAAATAAAGTTGACCACACAGTGAAGATAGAAAGAAACCATGAACAGAACATCCAAGAATTATGGGACAGCATCAAAAGACCAAATCTAAGAGTTATTGGATAGAGGAAGGCACAGAGTTTCAAAACGAAGGAATGCACAATCTCTTCAATGAGATAATATCAGAAAAATTCTGAAGCATGAAGAATGAACTGGAAAACCAAATACAAGAGGTTTACAGGATCCCAAATGTACAAAATTACAGATCTATACCAAGGCACATTATAATGAAAATGCCTAGCATATAGAATAAGGATAGAATCTTAAAAGCCACAAGAGAGGGGAATTAGGTCACATATAGGGGGAGATCAATTCGTATCTCAGCAGATTTTTCAACTCAGACCCTGAAGGCCAGGAGATCATGGAACAACATATACCAAGCTCCGAAAGAAAATGGATGCCAACCAAGAATCTTATATTCAGCAAAATTAAGCTTTAGATTTGATAATGAAATAAAAACCTTCCATGATAAACAAAAGTTAAAAGAATTTACAACTAGAAAGTCTGCACTACAGAACATCCTTGGCAAAATATTCCACGAAGAGGAAATGAAATGAAAAACAATAATGAAAATAAGCAGAGGGAGGTTTACACTAAAGAAAAAACTAATCAGAGGAGAAAACAAGTCAAATAGCAAAAATAAACAAAAATGGCTGGGAATACAAATCATGTCTCAATAATAACCCTGAATGTTAGTGGCCTAGACTCACCAATCAAAAGACATAGACTAACAGATTGGATCAAAAACAAAACAAACAAACAAAAAAACCAGCAATATGCTGGCTCCAAGAGACTCATCTCATAGGAAAAGATATCCACAGACTGAAGGTGAAAGGTTGGGAAAAATTATACCACTCACATGGACTGTAGAAGCAAGCAGGGGTTTCCATCCTCATATCAAATAAAGTAGACTTCAAGCTAAAGTTAATCAAAAGGGATAAAGAAGGACACTACCTACTGCTCAAGGGAGCCATATACCAACAAGACATAACAATTATGAATATATATGCCCCAAACAATAAAGGATCTGTGTTCATCAAACAAACTCTTCTTAAGTTCAAGAGTCAAATAGACCATGACACAATAATTTTGGGTGACTTTAACACACCTCTTCCACACTGGATAGGTCTTCCAAAAAAAAAAAAAAAGCTGAATAAAGAAACTATATTCAAGAATACAATCAATAACTTAGACTTAACTGACATATATAGAATATTTCATCCTTCAATGAGTGAATATACTTTCTTCTCAGCAGCACATGGATCCTTCTCTAAAATAGATTATATATTTTATATTTCTAGATTATATTTGCCACAAAGCAATTCTTAGCAAATATAAAAAAGTAGAGCTACTACCTGCATTCTATCAGATCATAATGGAATGGAATTAGAAATCAATGATAAAACAAGAAATAAAAACTACTCCAACACCTGGAGACTAAATAATATGCCATTGAATGAACAATGGGTTTCAAAAGACATCAAGGAGGAGATTAAAAATTTTTATAGGTGATTGAGAACATAAATCAACATATCAAAATCTCTGGGACACTATGAAGGCAGTTCTAAGAGGAAAGTTCATTGCATGAAGTTCATTCTTTAAAAGAAGAAAAAGTATAGGCTGGGGATGTGGCTCAGGCGGTAGCGCGCTCGCCTGGCATGCGAGCATCCCGGGTTCGATCCTCAGCACCACATAAAAACAAAGATGTTGTGTCCGCCGAAAACTAAAAAATAAATAAGTTAAAAAAAATAAAAGAAGAAAAAGTCGACAAATAAGCAACTTAACATTACAGCTCAAAGCCCTAGAAAAAGAACAAATCTACACCAAAACCAGTAGAAGACTGGAAATAATTGAAATCAATGAAATTGAAACAAAAGAAACTATTGAAAAAATTAACAAAACAAAAAGTTGGTTCTTTGAAAAAATACATAAAATTGACAGACCCTTAGTCATGCTAATGAAGAGGAGAGAAAACTCAAATTACTAACATACATGATGAAAAAGGATATATCACAACAGACACTACAGAAATACAGAAGGTAATTAGAAATTATTTTGAAAACTTGTAGTCCAATAAAATAGAGAATATAAAAGGCATTGGCAAATTTCTAGAGTCATATGATTTGCCCAAATTGAATCAGGATGGTATACACAATTTAAACAGATCAATTTCAAGCAAGGAAATAGAAGATACCATCAAAAGCCTACCAACCAAGAAAAGCCCAGAAGTGAATAGATACACAGCTGAGTTCTACAAGACCTTTAAAGAAGAGCTAATTCCAATACTCTCCAATTTATTTCAGGAAACAGAAAAAGAGGCCTCATTCTATGAAGCCAATATCACCCTGATTCCAAAACCATGCACACATATCAAAGAAAGAAAACTTCAGTCCAATATTTCTAATGAACATAGATGGAAAAATTCCTAATAAAATTTGGCAAATCGAATACAAAAACATATCAAAAAGATAGTGCACCATGATCAAGTGGGGTTCATCCCAGGGATGCAAGTCTGGCTCAACATACAGAAATCAATAAATGTAATTCATCACGTCAATAGACTTAAAGATAAGAACCATATAATCATCTCAATAGATGCAGAAAAAGCATTTGACAAAACACAGCACCCCTTCATGTTCAAAACACTAGAAAAACTAGGGATAACAGGAACATATCTCAACATCATAAAAGCTATCTATGCTAAGCCCCAGGCCAACATCATCCTAAATGGAGAAAAATTGAAAGCATTCTGTCTAAAAACTGGAACAATACAGGGATGCCCTGTTTTATCACTTCTATTTAACATAGTTCTTGAAACATTGGTCAGAGCAATTAGACGAAAGAAATTGAAGGAATGATGGATAGGTAAAGAGAATTCAAATTAGCACTATTTACCAATGATATGTTTCTATACCTAGAAGACCAAAAATATTCCACCAGAAAACTTCTAGAACTAGTAAATGAATTCAGCAAAGTAGCAGGATAAAAAATCAACACCCATAAATCAAAGGCATTTCTGTGTATCAGTGACAAATCCTCTGAAAGGGAAATGAGGAAAACTATCCCATTTACAATAGCCTCAAAACAACAACAACAACAACAACAACAACAAAAACTTGGGAATCAACCTAACATAAGAGATGAAATACCTCTACAACAAAAACTACAGAACACTAAAGAAAGAAATTAAAGAAGACCTTAGAAGATAAGAAGACCTCAGAAGATGAAAAGATCTACCTTGTTCTTGGATAAGCAGAATTAATTTTGTCAAAATGACCATACTACCAAAAGCATTATGAAGATTTAATGCAATTCTAATCAAAATCCTAATGACATTTCTTATAGAAATAGAAATAGCAGTTATGAAATTCATCTGGAAAAATTAGAGACCCAGAATAGCTAAAGCAATCCTTAGCAAGAAGAGTGAAGCAGGTGACATCACTATTCCAGATCTTAAACTATACTATAGAACAACAGTAACAAAAACAGCAAAGGTATTTGCACCAAAATAGACTTGTAAACCAATGGTACAGAATAGAGGACACAGAGACTAACCCACATGATTATAGCTATCTTATATTTGACAAAGGCGCCAAAAACCTCTATTGGAGAAAAGATAGCCTCTTCAACAAATGTTGTTAGGAAAATTGGAAATACATATGCAACAAAACTGTCTCTCACCATGCACAAAACTCAACTCACAGTGGATCAAGGACCTAGGAATTAAACCAGAGACACTGCGTCTATTAGAAGAAAAAGTAGGCCCAAATCTCCATCATGTCGGATTAGGCCCCAACTTCCTTAATCAGACTCCTATACAGCAAGAATCAATAAATAGGATGGATTCAAACTGAAAAGTTTCTTCTCAGCAGAAGAAACTATCAGTGAGGTGAATAGAGAGCCTACTAATTGGGAACCAATTCTTACCATACACACGTCAAATAGAGCACTAATCTATAAAATCTTCAGAATTCAAAAATCTTAACACCAAGAAAACAAATAATCCAGTCAATTAATGTGCCAAGGAACTGAACAGACACTTCTCAGAAGAAAATATATAATCAATCAACAAATATATGAAAAAATGTTCACGATCTCTAGCAGTTAGAGAAATGCAAATCAAAAGCTACCCTAAGATTTCATCTCACTCCAGTCAGAATGGCAGCTATTAAGAAAACAAACAATAATAATTGTTGGCAAGGATGTGGGGAATATATACATTGCTGGTGGGACTGCAAATTGGTACAGCCAATATGGAAAGCAGTATGGAGAATCCTTGGAAAACTTGGAATGGAACCACCATTTGACCCAGCTATCCTACTCCTCGGTGTATACCCAAAGGACTTAAAAACATATCAAAAAGATATGACACAGCCACATCAATGTTTATAGCAGCACAATTCACAATTGCCAAACTGTGGACTGTGGAATCAACCTAGATGTCCTTCAGTAGATGAATGGATAAAGAAAATGTGGCATATATACACAATGGAATATTATTCAGCATTAAAAGAGAATAAAATCATGGCATTTGCAGGTAAATGGATGGAGGTGGAGAATATAATGCTAAATGTAATTAGCCAATCCCCCAAAACCCAAATGCCGAATTATTTCTCTGATTTAAGGATGCTGATCCATAATATGCTGCAGGGGTAGGGTGGGAGGATTTAATGAACACTAGATAGGGCAAAGGGGAAAAGGGGAGGGAGGGATGGGGAGAGGGAATACGGGTAGGAAAGATGGTGGAATGCGATGGTCATCATTACCCTAAGTAAATGTATGAAGACATGAAGGATGTGACTCTACTTTGTGTACAACCATAGAAATGAAAAATTGTGCTCTATATGTGATATGAATTGAATGCATTCTGTTATCATATATAACAAATTAAAATTGAAAAAAATTATAAAAAGAATAAAAAGTGGTTAAAAATGCTGACCCACTCTAAGTGCCTGCAGCAAATGATTAAGAAAATGATCTAAATTTCTGCAAGACAGAATGCAATACATATAATATTTAATGAAACAATTAACTATTCATTATAGTGTGCCCTGTCACTAGTTAATATCTAATTAGACTCTTATCAATGATAAAATAATTAAATTTTAAATTGAGCTGAAAGTGATTCCCTTTACAATTGCAAGGGAATCACTTTACAATAGCATCAGATATGATATTGTAATAACCAATATCATATCTGATTTAATACCTACTTTGTGAATTGCTGATCCCACCTTAACTTTGTATGTGGTTGGCGGGTGGAAGGATAGAAAGCAATTTTTTTTTTTTTTTTTTTTTTTGCTCCTGGGGGAAAGTAAATCTCAGTCCTATCTTTCATATTTTTCTTTTCCTCTCTGTCTTCCCTGATACCTGGACTGCTTCCAGTCTGGTGAGCGAGGTGCCAGGTGGAAGGGCCTGCCATGCTTTCACATTGAACTTGGTTGGCATTTCAGCCAGGGAATGCAGCCCAGACGGCAGACAATGGGAGGGAGCCCTCTGACCTGGCCTTCACTCCTGCTCCCTCTCTTTATCTCAGGCAGAAGCAGAAGCTGGGTATTACACAATGATCTTATTTATTAAGCTAAAAGAGTACAACCAACAAGAAGAGGGAGAGGAAGCCTTCTTCCATTTTATCTCATTTATAGTGAGTCTGGATGATAGCAAAGTCACGCACAAGGTGTTCCCAAAGCCAATAATTCCTGGCACATCCTCTCTACAGTATTGGTGTTGACAAAATTTGTGTGTGAGTGTATAATTTTTTTTTGTGAGTGTATTTCACTCATTACCATGGTTCCTGACATTTCATGAATCTATAACTTATTTTAAAATTTTATGAGAGGTATAGAGCTTCTCCCTAGAAAGATATGCATATGTATATCCTATGAAAATTTGGAAGTTTTTTTCTGAAAACCCATTCATGTCTCAAATGATAGGCCTTTGATAGGCTTAAAGGCTACATTTTCAAAGATATTAAAAATTACATGTTGTTAATGTTTTTCTCACTTTATATATTATGTAATATGATTTTTTCCTTTTAAATTGAGAACCTGAACAATTATGTTACTTCCTCATCTACAACTTAATGCAGAGTGCAGATTTCCTGACCTGCAGGGTGAGGTGGAGCATGCCTATTTGGGAGGCTGAGGCAGGAGGATCCTGAGTTCAAAGCCAGGCTCAGCAAAAGTGAGACAGTAAGCAACTCACTAAGATCCTGTCTCTAATAAAATACAACAAAGGGATGGGGATGTGGCTCAGTGGTTGAGTGTCCCTGAGTTCAATTCCTGGTGCCCCCCCCCCCAAAAAAAATTCCTGACCTAATTCATGTCCTTGTAAGGGAATCAGCAATTTCTACTAAAGAGAGAATATATACTTAATCATGAGATGCCCAAGATACTGATTTGAGAGCAGGGGAGTTTGACAGCAGAACCACGTTCAGCTGGAGGCCACAGAGACATTCCATTTTCAGTTACTCTGGAATTGCAAGTTTTAATCCCCGAAAGTAACCAGCTGATGCTGCCTCTAATGTCTTCTTTCATTTCAGCTGTTCAAAATATTACCCATACTTGAAGGCCTTCCTTCATCATCCCCTCTCAAAAAAAAGAAAACACTTGCAGAATCAATTTCCCTCTCCATTCTGTCTTTCCATCACATCTATTTGTAACTATATAATTTACTTGGCAAAATAGTTAACCCTCTTGTCTTCCTCACTTGAAGGAGGATCAAGAGGGGGCTCTTTGTGTCTTGTACACAGTAGGCCAACAGTATGAGTTGCAGAGGTAGCTCTAGAAACAAAAGTTTGCATTCTAATCCCAGTTCTGCCATTAATTAGCTGTTTATTTTTAGGAAAAATACTTAAATTTCAAGTATCACTTTTCTTTTTTTTTAGAAGATAGATATGATACTAGTATGCATTTCACTGAGCTATTGTAAAGATTATAGATTATAATACATAAAAAGTACTTAGTATAGTGGTTGGATTATAGTAAGTGTTGCACAAATGTTAGTTATATGATTTGTTGGCAGAATTTTTTTATTATTTATTTTTTGTGTCATCATTTTAAAATTATTTTTTGATTGACATATAATAGACATTTATGGAGTTCAATGTGATGTTTTGATGCACGTATCTATCCATAGTGTAATGATGAAATCAAGGTGATTAGCATATTTATTACCTTAAATCTATCATTTTTATGGTGAGTACATTCAAAATCCTCTTTTCTAGCTATTTTGAGATACACAATCTGTTATTTTTATGGTATTTGTCCTACTATGCAAAAGAACATTAGAACTTTTTCCTCCTGTTACTTTATCTATTGATCAAATTTCCCCATCCATTCTGCCCCTACTGTCCCCAAACTCTGTTAATCACTATTCTATTCTCAACTTCTATGGGATCAACTTTTTAGACCCCTTATATAAGTAAGACTATGCAGTATTTGTCTTTCTGAACAGTTTGTTGTTGTTGTTGAAAAAGGGTCTTGCTGTGTTGCACAGGCTGGTCTTGAACTTGTGATCCTCCTGCCTTTGCCTTCTTAGTAGCTAGGATTATAGGCACGTGCCACTGTGCCCAGCTTGAACAGATTTTAAAAAAATTAAATTAAATGAATTTTTATTGATACTTAAAAACATAAAAATTGAACATATTGATGGGTACCATTTGATGTCTCATGAACAAAAATTTTTAGAAGGAATTATCTTTATCTTTTTGGAATGGTAAATAATAAAAAATAAAGGTGTCATAATTTTTTTGGATGAAATTGAAATCTCAGTATTTTCAGGTTCTTTTAAATAATTTTTGTATTTAATCTATTAGTCTCAATCTAGTTTCAGCTTTTATTCCAACCAGCTCTGGGATTCTAGAAGTGTCTTTATGGCTTGCCTCTAACACTGTCCCTAACACTGAAAGACAAGGGTCTTTAGTCTTCAAGAGATTCTAAGATGAATTAAGCAGGTGACTGATAGAGAAAGTATCTTGAATATAGTTTTTGAGACCTCTAGTCCAATTTCTCCCTCACCATTTTCTTTCCTAACAGGGACCAGTCCAGATAGCTCACATGGATAAATTCACTTCTGCAAACAATAGTAGCTCACTTATGGTAGTGAGCTACTCACCTAAAGAACAGCACAAGTATTTACTCTTCAACGAGTTAAAAAAATTGTTTTTATTTATATATGTACCTTTACCTAGCTCCTCAAACTCCTTTCAAACTAATGTTATGTTTCCTTGGATTTTGCTCATTTTGGGCATGTGAGTTGGAATAAATGTTAAAGGGCAAAGATTTTGTTTCATTTGGCTTTGTATTCCTAGTGTATGTATACAACAGATAGTTGCTGATTAAAACTAGATAATACTACATGTTGCATTGAAAAAAATTACAGAGTTTGGTTGTACTAGATGGCTTATTTTTAATAAAGAGATTGAAATAAAAATTATCTGAACTTCAAAAGTTTGAGTTAGAAATATATTTTCTGAGAAAATCTTTAGTATCAGAGTCAGATAGATTGGAGTATCATCTCTTTCTATCTTTTTTGGTATTCAGTTTTGTTAATTATCAGTGAGGACCTACTTTTGCACTATTAATAAAATTCTCCATTTATTTTCTTGTTTTTATGTCTTTAACATCTGTCATATTTCTTTCTGACATCCTGTCTAAATGAGAATTCATTATGTGTTTTTAAAAATACTGCATGTGAAAGCACAGTTTTGTAACTCCTCTTTTTTGTCAATAGCAGTGAATATTCTCTTAAATTTCACTGATATGATATACTTGATAATGAGAAATTAGAATTATGAAAGTACATACATTATATGGGAAGAGATCAAGCATCAGAATTTGTTGATTGATTTCCCTTGTCTAGTAACAGACATTTGAAAAAGTCAATGTTGACAGGAATAGAAAATCTGCATGTGGGTTCTCAGGATAGTCATTCATTTTTTTTTTTTCTCCATAGTCAAATGTCTGTTTTCTTAAGCAATAAATTTAGCTTCTGAGATGGTTTGGAAAAATTCGCTTTAGTTTTGTATTTCTCTTTGTTTAATTTTCAGCTCATCATGGAAGGCTTTCTTAGTCCTACCATTCTGCTCCTGGACCTGGCCATGTCAATCCCAGTGCCAGGTGCTGGCCGACAGCTCCAGGGGGCCCAGCATTGAAGGACATGCCAGGTGGACCCTAAGCCTTGGAATGCCAGTTCCTACTTTTGCCCAAAGCCAATCAACTGGATGAAGAGAGACTTTTCTCTATGTTTCAATAGTGTTTTACTGGAAATAAATGCATCCTTAAGCTGCAGAATTTTGTTTAATATAGCTGTTCTATGGAGATCTGTCAGCACTCAGTTTTTTTTTTCAGCACTCAGCTTTTTTCCCCAAAAAGATCTATTAACATTGAGATAAGTGAGTCAGTAATATGAAATGATTTTGCTAGTGACAATTGAAGATATCTGAAGAACCACACTGAAAACTTTGAGAGTAATTCAATTCTGATATAGGATTTATTATCTGATAAGATATCATAGATAAATAATCTTAAGCCAGTCCGTTCATGCTGTGGAACTGTTTTATAACAACAAAGTCTATCTTTTGTCTTTGGTAACAAATCTTTGACTAGAGGTCAATAAAGTTCAGAAATGGTTCCAGAGACTCAAGTTCAAATTGGGATTATACCTAGGAAATAACTATGGAAGCTCTGTAAGAACTGGCTTCAGTGGCCGTTCTGAACAAAGCAGCCTCCATAGGTGCAGATATACTCGGACCATGATAAATTAGGTTCAGGGATCCTGTTCAGCTTAAGACAATCAGTTTGGAGCAAACTGAATTCCTTGACTATCTTTGTAAATCAATTTAATCTCCCTTGGGGTATATATTGGACCTATTTCAAACTCATGTTCTTTGGATGTGGTCTCTATCCCTGAGACTGGCCTTGAATGAAGGCTGTCTCCAAGGGTAAGATTCATCCTCATTCCCTGGGCCCAAGGCTATTGATCATACTGTGTCTGGCTCCACATTGGGCTCACTTACCTGATACAGGTTGGCAAGATGGTGGTTAGTTTTGATTAAAAATGGCTGGTTCACCCCTGGGTGGTCAACATCATGTGCTGCTGCAGCAAGTAGTCCAAGCATGATGTCCAGAGGTGTGAGGAAGCTGGCCAACTGTTAAAAAGTCAAATTGGGAGACTGACTATTATGCTTGTACAAATAGGGTGGCATTGTTTTTGGATAAATCAAACAGAATGAATCAGTCTTATCAGCCAGATCTTTATCCTGTGAGGTATTCAATGAGATGACATGCACTTGAAATTGCAGGGGAAAAAAAAGGGCTACGTGGACAATAATTGAGTAAGCTCAAATTGTGCAGAGCATTCAGGTATTCTCCTTTTGCTTCTACCACTGTGTTTTGTTTTGCTTCTGTAATGGCTTGGCTTGTTGGCAGCATTGCTACCTGGTGGGCAGGAAGGAGGCAAGGAAGAGACTGAAATGAGCCTTGCTCCTAGAGAAAGCAGTAAATGAAGGAAATAGTTGAAGACAAGATGATGGACACCCTTAAAGAATCATTTGTATATTTCAAGTAATGTATATTTACCACTTGTTTGAAAGAAATTGGCTGAATTGCCAAATTTGCATGCTTCTTCATTGTGAAACACAGAGTGGAGGGATGTGTGAGAGTCTTTAGTTTTTTTGTTTAGCTAGAAAAATAAGCAGGAGAATGGGAATCCCGTACTAACTTAAAAAATGCAACTGTATGATTTACTACAACCTTTAAATTTCTTACAGATTAAAAAGTGAAATCATTAATTAGTCTTTGGGATATTTTACAGGTGTAAGGCATCTACCCAGCTTTATCTCAAGAATGCTTATTTGGTATCTGTATATTTAGTGGTTGATGTTAAAGCATATGTATATTTAGTGGCTTGTTGAAAGTGATTGAACTAAGCCGCTAGACTGAAATGTCATTTTCCAAAAACATGAAGAAAGTTCATCTTAAACATTTTATCAAAGAACTAAATTTTATATAGTGATGAGTTATTTAGATTTTGGGTAATGAACATTATTATAATGCTTTCAATTTTTAACTTTTCATTGGTTTATTGCATCACAGCATGCTTACTGAGAGGTCTTTGGTGTTCACAGGTTTTCTTGGGCCCTGAATTCAGGATACCTAGTTGGCTCATTAACAAATGAAAGTAAACCTCGGAAAATTTAATTCCTTTTCATGAATATTAAAAGATTTCAAAGTTGATACCGTGACTTTATTATATTCATATTGTGAATGACTAATTTTCTAGTATCCATTTTCATTCATATTGTGAATGTTCAGAAATGCTGGGTAATTTAGAGTTTGGGTAGTTTACTTGGCATTCCAGATGGCTGAAGAGGCAGCTGGGACTTGCTTTACCTTTGGCTCTTTCAGGTAGCAGTGCATGGCCTGGGTGACATCAGCTGCATGAACAGCATTGTGATACGGGTTTTGGCCATGGTAATCCTCTTGAACCATGACTAGGAGGTAAACAGATAACTCAGTCAGCTAAAATCAAAACAAGAATGGATTCCTCCATCAGAATTATTAAAGGTGCTTTTTGCTTAAAAATCTCAGTGCCTCCAAAATGTGTAGTGTGGGGATCCTTTGAAAATGAACGTGGTTTGCAAGCCTGGCAGTTCTACTGAGTTGTTTATAGTGTAGAGGAGGGGGGAAATAGGATTTGCGAGGCCCTTGGGATTTCTCACCTCCTTCATAAATCACCCCTTTCTGGCATTCATGAAGGCTCTCATTCATAGGAAAAATAAATATGTAGGAAAAGGACAACTTTCTTTCACACCATAGTTTATTTAAGTTTGCTGCCCTTTATGAATAATATGCCATAAATGGAGCTTCCTTTCAGAGCCCTGGTAGCATTGGACTTCCTAATATCTAACAATTGTGTTACTGCTTGAATAACAAATACAGACCAAGCAAATTGGGGGCTTCTTCAGGTAGAAATTCAAAGTACTGCATTGATTCAATACCTCCTTGGAGATATTTCTCCCTTATTCAAGGAAGCTATCCTCTTCCATGCCCTCCAATCTAATGCCAGGCTTAGAATGCTCTGGAACCAAATCAAATAATAGACAAGGCAATTTTAGTTTGTTGCTACAGAAGCCATTAGTCTGCTGCATCTGATAACCAAAGTGATTCTTAGGATGAAATGCAGTCAGAATGTATATACTTTCCAGATTTGGAAAGCATTCTCTCTGGCTGTGCATTCTGGTATTAATTTGGTTGTCAAAACTGCTTTTATTTATTTATTTATTTATTTATGCACATTTTCTGGGCACATAAATGTGTCCAAAGAATCTGTATCTCTCTTTTTAGGTAGACTAAAATTATTTGGCTCCATTCACGCCCACTACATTGCTCAATCGATTTAAAATACAACCATTCAGAGGTTATTTATATTTCTGGAAAGGAGCTATTTTGTGGCTTATTTCAAATATTTCTGTTATACCTCATATACCTTTTATTCATCGGGGTTGTTTACAATCATATTTAAACCATGGTGCCATCACTTATTATCTATAGAGGGCACATTACTTGACCACAGTTTCCTCCTCTATAGAATGGGGATAATGATAGCTCTGAGCTAAAGGTGTTGCTGTAAGAGTCAATGTGTTAATACAGCAGGTCCTTGGAAGAGGTCTCAGAAGATGGAAGCACCTTGGAAGGCTGGCCATTGAGGCTGCCATTATTTTACTCTAGATGGCATTTAGTTAGCTTCCAAACTCAACGTGCAGCCATGTGACAAGTCAAAGCCAGAAACACATGAAGTGTCAGAGGAAAGCCATTTGTGATTAGAAATCTGCCCTGGATAATTCAGTGACAGATAAATAAGAATATGTACAAAGTGAGGTTGCTTTTTGGTAAAGGTGGTGGCAGGGTTGAGTGGACATATGAAGGGCTTTCAAGTTAGATGGATTTAGAGGTCAACTGATCTTCCATTTTCTAGCCATTGGCGTTGGGAAAGAAATAAGTCTCACTGTACATCTTCTTAACCATGAACCAAATAGGGACAGTAATGAAAAATAATTTCTAACTTTTGGATTTGTTCAAATGGCTAGAGGTAATTACCTAACAATTAATTACCTAACAAATAATTACCCATAGTGGGTGCTACATAAATAGTCATAATTTTTTTAAAGTCTTTTGAAAATTGTCAGCAACTCTTCTTCTGATTAGAATTATTTGTGGTGTACACGACAGGGGTTTTGATAACACATGAGCAGATTAAAATCATCTTTGACAGCTATATGGTTTTCATGGTTTTCTTTGCAGATTCTTAATCTCTAGTAAATGTAACTAATGAGGTGAACAATTTCTCAATGACTTGAGATGGGTAAACTATATTTAAAATAAAGATTATTTAAGATAAATTTGAGGCCTTTATTCACTGTGTTGTGGTTCTTGCCACTTTATATTAGAGTATTATGCACTGTCATTATTCATGGGAATGGGAGGTAGGAATGTGGAAAGAACAGACTTACCTAAAAACCTGTGTAAGGTCACCATGTCCAACTTGAAATGGTGAATGAGTCCATGGGTATTGAAGAGGTGGCACAGCAGCGTTACCAGGCTGTTTCCTAGAGAACAGTCACCTGCTTTAACTTATTTTTATCACTACTACATGCCAAAAATGATACTAAGATCCAAGGTCCGTATAATCATGTTTTTTTGTTAGAATCATTTTCCCCCTTTGGATTTGAAATTATTCAAGTATATTAGATATTATCACTGTGATCTGGTCCTAGATTTTCTCTTATTATACAAATAAAATTAGCTCAGACCTTCCCCCTTATACCAAAGACAATGAAAATATTAAAAGAAGGACTATGCCTAATGAATTGTGGGGTACATACACATGTGTGTGTATCTTTTTAAAAACACAGTTGGTGGCCACTTAAAATGTGCCTGAAGTCACTTCCAATTGATGCTTATATTCACAGGGGAATCTAAACCATCAAAATGCTTAACAGTCAAAGCTTATTCTTCTTCCTAAGGAACATCACCCCAGAGGGACTTGACTATATTTTTTAACTCAAGCCAGCAGAGATGCAAAATTGAACCTATAATAACATAAACATTCAAGAAATACTGCTTAATAATAATGTTTTTGAACTTTAAAAGCATTGAAGAGTTTATTTGAGAATTTGAAATGGACCAAGAAGATGCCTGCGTGTCTTAAATGGAAAATTAGGTGTTGCCTAAGCACCTCTTCCAGGGCACCTCATTCAATGGGTCTCTGCAGATTTTATTCTTTCAATTATTTCAAAACTCTCATGTTAGAGATAATTAATAGCATTGCAACTGTTTCTTGTTCATAAATCTACAAATGAAATTAGTTCTGTCAAAACTGATTTTCTCCTCCCAACTCCCTCATGCCAGTTATTTGTAAGTTAATTTCAGCATTTCTCATTACATATATGTCTGTAGTTCTATGAAATCTCTCTCTCTCTCTCTCTCTCTCTCTCTCTCTCTCTCTCTCTCTCTTTAAGGATGGGGTCTCTCTATGTTACTCACACTGATGGGGTTCGGGGCGGGATTCTCTATGTTGTGTCCAGGCTGGTCTCAAACACCTAGGCTCAAAGGATCCACCTGCCTCAGCCTCCCAAGTATCTGGAACTATAGGTGTGCATCATCATGCCCAGCTGAAGTCTCCTTTTGAATTGGTTGTAATATCTTACGGATCTCTTAATTAGTTGAGTTAAATAAAACCTTTGACGTGCATTCATTTCCTATTTCTATGGCAGTCTTGATTATATTCTTTTAAACAAATTCCATTTTAAAAAAGTTCCTTTTATTCACAGTTAATTTAATTTTCTAGTATCCATTTTCAGTTGATTTGAGCAAAGTGACAATGCTAGATTGTGGGAAGCATCCCTATATGGTCTATTCCCTTTCCACAGTGCAAAGGTCTGTTTCATGACCTTAGGCTACATCTCTCTTGGTTGCACAGTGTTTTCTAAATAATAAAATAGCGAGAAAACCATCTGCAATGACTTCAAGCCCAAGTTTGGTAGATGATAGGACATAGCAACATCAGCATTAACTGTGATGATTTTCACTGCCTCCCTAAGCTTATCATCATTTTTTTTTTTAAATGGGCAGTTGAAAACACAATAGGATTTTAAGGAAGAACTTTAAAGGCACAAGTATTTAAGAAATGAAACATTTCATTGGGAATGTTTACTTTCTCTTTAGATGCAGCCTTAACATCTACATTTTCTACTTAGCCACTGTTTTCTTGGGAGGACACCAACATGTTTGCACAACACCTGCAATGCGACAGATTCTGCTTACCTAGGAACACTGCAAGGACCTCTCCCTAGGAGGGTCAGCACTGATGAGAGGTGCCTTTGTGCTTCCAGTTTTCATCAACTAACAATGAACTTCCTACTTCTGGATGTGGCCAAAGTGTTCCACAAGGAAGGAATCTAATCTGTGGTTTCCTAATTCCTTTGGGATCATCAAGGTCAGAAGGAAACTGTCCTAAGATTCTAGGCTAAATTCAGTCCTGATTCTTAAACTGAATTAATTTTCCCATGCCCTGGTCTTTCTGGAGTGGCTGTAGATTTATGAAAGTGAGGAAAGAAGAGAAAAAGAATAACAGTGTTTAAAAATAAAATTTGTTTCTCATGAAATGAATCCCACTTTATGGTGTGTATTTTAGTGAGAATTCTTTTGGGTAGCTTACCATTTGTCAAGCGATCAAACAAGAAAATGTCAAAGTCCCACATTCCCACTTTGGAGAGCATATGCTGAAAAGGCAAACAGAAAATAGCACCAAATGAATCACATCGAGACTCAAACATTTACTTCGAGACACAGTGAATTAAACAACTAAAAAGTTAGAAATAGCACATTACTCTCTATGTGCAACTGGCTTGGAGTAAATCAAATCTCACTTTACCCACTAATGACAACTCAAGGGACAGGCTGTGGAGTTAAAAACTACCTGGTTCAATGATAGCCATGTCTCTTTCTGGCTGTGGGATGTGGGTCACTTTTCCTTAACTTCTCTTTTTATTTTTATTTTTTTATTGGTTATTCAAAACATTACAAAGATTGCAGAATCACATCGGTTACACATCCACATTTTTACATAATGCCATAATAGTAACTGTTGTATTCTGCTACCTTTCCTATCCTCTACTATCCCCCCTCCCCTCCCCTCCCATTTTCTCTCTACCCCTTCTACTGTAATTCATTTCTCTCCTTATTTTTTCCCATTCCCCTCACAACCTCTTATATGTAATTTTGTATAACAGTGAGGGTCTCCTTCCATTTCCATGCAATTTCCCTTTTCTCTCCCTTTCCCTCCCTCCTCATGAGTCTGTTTAATGTTAATCTTTTCCTCCTGCTCTTCCTTCCTGCTCTGTTCTTAGTTGCTCTCATTATATCAAAGAAGACATTTGGCATTTGTTTTTTAGGGATTGGTTAACTTCTCTGTGTCTCCCTTTCTGCATTTGAAAACTGTGGCAGATAATTCTCTTTCAGAGGGTTGTCATGAGGCTCAAGTACAGTCACACTGTGTTTGGAACACTGCTCATTCATAATGAATACCTGTGTTGGCGTGTAAAACTGAAGTTCAGGAAAGTATCTACATCACAAACACTATGCATTGAAGGGAAGAGGTTTACAACACAGTTTTTAAAAATGAAAGTATTTGCTGAGCACATTATTTGGCTCAATGTGGAAAGAATGTGAAATTAACCATTGTATAGGAAAGTTTGGGTAATTGAACGTATTGCATAATTTAAAGGTCTATTTCAATGCAGACTTATCATTCTATTTTTCTTTTTTAAAATAACACATGCTTGAAATTTGATGGTGACACAAAAACTGGAGTTGTTGATTTTGTCCTTAGTATAGTTCTGAAACTACACTCACCTCTCTTCACAGAGCCCTGACTCATGTAAGGACCAATTCCCCCTCATTTACCTGCCCCTGAATGGCTTCCCCAGTGTTACCTCACAAAGCCACTAACACCTTTATGATGTATCAGAAAGTTGAAGGGATTTTTGAGGTCTAGATTGAGTGAACTTTTTATCCAAATCACATGATACCATAGGCAGACCTAGCACTTGACCTCTGATATCTGAATTTCTGGTTTACTGTTCTTTCTACATCTCAGTGTCACCCTTTTTGAGATGTGGCTGTTCTGAGAATGAAATTCCCCAAGAGTACTCTGTCACTGATGCTTCATTGCTGGGGTGCTTTGTCTTGCTTTCTCTTCAACCAACCAACTATCCAACCATTAACCAACCAAATAATTAACAATGAACTGACCCACAGACAAACACACACATACATACAGATGATGTTCACCCAATCTCAGTCCATTTTTTTCTTTGTAGACCTAATATTGAGAATGGTTTTTCTGGTATTACTTGCTGCTCATTTTTCAATAATATATTAATCATTATTAATTCTTTCTTTTTTTTGATACTGGGGATTGAACCCAGGGGTGCTTCACCACTGAGTGACATTGTCAGCCCTTTTTAATATTTTATTTGCAAATAGAATCTCTTTGAGTTACTTAGGTCCTAATTTGCTTAGGGTCTCTCTGAGTTGCTGAAGTTGGCTTTGAACTCATGATCCTCCCGCCCTAATCTCCAGAACTACTGGGATTACAGGCATGTGCCACCGTGCTGGGCTAATAATATAGATTTCATAATAGTATGTAGATAGTATACTAGAGCAAGTAAGTTATTTAAATTCCTTTGGCAATTTAGGCTTATTTTTGTTTCTAGATTGTCATTAGTTTTTACCTCAGTCAGATCAATGTAGAGCAAAAATAGTTAAAGTTATTAAAAATTATTTGAATGAACTAAAAACAATAAAAGGGATAATGCACCAAGTTAATACCCTAATGTGGAATTGAGAGTGGTTAATTATTGAGTTATTTTCAGTGTCCCTATTACAAGAGATAATTAAATGGATTAGAAAATTTAGTAATTCCCTCATTAGTAATCTAGCAGTCCAAAATTCTACTTAGTGTTGTGTGAATATTTTTTGCACATTTATGAGAATGAAAATAATGTGTCAAGCATGAGAATACTAAGCATATAAACATGTTTTACCTCAGGGTTAGGGGAGACGCTCAGAGGTGAGGTATGTACTTAGCTTACATGAACACCCCTAGAAAACATGCTGGCATTACTCCTAAGAGCTGAGTATAAAATTACTTTCATTTTATAATTGATGGGAAAGTCCAGATGTGTTGAGTAACTAACCTAGAGTCACAGAGCTCCTCTGAAGCAGAGAAGGACTTTCTTACCCCCAGGTACTATTAGCTGAGACAGAGGCTCTTGGCTCTGACCCCTTGCAGGTAGTCAGAGGGGTAACCAGCTTACCCGTGCTTGTCCAAGGTAGTCTTCATCCAGCAGGTGGAGGGGGGCTTGTGGTATGATTCCACGAAGCAGCCTCGATGCATGGAAGTATCTTTGGAAACTTAACAGTCGTTTCACCTTTTTCTTGGTGCCAATTTCCCCTGAGTGTGTTGTATCTATGGAATCAAATGCAGAAGTTCATATATTTAAAAAAGAGCCTATTTTCTCAATTATGTAAAGATATAATGTACAAAAGAGGAAAGAAACTTAAAAGATCCTCTCAATACTTTGAGGGCTAAATTGAATTAAATGTGGTCTATTTAACTCTACATTTGAAATTCTAGATTATAAATAATATTTTATATGTATGGCATTTATTAAAATGTCAAGATATTTCTGAATGTACTTATGGAAAACATGAAATTCATGAATTAAAGACTTTTTTGTTGTTGTGGATGCTGGTATGTTTAGTAAGTGAAATTCACATACTTCTGCATACATTTGAAATGGGAAGTTTTGGTTTTTTTCCTGCTACATTGGAACTGAGGCTCAAAAATATAGATCAAGTTCTCACCCTGTTCTCTCTTCAGTCTGATGAACCCCTTCACTTAAATTAGAAGAGCCATGAGAAAAATTTTTCTTAATGTCCCTGGAATATCTTTAGCAAAGAAATCAATAATCTCAGAGCTAAAGTGATCTAAATGCCCCTTCAAGAAGCAAAGAGGATGCTTGCTTTTCTAATGGAGTGTATCCTCTTCTATTGGTCACTATAAATGCCTGGCAGTAGAGATATTTTAATACTCTTGTCATGTGTACCTTTCCAAACTTGACTGTCAACATCATGACGATCGCTCAGAAAGGTGCCAGGCATGTAATTTGAATATCTGTCAAGATAGTTCTTACCTCAGTGGAAATTCTGAGTCACTCTAAGGCCACCTAAGTGACATCTACTGCCAATTTTGGATGTAGAGTCAATTTAACACTCTTGTAGAAAAATGTGCAGCTCATATATAAGCTGATTTTGGTTTGTGTCATACCTTCTCCCATCTCTTCTTTTGCTCCATGGAACTCAAAATTATAACAAATGCCAGAAACAGAGGAAACGATGGCACTCCCTAATGGCAGTGAATGACCAACATTGATTCATTATGTAGGTTGTATCATGCATGCAAATACATGATTCAGAGATGGCAAGACCTATTCTTCTCAGGAACTGCTACCTGAATGAAATTAAGTTTTTTTTTTATTTTAAAATGAATCTAGAGACCAATAAAAGAGGCAAATATGAACACAAAGAAGTAAATAGAGTACCACTGAAGTTGTGATTAGGCACCCATCAGTATTAAAAATGGTAGACATGGGCTCCATTCTGCTGGTGGGTTCTCACTCATTTCCACGAGTTTATTAAATCAAAGTACAGAATAAAGTGGTTTGTTCTTTTATTTAAAAAACTGAGTGCCTGTGTTCAGTGTGGATGGAGAGGAGAGAAAAGGGGAGAGTGAGAGATGAAGTCTTAGATCAAAGGAGAGCATGAAGATGATATATTTTATTAGCCTTTCTGTGGAGCCACGGCAACGTTTTATGCAGAAAAGTGGTAAGAATAGTCTTACGTTTAAACAGGCCATCCTGGCTTCTGTGTTGAGGACTAATTTAAGAAAAAGGTTTGATGCAGAAAGATCTATTACTTGACATAACACAGGAGAAATGGCCGCTTGGACAATGGTGGTAGCAGTGGAGGGAAATGGAGTTCCTTGGGAGCCCAGTAAGGAAATACAACAAGGATCCAGGTGTGATCCTAAGTGTCTAATGATGCTAATTCATCAGGTATGATGAGGACTGAGAGCTGACCATGAATTATATACTTAAAAAGAGCATGTTTTATTGCATGTCTACAAGCAACAACTCTCTGGTAACAATAAGCACATCTATACCCAGATTTTGTTTTTTAAATATGATTTCTCACTAAGAGCGATCAGACTGCATTGGTAAAGTGGCCTTTTTTAAGGACTGGAACAGCAAATGGACAAGGTGAACTGTAACATCTTGTTATACCAGAAAAAAAAAGGGATACCTTAAAAATGCTGCAATTATTTAAAAATAACAGAGGAAACAAATTTTAAGAGGCCCCTCTGAGCAAATATGGGAATATTAGAGTCACAAAATAAATAAGGAAGAACATGTTATAAATCATTGAAATAAGAACTAACAAGTTCATAGAGATAGTAAGCAAGAGAGTGAATAAATAAGAAGGGAAAGCTCTTTTTTGCAAAGAGTGCCAACTGAAAAGTGTAGAAGAAATAATAGAGCTGGAAAATTGCCATTTTGCAGACATTATAGTAATAACTGAATCAGGCCAGAATCCTTAATGGCTACTAAAGTTATTAAGGGAAATTTAAAAAGCAGTAGGATAATTACATAATATCAAAGCATCCCCTGCAATGACTTATTAATTAGAGAGGAAAAAATAGTCACTTTATAGTGGACAAATGTAGAAGGGGCACCAATCTTTACAAAGTATTCAACAGTCACCAATAATGGGAGAAAGTGACATTATGCACTTCCTGATGTGAAACACTAAAGAAACATCATGGATAGAGTGTTCCTGCCCCAGATGTACATCTAACCCCAATAAAGAGGAAACATCAGAAAAACCAGGTTGAAGAAACTCTACAAAACAATTGGTTTGTACTCTTATAAAAATGTCAATGTCATGAAACATAATGCTAGTGTCAGAATATTATTTCAGAATAATGGATAACAGATTATTTCAGAATAATGGATAATAGTGTACTAAATGTAATGTGTGATCCTGAATTGGAGCCTGGATCAGAGAAAACTGTTCATGAAAGACATTTTAGGATAATTTGTGAAGTTTAAATATAGACTTATGCAAGAGATAATAATACCATATTTATATATTTCTTAAATGTGATAACTGAATGACACAGATGAATGTCCTTATTCTTTGAGAAATACAGGTTAAAATATTTAGAGGTAAGGGGGCATGATGTGTAAAACAAATTCTCAAGTGATTAAGGAAAAAATTTATAGTAGTAGGAAAATATTGTAAAATATAATAATTGGTGCATATGGAAAAATAGTATGTGACTTGTTCCATTCTTGACAATTTTCTACGAATTAAAAATTATGTTTAAAACAACATCAAGTACAGTCAACTCCTGTAAGGAGTTTTACTGAGCTGGAGAATAAGAAATGGGATAATAGTTTCATATAAAAGGAAATCCATTCTTTCAATAAATAAATGAAAACAATTATTCCTATGTTTTATACACACACACACACACACACACACACACACACACTTGGAAATGAACCCACAGGCACTCAACCACTGAGCCACATCCCCAGCCCTTTTAGAGACAGGGTCTCACTGAGTTGCCTAGAGCCTCACTAAATTGCTGATGCTGGCTTTGAACTCTTGATCCTCCTGCCTCATCCTCCTGAGCACTGAGATTATAGGCGTGTGCTACCACACCCAGCTCCAATATATTTTTTCTTGACAATTATTCAGAAGTGACGTGAGACAGCCATTGGTAAAGATAATAACATGTTCTTTTCCTATTTGGGGGTCATACATAAAACTAAATGAAAAAAAAATCTTCAAGGAACTCCCTAAAGGGGGGAAAACATGAAATAATGCCATAAAAACTATGTTCATTTAAATCAGTATTAATTTTTACTAATCACTCAACTGTCATTTGAGAAGCATTTTTGTGCTGTGTGAGATAATCAAAACGGAGAATAAGAAACTGAAAATGTAGCCGAGAGGAAAAAAAATCCATAAAGAAAGTATCTGAAAGCAGATCCCCATTCTGTATAACAGTTCTAGGTACTACTCTTTTAAGTATTCAGATGTGTCATCAATCATTGTGTAAGTTCTGACATCTTTGCTTCTGAAAGGACTTTCTGTGCATAGCTAGCATACGTACTTTAGTAATTAGGAGTATGATCATATGCATTGCTGGATTAAAAATTTAAATTATTAGTTAAGCTAAGTCTTACAACTAGCTCAGCTAAATTCAGCTCAGGAAAATCTATGGCATCTTAGTAATGTATCTAGTAGTGAAAGTGAGATTTATATGATAAAAAAATCATTATTAGCCAGGCACAGTGGCAAATGCCTGTAATCCCAGAAGCTTGGGAGGCTGAGGCAGGAGGATCGTGGGTTCAAAGCCAGCCTCAGCAAGAGTGAGGTACTAAGCAACTCAGTGAGACCCTGTCTCTAAATAAAATACAAAATAGGGCTGGGGATGTGGCTCAGTGGTTGAGTGCCCCTGAGTTCAATCCCCAGTACCAAAAAAAAAAAAAAAAAAAAAAAAATCATTACTTAGAGGCATTCATCTTTGTTTGGATTTATTGTTTCATGGTCTCCAAATTCTCATTTGGAATAGTTACACAAAGGTGCTCTAGAATGTTCCATTGCCTCATCTATGTAAGCATTGACCCTAAATGTGAAATTCATCTTCTGTCCACTTGTTCCTTTATGAATATTACAAATATGTACATATTAACACATTTTTGCACTACTCTGGTACTAATTTTAGGGTTATGAAGTTTGTATTGGCTCTGCCAGTATGGTAATTTTTAAAATTTACAAGTTGGAGTTGGCTTAAGTGCAAAATAGGTTCATAAAAATTATTTTCATTTTTTGAGTACCTTCTCTATGGCATATTCTCTTTATAGGGGATGATAAATGTTAGTGCTAGGAGAAACTTTGAACCTAGTATAAATACCTGAGATTTTTTAAAAAAGTTATAAGTATGCCTATATGATGAGGTCCTTTCTGTCAACTGTATACCTGGTTCCTTGAATAAGATCGATATCAACTATTCCCAAAGTAGAGTAGCTAGTAATTAGTGCAGAAGACTCTCAGGTGATACCAAAGACAAAGAAAGCTTTATGTTTAAGTGAAGAGAACTGGCCTCAAGTAAATATGGAACTCCAATTACATCAACTTAATATCAGCACTTTTGAACATTAACCCAACCAAAACTATTAAATAGTGTACTAACAAATGCCCTATTCTGCTAATTATTGTATTAATAATTATTGAAATTCTTTACTGGGCTAGTGGATATTCATAGCATTTTAAATTTCTTTTCTTACATAATTTTTAATATGTCATCTTGTACCATTGAGTTATTGGTGTTAATGACTATTACACTCAAGGTCAGAAACTATTTTAACAAACTGTAACTCCTGGTATCTAATGCATAATCACATAGACAATGGAAATGGTAAAAAGTTTGTTAGTATTTCCCTCTTCTAATTTATGTATGGAGCTTTTGAGATCCTCTCTTCCAGATGAAGTAGGTAAGAGGCTGTTGTAAACTATAACAACACACTGTATGCATGTGTTGGAATGTCATACTGTGTCCTGTTAATAGGCACAATTATTACATGTTGATTAAGAAGTAAAATTAAATAAAAATTATTGATTTAATTGAAACAAATTCAATTAGTTTATTGAAACATCACCATCAGGTGCCCCTTTTCAATAATAAGCCAATTTATAAAAGGCAAGATGATAAAACTTTTTAAATTTTTTTTTTTTTTAAAATTTGTTCTCTTTAGTTGTATATAAGATGATAAAACTTACATGTTACTTTTTGAAATAATTTTCTTGGTGAGACCCCAAAATACAGTTGCAGGGCTCAGGTTATCTTGCCACTGCCATTTAATTTAATTGATCTCCATTCTGACACTCAATTGTACCCCATATGGCGCAAAGCTCGCTCTTATTCACAGGTCTGTAAGGTCTTAGAGACCAGATTCCTGTTAGTTTTCATTGGATTTCCACAATACCCTGCAAATACGTGTTGAAGAAATTAAATTACTTTCCTGAGATGTGTGCTCTAGTCTAACTTCAAGAAGCTGAACCCTTGAGAAATCAGAGAGAAATTTGCAGTTTTCAATATGCAGCTTTAAAAAGATGAGACAAAGTTAATTACTTGAAGTGTCCTGACAGGAGTAGCAGGTTTGCAACACAGCTTCTTCTCACTTATTACACATTCTACTAGTTTGGGGTTCAGGATTCCTGCAAAGTTGGAAGGTTAGTGGAATTATATAGGATGGCAATTTTCTTGAAAGCCGACCCAAGTATTTAAAGATTGAAGCAGCCTAATTTAAGATGCATTTGCCAGTTAGACATAATTTTTAAGTAGACTACTTTAAAAAATAATAAAAAAACCCCAAACCAATGAAGAGGTTGTGTGTAGAAAATATGTAGAAAATAATATTAATGGGTTTCCAGAATATACAGTGTAGACTTCTTCTAGTCTTTTTGATGAGGTGTTAAAGATGTCAGTCTCTGAATGAGTCTAGTGCTCATTTCAAATTATTAAACACTTCGATTCATTTTCATGTGCTTTGAGCAAATTTCATAATTTGGTTTTGGCTGTAATGACTTCGGTATTCAAATCCACCCTTTCACAGTTTAGCATCTTCAGACACTAAAGTTTCCATTTATTCACAAAGAGAATCAGCGGCCAAAAAAAACTTTTAAAATAAAATACTACATCTCTTCCAGTCTCCAATCATTCGTGCTCATAAATGGCCATATTTGTTTATTTCTCCCTGTACATATTCTCAGAGTCAGAAAATGGTATGTAGAAACTGATCACAACCCTATATTATTTGGTCCCTAAGGTCATTAAGTGTAGAGCTTTTCTCACATGGAGTGGGGGCAGATATATCCTTAAAACAAAGTTATCACCAATGACTTTTGAGATCCCAAGTGATTTAATTGAGATAAAATATAAATTCCTAAACATCGAGAGCATTTCCTAGGCTCAGATTTTAATAGAAAAGGAAGAAAATCAGTTGTAAACACTAAAAAACAAACATACACAGAACACGACATCATGAACAACAATAACAAAAACACTAAAAATGAATGGTGGGAAAGAAACTCAAACCAAAATAGAACACATGAACATTTTAAAAGTCTAACTAGAAGTTGGGACACGGATTTCAGTCTAAAGGAGCTAAGAAGTTATTTTAAGTTCTCCAAACTCAGGTCTTGAACAGAACTTATTAAAGCCCCATGACATTAGCTCTTCTGTGCATGGCTGTCACCAGAAGAAGAGCTTTGTTTCCACACAGCCACGAAGTGGGAGGAGGAGGGGGAGGAAGAGGAAAGTGTTCTTTAAGGCAGGGTAAAATTGTTTCTCAAGATCTAACTTTTTAACATTTAATTTTTTTTCTTTTATGTTCTTGACAGTGATGAGTCAGGAGACATCAGGGACTTTTCCTTCCCCAGCTGGTGACATCTACACCTGCTACCTAGTGGAAGCAAAGTATTAGAGAGTATTATGTGCTTGTCCTCTTCAACCACACCACACACTGATTTTTGGCAAAATTCACTGCTTTTGTCTGATTATTTTGCCTACCATAAAAATCCATCCCATCCAATTTCTAACTTCTGGGGTTAGGAATGGTTGTTTCCTTTTTTGTCAGAAGGGAAAAAGTCTTTCACAGGAATATCTTAAGGTTTGTTTGGGCAATAGGAAGGTTTTTCAAAATCAGCTTGAATGAAATTTAAATGAATTAGTAGGAAACAGATCAAATTTCCTCAGTCCTCGAGAAGAAATATGTGCCAGGCACAATGTGGTTTTATTGAACCCTCCGCTTTGGAGTTTGAAATGTTTAGCAAATCCAGATTTGAGGGCGATGGCTTGTGGTAAGCAAATTGAGATGACCAAACTTTCAGTTGATCCTACGTCTCCAGAGGTTAAAAACTGCTGCAGTAACTCCCAGTGCTCAGCATATACTTAAAATAAATGTGGTCTTTTATCTGGAGATATGTGTTTGGATGTTAAGTTTCACTACAGAAATTCCAGATGTATGCTGTAATGTACATCTGCTTCTCTGCTTTCACCATGTCTGCTACTGCACACCCCCGTCTCAGAATATTGGACTAAGTCTTTGCCTCTGGTCACCCCCTCCAATCTATCTCTCCTACCACTGACAGATTTATTCCTCAAGCACACTCCTACCATGTCAGTCCTCTGCTCCGAATCCTACAATGGCTCCCCAATGTCTACTTGATTAAGTTCATATTATTTACTCTGGCATTTGTGGTCTTCCACAATGTGATGCCAACTTATTTTTTTCCATTTTTATCTTCTTCCACAGGTTCCCTGCAGACAGATAGGTCTCTGATCTGCTGTTGTCCTTATGGCTTTCCGTTTCAATATGCACCTGAATGCTATCTCCACCCTCTGAAACGCTCACCTCAAACTTTTGCCTCTCGACTTCCTGGTCAGATGCATTCAGATGCTTCTGTGAGCCTCAAATCTTTGCCATTGGTATTGTAGTAGTTTAGCCTGCCTTGTAAGCAAATGTTGCACACATTGTAAGACCTGCTGGGCCACATGGTGCCTGGCTTCAAAAGTCTTTACTGGATGAAGGAATGAAGGCAAGAGGTGATTATTGATTGAGGTGTCGCTGCTTTCCTAACTACTGGAGCACATTACCTGATTACCATGTGATTATTAAATTGAATGAATTATCCAGAGCAGATAATATTCTCTCATCTAACACAACAGATAACAGAGGTGATGTGATGCCTTTGGTAGAACTTGAACCTCTATTTCTTTTCTGACTTTGTTGGATTTTATGCAATGATTATAAGTGCATTTTTAGAATAGTGGTAGATTAGTACTGCATTCACTTTATCCAATGGTAGAGGTCTGAATAGGAACTTTTATCCTAATAACGTGCAGAAAAGAATACCTTATGCTTTATTCTTTGGAAAGGAAATGTCCTGTAAGCTAAATTCCTCTTTATTTGTAGGTTGCAAAAATAAAGATTTTGTTTGAATTGTATTGCACTTGGGTGAATCTTCTGGCTTTATAAATGGTTAGTACCTGTGGGTAGAGTGTAATATTTTACATGTAAATATCCATCCTCAGTCCAGCAGAGAACTCCATGGTTTTGTATGGATCATAGTAGCACATAAAGAGTAGCCACATCAATAGCTCTTGGCGTAGGACACTTAAGAAACAAGGTCCCATTCAAGGTCCCATCCACACTGAACTAGATCAAAACAAAGAAAGACTTGTCTTTGATGCTGATGGCAGTGTTCACTTGCACGAGTACCTGACCTGACACCAAAGACATAATAGATGTACTTAATCTGGAATAAACACAATTGGCCTCCCAGTCAACGTATTCAGTCATAGCAGAAACAGGACTTGGGGCTGGGGTGATGGAACTAAGAAATATTGAGTACATATCAGGTGATTTCTATTTGTCATTTCATTTAATTTTCCTAAAAGTGGATATTGTAAAGTTGGGATTCATAGGTACATTTTACAGATGAAAAAAAAAAAACATGGGCTCAGAAAGGTGTATTGATTTATCCAAAGCCACACAGCCAGTAAGTAGCAGAGCAGGGACTGGAACCTGGGTCCATCTCTTCTTGAAGATGATGTGCTATTCATTATACCCCACTTTTTTTTTTTTTTTTTACAGGATATATGTGATGCTAGCACAGAACCTTATTTTCATTGGGGTATAGTGGTATATCAGTACTTGAGGGATTTCAATTTTATATCCTTTTAAAAAAAGGATAGTAAAGTGGCCAGAATCATAGAAGTAGAAAGTGGAAAGTGGAAACGGGAAATTGCTGTTTAGTGGGTGTAGAGTTTCAGTTTATGCAAGGTGAAAACGTTTTAGAGATCTGCTGCACAATACTGTACTTAGAAGTAAATAAGTAAGAAGACGTAACCGTACACTTAACAATTCATGGGGGTAGATTTCATGTTATTTACCACAATAAAAATATACTAAAACAAAAACTGTAAAAAGAAATTTTAAATATTACTTATAAATACAAATGTTTAAAGTCAGTAAAGACTTAAAGTTTGAAGGGTAAAATGGTATCACTGAATAGGAATGTCAGAGTGAGAATACTGAAATGCTGATCCTGAAAGACAACCATAAAAGCACTAGAAAACAACTCAAGAAATAACTTCATGGCAAAATTTGGAAGTGATTCTATGTATGTAACTTTTCCTGTTTCACTAAATGTACAAATGTAATATTAGGAAATGAATAATAAATCACTTGTGGGTTTTAAAATTGAAAACACATGTCATCCTGACACTGACTTAATATGATTTGATTATTATGTTGTTACCCAGAGAAATTCACAGACATTGGTTAGTGCCTGCAGCTTTGGACAAGACAAACATTTTTTGTTGTGTACATAGAGCAGAGCAGCCGCTTGTGGGGAAGGGAAGGAGTGGGAGGTACTTGGGCAAACAGGCTGCTCAAAATAAAATTTTGACAGGATATGTACAGGACTCCTGTTTAACCATTTTGGAGCCTGAAAGTCACTCGAATTGTACCCAAAGGGTTGTCTGCCGATTGAGACATCATCTTGTTTCATGTAGTTCATGGTCATTCTCTTCTTCTTTCCCTCCCTCTAGAAAACACAGATGTCTTTTACGTATTATCTAAATATAACTCATTACCTTTATAATTTTCAGTATTCTTCTAATCAGAAATGGTTATCTAATATATCTAAGCTTTTCTTTGGAAGTTGTCAATGAATGAAATGGAGGAGTTAATTGGCTATCTGATTTCCTGTATGGAAAGGCTCCCCCAACAAACATCAGCTGAGCGTGGACTCTGCCAAGTACTGACACGCTTGCATGTATAGAATATTCAAAGCACTGTTTCTGCATTCAGTCCAAGGAACATAGTATCTTGGCTTTGGCCTTATTGTGCTGCTCTTAGGATGCAAACTTGCTTCAGGATAGCCATGGCCTCTGGGATTCTGCCCATTTCCTGCCTGGAACATGGTAGGATGAGCTCTTGAACCTTTTCGCCACTTTGATTTCTACTTTAGCTGGGAAGGATAAGGGAGGTTTTAATGTAAAAAGCCTAGAAATTATAATATATGGTGAAATATATGAGCAAGAGAAAGTTATTTTTCTAGCAAGTGTGCCACTGTCAAGAATGTGGTCATTCCTATTGCCCTTCACCTTTGGTAGAGTCAGGAGCCTGTCTTTACACATGGGATAAAGGCAAGATGGTACCTGGTATGTCTTTGGGGTGTGTGGCAGTGTGGAGAGGGTGAGATGGCAGAGCAGGAGAAAAGGAATGAGGAAGGGAGGCCAAAAGAGAAGGGACAGTCTGGGCACAGTATCGCATTGTGAGGCTAAGGCAGGAGGATCAGAAGTTCAAGGCCAGTTTCAACAACTTAGTAAGGCCCTAAGCAACTTATGGAGACTCTGTCTCAAAAGAAATTTTAAAAAGGAGGTGGGGCAGGTGGGTTTTTGGCTTAGTGGTAAAACAAAACAAATTAAAAAAAAAAAAAAAAAAGGAGAAGGGATGGTCAAACACCCACAGGAGGTGGCTTCAGTAAAAGGCAACCTAAGAAAGGCAAGGATTTTTTTTTTCCACCATCCTGTGCTTCCCATGTGGGTTTGAGAGTTGTCATTCATGAACCCTGTTCTTCCTGGTAACTAGTCCTGCTTTTCCTTCTGGATGAAGTGAAGCATGATGGCAGGGAGAGTGGTTAGTCAGAAGAATGTTCCTAATCTAAGAGCTCAAGAGACTATACAGTTCTAAAAACAAGCTTATATAAGCCTACGTTGGAAAAAAAATGTGAATATATACATAAACTGTGAAAGCCACAGAGAAACCTAGTCAAGGAGAAGTTGTGGACATGTACACGGCAAGGAGCGAAGGTGGCATCGAAACCACCATGAAGCACGTGAAGCGTTTGTGCTGTGTCTCTTGCCTTCCCTCCTCCTCACTCGGCACTGCTCAGAGTGAGGAGTTGTCACTGTTGTGTCTGAAGGAGGAGACTCTGGGGGGGAGACGGGGAGAGGCAAGATAGTTCCAGAACAACTCAGCTAAGGACTTGTAGAATGACTAAAGAGAATAACTGTCCTTGATGCCTTCAGTAACTCCTGTTTCTCTTCTCCAAACACGAAGTTTACTTTGGCTCAGACCCTGAGCTGGGTGTCATTGATACAAAGATGAGGGACATGGAGCCTCAACCCGCAGAGAGCCCCCCCTCATCAAGAAGCAGAGCTCATTACTGCTCCTCCATGACAGTCACAGTTGAAGAAGTGACTGTGGGGGGAAATCTCTGCACTCTCTTGTGGCCTCCAGAGGCCTCTCAAGCAGGCAGGTAGTGTAGCTAGTCAACAGCAGGGTTCGGACGTCCAGGGGAAGCTATGGCACCATCACGATCCTGCTGTTCTCCCTGGTATCTTTTCCAAGGCCGCAGAGGTAAGCCTTAGCATAGTCCTAATGCTCTACCTGGAATCTCTGCCAGAGGGATGTCTAGGGGCCAGAGTCTACACTCAGTGACTGATGATGAGATGTGTCTTAGATCATTGCCGGCTGCGATAACAGAATACTGCAGACTGGGTGTTTTAGAAAGAAAGGAAATTTATTTTTTACAGTTCAGGGAGCGGGGTATCCAAGGTTAAGGGGCCTGCATCTGGTGAGGGCTTTTTACAGTATCACCCCATGCATCCTTACCTTCTGTGAGAGTGGCGGAGCAAATGCAGAGAAGAGTGAAGATGGGGACCCAATTCATCCTTTTATCAGAAACCTACTCTCGTGATAATGAACCCACTGCCATGATGGCATTAATCCACCCCAGCGGGCAGAGGTCTCATGACCTGACCACCTCTTAAAGGCCCCACCTCTCAACACTGTTACACTGGGGATTAAGTTTCCAGCACATAAACTCTGGGGGACACATCCAAACTGCAGAAAGAGGCAATTAAAAAGTGTAATATCAAGGAAAGGGTGCTTGGCCTAGAATGAGGTTCAAGTGTGGGTTCTGCCACTCACCAGTTTTTTTGGGCAAAAGAATTGAAATGAGCCCACATGGGGCATGTGAGTTAGGCCAGCTTGTGTGTAAGGAGAGCTCCGGTCAGAACAAAAACATCATCTGGGAGATATTTCAAAGGAATATTTGAGCTTGGAATAACTTGCAATTAGGTAGGCAAAACCAGATGAATAGTTCCTGATGGAAGGGGGGATAGAAGGAATAGTTCCAAGTGTGGAGTACTACGCAGAAGGGAAGTCATGGGGAGGCTGGGCTTTGGGACAGGGTAGAAGGTGGGGCAAGGGACAGAAAGAGGGGAAAGAGGTTGAATGGCCTTCTTGGTTCTTTCCAGCGGCTGATGTTCTGTGCTGAGCACCCCAGAGCAATGCCACCCAATTCATATTCAGCAAAGCAGTTGCATGCTTATTAGAATTGTCATATCTAGTTGTCTTTCTTACTCACTAAACTGTTAGCTCCTTGAGGGCAGGGCCTATGCTTTATGTACCTTTTAATTCCCAGCACTGAGCACAATGGAATGAGTAAAGAAGATGAAAAATCAAAGAAAAACTTTTATCTCTTTGGTAATTCCTTGGGGACCCCATTTCTTAAAACAAAATAACCTACTAATACCTGCTGTGGTTCTAGGGTTAAAGTGGAGAAATAGAGTACCAAAAGGTTAAGCAGTTCAGAAAGAACCTTATAACAAGCAGAACAGGCATTAAAACAGTTCCCACACCTATCACAATCTGATAGGTAACAGAATTTTAAAAAATCAGGTTCTAATTGGAATTGAGGAATGTGTTGTAAGTTTTCCATCTTTGCAAACAAAGTTGCATTAATTAATTTAAATGATCATCTTTCTGATAAGAATTAGGTGGATGGATGTCAAATCATTACCCTGGTGACTTGCACTGGGCATATTTGGTTTACACCTATGTGCTAAGCTGGCTTTCCAAGTGAGTAGAAATCAGTCCCTTAGGTGCCAGTCTGTAAAAGCAGCCCAGCTTTTCAGTGTCCTAGAGAGCACCCTCTCGGTAATGACAAGCAGCAGTCTGCCCTCTTGATGACCTGGTGGGGTTGACAGATTTCACACTGGTGGAGAATGGAGAGTGAGGAGTGTGCTATTTGGAGACCATCCAGAGCTATTCTTCAAAGTGTCAGAAACATCACAACAGGGTGCAAAGTTCAGAAGTTCAGTTAAGTTTAAGGTCCTTCACCTTGGAAAGTTTTCATTATTTTTTTTTCTCTTTCTTATATGTCCCAATGAATGCTGCAGTTGCAAATTTGTCAGCACGACTTGGTCAAAGCCCACTCAACATTTTATGCCAAAGATCTGCTTTGAAAGATTATGCATCTGTCAAAATGTGCCCTGGGAGGCTTAGATCATTTTAAAAGTTTCTCATTTTCAGTAACCATATTTCTAGTTATATTTAATTTCTAATTCTCTCAGGAGCCCCAACTCTGAAATAGTTTTCTTAAGGGCACTGAAACTTTCTGAAATTTACTTTAAATTCATTCTTTGTTAACTTCAAGTCAAAAGAGAAACTTAATGGTTAACAAGCCATAAATAGTAAGAATTTATAATAATAAAATAGAATGTTATGATAATAGCTTTAGAAGTTGTATTTTATTTTAAGACATTTTAAAACTGAAAGCTATCACTGATAAAATAAAAATACCAAAGTGGCTTAATAACTACACATTAGTTAGCAATGCATAGCTTAAGACTCAAGTGCTGCCGGGATTTATAAGTTCAATGTGAGAGGCGTTACTCCCTAGGGGACATTTGGGAAACACTGGGGAGGCAATTTTGGTAGTTGAAATGATGGAAAGGGCTATAGTGGAATTAGTGGGAGGGAGCCAGGGATGTTCTGCACAACCAAAAATTGTCCTGCACCTCCTTCAATTTCTCTTTTATTGTTCAGACATTCAATGTAGGTGAAGAGCCTATTTATAATAATTAGAATCTGGAACCTAACCCTACTTCTCTCTTTTAAATATAAGCACAAAAAATTCTTTTTTTGGAGGGGGGGATACAAGGGATTGAACTCAACCACTGAGCAACATCCCCAGCCTTATTTTGTATTTTACTTAAAGACAGGATCTCATTGAGTTGCTTAGCTCCTCACTGTTGCTGAGGCTGGCTTTGAACTCACTATCCTCCTTTCTCAGCCTCCTCAGCCACTGTGATTACAGATGTGCAGCACCATGCCAGCCACAAAGAATTTTATAGTTTTAATATTTGCTTTTCAAAAATGCAATTACCATGCAGATTAAGGGAAGAATGTAGCTTTGGCAAGTATTGGGGTGGGATAGGAGGAGGAAGTGGTGGACAGGACTTTTCCAGATGTTGTTCTCCACCTTAGGAAATGTTTGACTATGTTTCCAACATAATGCACCTGTGTTAATCTGCATTTGCCACACTCACAGGGATTCTGCATGTAGGTGCAGTAGATGCTTCTATTATTATGTCTTCTAGGGCAGTGATGGCTTGGTCCTCAGTGTATTGATATTAAGAAGTAGTGGGACCTTGAAGGGTGAATCCCAATGGGAGATCATTAGGTCATTGGAAGGGATTAAAGTAGTGATTGTGGGATCCTAGTGAGTCTTTCTTCTCTGGTTATTATAAAGAGCAAGACTGATTTCTTGCCTGCCTCTCTGGTGCCTGTGTCACCATAGGATCTCTCCCTCCTGCACACGCTTCTGCTATGATGTCATTCACTATGTAACACAGCTGAAGGGCCCTCACAGAGCGGAATAGAAGTTGGTGTCATATCTTGAACCTCTGAAGCTGTAAGAGAAATAAACCTCTTTTCTTATAGAGTATCAGATCTTAGCATTTTGTTATAGCAATAAAAACCAGACAAATACACTATCCTTTACTGATTTTTGTCTTTGAAAGACTTCTTTCTAAAAAAATTTGTTTTATTTGTTCTTTTTTATAGCTATACATGACAGTAGAATCTATTTATATGTGTTTATAGAAGCATGGAATATATCTTATTCTAATTAGGATCCCAGTCTTGTGGATGTACACAATGGTGAGATTTACTGTTGTGTATTTTTTATGTACATAGTGAAAGACTTCTTGTTATAGGGCAAAATTTCCAGCCATAGTTGTCAGATGTTATGCATAATTTACCTTTAGTAAAAATGGAATATGCCATCCATAGCAACAAGTCTTTTTGAATAACATCTTAAATAATTTGGTTTTCTCATTCAATAAGTATTTGTTAAGTCATTACTATATGCAAAGAATTGCTCTAGGCACTAGGATATAGAAATAAAAAAGTGTCTTTACTTCTGGAAATTATACTTCATCAATATAATACCAAAATAAAAGAAAATTGATCTTCATTAGTCTAAAGAAATAAATAAATGAGGATGTGGTATTAAATCCTGTATCAGTTAGATGGCTCTGGCTTAGTGACAGAGGATATGTGTATCTGATTCTGTCATTTGGCATTAATTTTATATGGCAAAGTGATTGTAATTTTTTTGTTGCCTAGCTTTTCTTTTAAAATTTATTTATTTGTTCTAATCAGTTATACCTGACAGCAGAATGCTCTTCGATTCATTGTACACAAATGGAGCACAATTTTAAACTTCTGGTTATACACAAAGTAGGGTCACACCATTCATGCAATCATATATGTACCTAGGATAAGATGTCCATCTCGTTCCACCATCTTTCCTATCTCCATGGCTGCCTATTTTTTTAATATAACAATATATTTTTATGATACTATTTTTTGCTGATTTTTTCATATATTTCTCAGTCTCATTTAGACTTATATTCCATAATTTAAGGAGTAGAATTTAAGAATTTTAAAAAAATTCTCCAGCCCAAGTTTTTATTTTTTGTAGGTAATTTAAATTGTCCTTAAATTGCCATTGAGTCATCCTTTCTTATTATTTATGCCATTAACATAATGGATAAATGGTTACCAAAGGCTCTTAATTATTATTTCAAGAAGTATAGGTATTCATTTTCTTAATCTTCTCTATTTAAGACTCTTAGAAATAATCTTAAAAGGTGATTTAAGGTGGCAAGATCTGTTTAATAGAGAGTTAAAAAATACTCTCAGAGAATCAGTCTTGTCATAAGACTATGGTGACACATCTTATTATTAATTTCCATGGAGTGGGTGTTTCTTACATATTCAGCTATTAACGTCAGATGAAATTCATCCATTGTGTTCTTCTGTTAGTCAGTTTCAAAGAGCTGAAATAAAATCCCACTGCTTTAGATTATTTTCAAAATCTCAGGTGGCATTGCTGGCCTTTATTGGTTCAGCAAATGGAAATTTTAACAATATAGAAGTTCAACTATTCACAAAGATTGTTTGGAAGTTCCAGTTAATAATTGCTGTTTAAAATAATTGACTCTGAGACATTCTAAGATTATGAGAAGTAATGGATCACGAAAGGAAAACTAAGTTATGCCCCAAATAGATTTTTATTTTGTTAGGAGTTTTGAGTTGTGTTCTAATTCTTTCAAAACAAGTTATCCATGTTTGGAAATTCTCAATGAAGAAGAACGTTCATTCCGTCAGTTGACTGAAGCTTGTTTGTCTTTCCATATATTAAGCCACCCTTATCTTTCAAGACATTTCCCACTGAGGTATCATAATCTATTTGCCTGTGAAAGTGATTTTTCACATGAATATTAAGCTATTTTGGCAGTGGTATGAAGAAGAATGTTGACATTCTAGAGACCTGATATTTCCTCCATAAAAAAAAGGGTGGCCATAATCAAGAGGGATAAAGGTGATAGAGAAAACACTCCTAGAGAAGAGATGTTTTAAAGAAAGGAACTTTCTTTCCTTTCCACTGCTGGAGCTGAGCGATTAAGAACAGTGCCTGACACATAGTAGGTGCTAGGGAAAAATCTACTGAATGAACAAGTGAGTGAAGAAGAGTGTTTCGGTGGTCCAGAGGCCTGCCTGAGGAGCAGGCATCACCAGCAGGGAGCCAGGAAGAAGCCTGTCACAGAGGGGTACAGAGGATGGTCTCTGGAGTCTACAGTCAGGCTTGGCAAACTGGCCAAGCCCAATCTGGCTGTGTGGACCTTTGTACTCAGCATCCCCATTGCCTTTGGTATCAAGTGAGGATAATGATAATTGATAGAACTTACCACATTGTCAAGAGGGATAAATAAGGCTTTACATACTAAGTGAACACTCTCAGTAAGTATTAGCTAATTTTAGCCTTGCAGTATATAGTTATACAGTTGAACAATGACCCTTCTATATTGATATTAGATTGAGATCCTGAACTTTCTACGCAACAAATTTGAATCGAGTACTGAGAGGAGCATAAGCAGTTTTAATAAAGGATATTCTTAAAAAAATGTCTAGATCTCAGGATAGCAGGCTAGAGTGCTTTGTTAAAGAGAGAATGCATTTTTGTGGTACCGTCAGGAATAACTGGCCATTTCTTTGTGACTTCGTTTTAATTTTCAACAGAAGCAATCACTATGAAAAATATGAGGGAGAGAGAGTGTTTTTCTTCACTCACAAGCTTTCAGTTCTTCTTCTTCTTTTTTTTTTTAAAGAGTAAATTACAAATTGGCATTGAGGAAGGGCTCTGGCCTTGCCTAACAGATCCTCATTTAGTAAAGGTTTTAGCCTAATCTCACATCAATTTGATCACCTTCCCTCCAACCGTCAGCTCCCTCCCCTCAATACCACACACTCACTTCAGAATCCAAAGGCACTTGCCCTTTGAACGAACCCAGCCCTTCCCTGCTCCTGCTCTGTATTTTAAACACACTTAAAAAAAAAAAAAAAACATTTAGAAAAACCCAATCATTGTCCAGGTGCCAATGCCACCCTCTCCACGAGGTCCTTCACTAGAATGTTCAATGCTTTCTGCATTGGGTCCTTCAGCATCTGCCAAAATATCTGGTGTTTCATTTAGTTGTGTTCCAGCCGTTTCCCACAATGTCTAATTCATCTTTTATCTCCCATAGCTTAATAACCTGCATGCACTAGCTGCTCAAGAAATGTGAATTGTTTAGTCTGGTTTACCTTTTCTTCTTAAAAAGGCAGGGGGATCTATTTTAGATCTTCCAAGGGGAAGATTTGTTTTTGGATCGAGTTTTAGTTTTCTAGTCTTTTCCAAGAATTATGTCCAAAATAAAAGATAAAGCAGATATGATAGGGCACAAAAAGAAAGAATGAGATGAGGAGAGGGGAGGAGATGGGGGCAATTTCAGGCCTCACATAGCAAGGATTGTCAAACAGTGGTGTGCAGGAGGGGGGCGGTGTGGAGAGGGAGGCTGCCAGGGCTTGCAATGTGAAGGTCAGTGTGTTCTACTTTTTTTTTTTTTTTTTGGTGCTTTTATGAGAAAAGACACTAGAATTGTTGGGTCCAGAGCCACTGGGGGCAGAAGAGCAAAGAGGGAGCATCTCCCCACCTTGGTCCAGTAACGAATTAGCTGCATCTGCAGCTGTCTTCCTGCAGCATGCTCTTAGTTGTGGATGGGAGTGGGGTGGGTGTGCAAAGGCAGACATTGGGAGTGAAACTGTTTTCCTTGCTGCAGGTTCTTGATAGATTCTGTTCCCCATGGAGCACAAATTAGCACAAAGAGGAGAGGGTTTTGTTTCCCAGTTCTAATGTTGCTGGGGGGAGATGTGGGAATGTGGGGGCGGTGGGAAGAGGGGCAGGCTCATCTCCACTGGCTCCCGTGTATGACCACCAAGCTCTGGTGGCCTCTCAGACTGTCCATTCTCCAGCACCCTCCAGCTGGCTCACTGCTTTAGAAATCACTGCACAAGAAGTTCCTTACCTTTCTGCTAAGAAACCTGACACTTCCTAGGCTGCGTCCCTCCTCTCCTTCTTCCCACCTGTGCTTCCTGAGGCTAGTCCTCCCCTCCTGTCTCTCAGGATGCTTCATTCTCAGTGATGACTTTTCTATTGTCCCTTCTCAACCAGCTCCTTCTCACGGCAATTTTCAGATGCTTAAATGTCAACCCCCCCCAAACAAGTTAACCCCCCCCTTCCATAACTCCACTTTTCCATCTATTGTTCTGTCTTCCTACTGCTTTATTTATTTATTTATTTATTTTTTGGGTATCGGGGATTGAACTCAGGGGCACTCAACTACTGAGCCACATCCCCAGCCCTATTTTTGTATTTTATTTAGAGACAGGGTCTCAGGGAGTTCTTAGTGACTTGCTTTTGCTAAGGCTGGCTTTGAACTCATGATCCTCCTGCCTCAGCCTCCCGAGCCCCTGGGATTACAAGCATCCACCATTGCTCCTGGCCCTACTGCTTTATTTCTAACCACGTGTTGGAAGGTGTGTCTGGCATAGTAGGGGAAGCCCAGTAAATATTTGTTGAAGGAATGGGAAATAAAAAGGGCTAACAAACCACTCACTCTCTTCAATAGAAATCAAGGGCTTTATATTTGTTAAGTACTGTATACCCATCAAAGCATTTCTACATATAATAGTGGATAAATGGGAATACTAATAATAGTGACGATACAAACCTGCGTCTTTTGAGAAGTTCTATGGTGGCTGGTGCTCTCCTACCTCTCCCCTCATTTACTCACTACCTTGCCAACAGTCCTGTGGGGTTGCACTCCTGAAAAGCCCCCTCTTCTAACCCAGGACCTGGAGCACGCAGGAAGCTGCTACCAGAATCTAATCCCAGCAGCTGTCCCTGAACCAGTTCCACTCACCTCCAAGGGAATTCTTGTATTACGGTTTCTCTCATTGCAAGCAGTAGAATTAATGTTTTTATCTATCTTCAAGGTAAGACTTAAATAAGAAAGGCCATGTGGTTCATAGGAAGACAGAATGCCAAATAGCATAATGCTGGCTTTTAACTCTTTCGTTACCCTGCAAGGATAACAATTGCAAGTGAAAAACTGGGCCGAATGCTCTCTTGAGGACTTTTGCTCAAGAGCTACATCACCGCATTTCAAAGAGCTGCTTCAACTTGATTTCATGTTATTTGGAATAAATTTCATCTTTACATGACAAGCCATCATTGTAAAGTAACGCACAGAGCTTTGAATGGCCATCCAATGTTACCATTTCAACTGGTTTTCCAAGATGGACTATTAAATAATGTTTGCTGGCCCATGGCTGCAATTTCATTTTTAGGACAAAATCTTGTTTTGGGAGGACAGTGAGCTTTTTTAAAAACCAAAATCTCATTATTTTCTGACTTTGGAGAAATATATGCTTTATGGCAGAAAAAAATAGGAAGTAATAATCATCTAAAAAAAATGAGCCATGTTAAATTTTTGGCATATTTTTATAAACAACTGAGATTTTCTTTTTAGATATAGAATTTCATATTTTACTTCTTTTATTTAACATATTATAAACATTTTTAGAAACTGTGTTTTTCGATGATGTGCTATTTGCACGACAGGAAATAACCAATTCCCCCTTGAGAAAAATTAAAGCAACTGGTGGCAGACACAAATCTGATTTTAATTTGTCACAATAGTAGTTCCATTTCCTTCTTCTTTGGGGACAGCTTACAAGTATCCTCAGTTGTCACCACCACACCCTTCTTTTTCTTATCAAAGAACACAGGTCGGGTGATGAAATTTGTCATTTGTCACTTTCTGCCAGAGCAGCAGGAATATTGAAAAATACAATGGAACTGCTATAAAACCTACTATTTTAGGTGTTTAAACACATATTTCCACATTAAGTTACAGAGATATTTGTTCAAAGATAATGAAGTAGTTTAATGCCAAAAAGTAATAATTACTAATTAATTATTAATTAAAAGTAAAAATAATTACAACAAAATATTTGAAAGGAGTAATTATTATTTAGAGAGTGCAGGTAAAAGGAGTCCATTGCATTATGCATAGCCTTTGAACATTAAATTCATATGTAAAAAATTTATATTTCACCATGGTTAGGAGTTTGTGCTCTTGGAACCATATTTTGGGGGTTTGAATTCTGGCTTACAAGCTGGGTGACCTTAGATGAGTTATTTCTCTTCTGAGGGTCTCTGTTTCCTCACCCTTAATAGTAGTGCTTGCCTCATAAGGGTTTTGTGGGAAGTAAATAGGTTCATCTTTGCAAAGCACATAAGGCAGTGTGTAGTACTTAAGGGCTTCAGACATATTAGCTGCCATTATTATTGTTTGCTATTATTGACATATATAAGTGATTCTCAAAAACTCATGGAAGGCACCGAGCCAGGTTTATTCATCCAGGACTTTTATTTCTTTTTTTGGGGGGGGGCGGTATTGGGGATTGAACTCAGGAGCACTGAACTACTAAGCCACATCCCCGGCCCTTTTTTTGCATTTTATTTAGAGACAGTGTCTCACTGAGTTGCTTAGGGCCTCACTAAATTGCTGAGGCTGGCTTTGAACTCATTATCCTCCTGCTTCAGCCTCCTGAGCTGCTTGGATTATAGGGTGTGCCACCATGCCTGGCTGGCTCAGAATGTTTGGAAAAGATACTGTTCTCTACAGATTCAGGTTTCATGAGTTTGCAGTGACAGCATGATGATGCTTTCTTGGAGATGATCTGAGAGCATGAAGAAAACGAGCAGTTGGGCCCTCCGGAGGGTTGAAGAAGGCTTTACCAAGCACATGATGCCAGGGCTGGGGCTCATAGGGTGAATAGTTTCTTCCAAGGAGAAGTGGCTGGGGAGAGGTTTGCACAACAGACACAGAAAAAAACATCCAAAGTTCAACTACATTTATTATGGACCTATTATAAGCAAGACAGGCTGCTGGAGACATTTATCTCATGGATTTCTCAGCACAACCCAGGAAGGGTGGCATTATAATCTCTTTCCATACATGTGGACACATTAAGTAGTTTGGGCATCTTTCCCAAGCTCACAAAAGCAGTAGATTTGGGCCAGATCTGATTCCAAAGCTGTGTTGTCAATGGTTTATTGCATGCCTGGGGCAGTGGGAGTTTAGTGTGCTCACAGCTTCAAGTGGGGGTAACCATGGTAGGGAGGAAGGGAGGCAGCGGCCTGTGGCTGAGTTTTTAAGGGTCTCTATTATTTCTAGTGTTCACAGTAATTCTCTTGTGCTTCTAGGCTTTTCAGAGACTGAAAGCCTGGGAGAGCCTTACCTAAGAGGGCTGCACACCTGGCTTCATGCATCCTGGGCCTGGGATTAAACACCTCCTGTCTCAATGTTATGGTGGCTGTTGCTAGGTGCCATGGCAAGAGCCACCTTCCCCTTAGGACTTTCCTCTGTAATTGTTGCCCTCCCTCTGAAAGTTACTTTCAAGTAATAAACCACCCAGGTGTCCCAAGGCAATTTGGTTTGCTAGTTGGGAAGAAAACAAGAGCTTGTTGATTGTGTGTTTAACCCTGAGATCTCAGTCTGGAAACCGGGAAGATGTTAAGGAGAGGGATACTCTCTATTTTTTCATATATACAGGAGAATGGGGACCATGATGAATCCCTTTTATCTCCTGAAACTTTGAGGGTGGGGTGGCAATGAGAGGAAATAACCCCCTTAATGAAGTCACAAGAGATAAGCTTTGCCTATTCTGGAGAAGAGGTCGAATTTAATTTTATTGAACAAACAAAACATTCTCAGTCAGTGACTCATAGGGTAGATTCACTCAAAAGAAACCTAATTTATTCTGCTTCCTTCTATATTTTACCGAGGAGGCCTTGCTATACCAGAAATATACCAAGGGGGTTTGGGGTTTTGCTCAAGGAAGTACTGCAGTGGGAAATTGCCATCTCTCTATGTTTGGTGCAAGTGAATTAGGTCTGACCCAAGCAGACACCCTTGTGCCAAACAGAATCTAAGATGGTGGCAATGTGTGGGGTGGGGGCATGTCAAGATAATTTTTCATAGAGGAAAATCAATTGCTAGTGAAACTTACTTTCTTATGGGCTCTATCATCAATACTTTTGCAATGCTTTGCTAAATCAAGTTTATTGTGAATTAAAAATGTAGGGGCCCTCAGATAAAGTAGTTGTTGACTTTGTAAAATGGTCATATGGCTCTTGGAAGATTTTGATCTTCAAATGGAAGTTCCACAATAGGCCTCTCCTCTGCACCCTGGTCCTTTATTTCCAGCTCCCATTCTGACATATCTATTTGACTTTCTTACAGATTCTTCCTGTTTCAGCTGAGTTCCTCATCTTTTCCCCAACTTGCCCTTTCCATTACCACTGAAGTTTTCAGATGGCCAGACCACCTTCTGGAGCTACACAATATTCAGTATCATCAAGTTTTACCCCTTCTTCCATATAACACCTCTGACTTATACTTTTATATCTACTGCTATCAAAGTCTGTCTTCTGATTATATTTCTCTTCATTCATTGTCTGTCCTTCCTACAGATGGATGTCAGTTAATTTTCTGAAAAAACCATTCAGTCCTCTTCATCTTTTTTTCTCAAAATTCTCTAGTGATCCTCTGCTTAGTGAGTCAAGTTCAAATTCTTTATATTGAAATTCCAACATTTTAATTTTTTCTTTAGTCAACATACTTTATTTACTATTTTTTAGACATTCTTCTTGCCTAATAATTTTAGTTTCCATCTGTCAGATCATTCTCATTAGAAGAAAATTCCTTAACCAGTCAACACTCTTTCTTTCTTATGTTTCAGGGTTTAGCACAAAACCATCAAGCCCCCTTCTCTTGCTCAGGGCACTTCAGAAATCTCTGCCTTCTCTAGTCTCTGCTTTACTGTTTATGTCAATTATTTTAGAATTAAATTATTAAATTATTGTATGATCCTTGACTTAGCATGTGTTTGTCTGTTCTTATAATGAGATTGTGAGCTGTTCGAGGGCAGAGGAATATCTCAGATTCCTTTCTAGCCCTCAGAATCCTCAGCCCAGGGGTAGCATATATTATATTCCACCCCCATCCAACAATTCTTTTCAACCTGAAAGGAATTGTGCAAATATTTTTTTTATTTGCTGCATCTGGTAGACCCCAGCATCTGCTGTCTGAGATGGAAGTTCTCCATTATGTGAAAGCTAGCTTGGTCTTCTGGTTACTGATGTGGCTCAGAGTACCTTGGCTTCCTCCTTGGTATAGAGTGTGTGTAGTATATGCTGCATGAATGAATAATAATTAAATGGAGATAGATACTGGGCTCTTTGATCCAATTTTCTATTTTTCATCACTCAGATAAGAAGTAAATCCATTAAATGAGATCAGCCAGCTGAACAGAAGTTAATGGCTGTTGTCGGGTCTAAATTTAGATTATGAAAATTATTTTTCTTTTTGAGTATGTTTTTGCTGACTACCGGGTACTTTGAGTGATCCTCCTCAACTTCTTTGCTGAAATCCTATGTGAATACCTCATCTTTCAATAATGTTTTTATGTGGTTGAGTACATTTCTGACAATACTTACCTGGTTTCATAAGTTGGTGAAGCGTATTTTAGAATGGCACTGGAAGTTACTCTCAGCATGCGTTTTCTCTTGCTTCCCTTTAGTCCTTGCTTATGGCTTAATCCTCAGGAAGCTCAGGAATTCCCCAGTGTCCCAAGACAGAACTAACTTCTCTGACTTGTATGCAATGCATATATTTTTCATATTACATATACTCGTATTATACCTGCCTGTATTAATAGAACTATTACACTATAACGAATTTATTTGCTTATGTCTCTATAAATTCCTCAAGGGTAATGCCTATGTCTCGTTCACCTTTGTGTCTCCTACCATGGCACACTGCCTACCATGGGAAGTGCCCCATGGATGTTTCTGATGGAATAGAGATAGGGAATGAATAAGACACTCAGGACACTGTCAATTCTGTCTTCCGCAATGAAGTGGCATTTCGGTGGCTAACCATCCTACTGGTTTGGCACTTCCGTAGCTGAAGTGCTAGGGAGCTGGCAGCCAGATACCCTGATGGAGCATGATCCAGCTGAGCCAGAAAACACCACAACCACAACCAGTTCTTTGCCTTTCTTCTAGAGGAAGGTAAATATTGAACTTTGAAATTGTGGGGTGTTACGCTGGCACTCGTAAGTGTGAGATGTCTGAAGTTAGACCCAACTGGCTCCTCCCTTGTCTGCTTGGGGTTGGGGCTGGAGGTGCAATTGCATTCTCTCAGCCAGACTGCCTTCATGTAGCTCTGTGACATCTTGTTCACTTTCTCTACATTTTGTGTAGTTCATAGAGGTTACTTTAAAGGGTATCGTTAAAAAGATCACTGAGAGGCTGTCACCATCTACTAGGAATTCTCCCTTAGATAATGGACTCTGCAAACAAACTGTCCATCACTTTTAAGATGGAGCTCTCACTTACTGCCAGGTGGTTTCTAACATGCTGGGTCCACAGTCCTTCCTTACATGTATTTTAGAAGTCAAAGAAAAAATAACTGTAAGATGAAATGGCAGCCTTTTAAAAGAGCATTTGAGTCTCTGGGTTGTTTCTTCATAAAAAGGTTAATGTGTGTGTGTGTGTGTGTGTGTGTGTGTGTGTGTGTGTTTGCATATATTGATTCCATTTTGAAAATAATAAGCAAAGGAAAATATCTTTGTTGCTCTGATAAAATGACCTCATGCTCGTACAGCCCAAATGGTCCTGCCTGTATAGGTGAGTCTAGAGAAACAGAGTTTTAAAGATCAAGATGAGCAAATGAACAGGCAGGAAAAGCCAAATAGCCAATTAACTTACTATTGCAAAGCCCCGGGGCTGGTTTGGAGTACCAGGCTCCTTATGTGGCTGAAATTTGTGCCCTAAAACCTACAGCAGCAGCCCTGGTTCTCAAAGACCTCAGGTTCTCAGTTCCTGGGAATGTTTTCTTTGTATGTCACTTCCTCTGCTGAGCCTGTGTGGAAATCACATTGTGTTGTTCTGAAATGGTTGCCACGGGAACATCTCAACCTAGTCATTATCTACTCAGGCTACTGATTATATTAAATCAGGAGACAGAGCTGCAGGAGCCCTTGATTTTTGAAGATTGTGACTCCTCTGCCACTCTCACCTCTATATCTACGTCTCTGAACCCTTCTCTACATTTTTCTCTCCTGCTTCCTCCCCAGCAGCCAAGGCTGTTGTAAATGAAATACATCCAGGGGAAATTGGCATTGAGATAATTGAACTGTTATGTTTCCATCCCTCCTGCCCTTCTTCTGTTCCGTGTTTCAATACTTCTTCTGAAATAAAAATAACTTCCCCCCTTTTCTCCCTGTTCTGTCCCTCCATGGTTAGGTATGAAGATAACTTTCTTCTTTAAAGGGCTATGTTTCCTATGTCCCCTAGAATGGTGCTAGAGCCCTGCTTCTATGGTGCTGGTCCCCTGCTTCTTTCTCTCTAGAAGCTTCTAGAAAGTCATATAGATACCTCTCTTCTAAATTAGGTAAAATTGAAACAGGAAATGAAACTGACTTTTTGGGGATTGAACCCAGGGACGCTTGGCCACTAAGTCACATCTCCAGCTCTTTTTGTATTTTTATGTTGAGACAAGTTCTTGCTAAATTGTTTAGGGCCTCACGGAGTTGTTGAGGCTGGCTTTGAATTCAAGATCCTCCTGCATCAGCCTCCTGAGCCACTAGGATTATAGTTGTGTGCCACTGTGCCAAGCTATGAAACTGACTTTTAACAAGTAACTTTGTTCTATGTATTTTTATTGATCTGGATGGATCTCTTATGAAGGGGATTTTCTTTTTTTGGTAGTGGGGGTTGAAGTCAGGGGTACTCTACCACTGAGCCACATTCCTCACTACATTGAGGAGGGTCTTGCTAAATTGCAGAACTTGTGATTCTTCTGCTTTGGCCTCTAGAGCCACTGGGATCGAAGGCATGCACCACCATGCCTAGTTTCTGAAGGGGATTTCCGGACTTAATATCTGGGATGCATATCCTGTATTTTTTTGATTAATATGTAAAAATTATATATATTTATGGTACACAAGATGATGCTTTGAATTAAACATGCACTATGGAATAGCTAAATCAAGCTAATTAATATATGCATGACTTCACATATTTATTTGTGGTAAGAACACTTAAAATCTTTTAGCAATTTTCAAGTTTACAATTCATTTGTTATGAACTATAGTCATGATGCTGTATGTAGAATGTATTTCTGCATGTGATCTTTGAGAAGCATTGTATTGGAATATTCTTTTCTGGGAAAATCTTTATAAGCAGTTGGCCTACAATTTATTGTCCAAAACAGAATATATTGGGAATTAAAGATGGCACTGTTAGTACGTGTGCCCAGATAACAGGACTACACCAGGTAAACCAAGTAAATAACCAGTTTATATGTAGACCATAGGCACTTAGGCATGGTAATACTTTACCCCAACCCCAAAAAATATATATTGAAAAAGGCATATCTTGCAGAATGTTGGTGCAATTTGAAATTACCATTTTAAATTGAAATTTTAAATCTAGATCAATAAGAGAGGTTCATGTTCTGTTTTTATTTCTATCTCACATAAACTTAGTCAATGTTATGCCCATTCTTGAAAGTAAAGCAATGATATTAACAAAGGAAAATAGACTTAACTGAATATGTCCATGGAAATGTCACAAAACCCTCTTACTATGTTTAAAAAAAAAACAACAAAAAACAAAAAAAAACAACAACCTAAAGTGGGAGCTGTGGCATACTCTCTAATCCCTGTGGCTTGGGAGGCTGAGGCAGGAAGATCACAAGTTCAAAGCCAGCCTCAGCAACTTAGAGAAGCCCTAAAGCAACTTAGAGAGACAGTGTCTCTCTGTCTAAAAAAAAAAGCTAGGGATATGCTTCAGTAGTTAAGCTCCCCTGGGTTCAATCCCTGATCAAAAAAAAAAAAAAAAAAAAAAGTCTAAGTTAGGGGTTAGCAAATTTTTTCTATGAAGGGCCCCAGAGGAAGTATTTTAGGCTTTGTGGACCATATGGTCTCTGTTGCAACTACTCTGCCATTTTGGTGTGAAAACAATCCTAGATGACAGACATATAAACAAATGAGCTTGGCTGTCTTTCAATAAAATTTATTTATCAAAACAGACAGTGATGGGGGATGTGGGCAGATCTGGTAAATAGGTTAGTCATTTGTCCACCTCTGTTTTAATTTTGTTTTAATATCCTAGTGACTTTGTTCTGACAGAAGATAAGTTATTTGGATATTAATTCTAATGTCCCTTGTCTGCTGTGACAGGTTAGAACTGTGGTTAATGGGGCTAATGTAGAAATGCAGTGGGCCTTATGATTAATATGAATTTTTGCTTGTGCTGGTGGCAGTGATTAAAGACAGATACTAAAGCAAGTGGTGGAGGGACAACAGCCAGGGGCATTTTGGATAGGAAATGGCAGTTGTGTGGGTTTGACTAAGCATTTTAGAAGGACAGCTGTAGGAATGCAGAACCAGGAAACAGACTGTAGTGATCTCGTTTTTCCTAGAAATGATTTTTTTTTTTTAAAGTTCTCTATTAGATTCTACTTTGGGAGAGAGAACAAAACTGCAAACAGTAGAGGAAAATGAAGTTTTGGTTCTGTGTTGGGAAAAAACATTGACTCACTATTAAGGTAAATGATATAAAGAATCACTTTAAACTAGTTTAGTATTTATCATATAGAATTAGATGAGTTGATAAAAATATGTTTTAGGAGAAAAAAATGTTCTAAAATGCTTCCCTTTAAGCAGAAAGCATACATTAACAGCTCAGGCAGACCTCAACAAGGACATAAGTGAGATTAAGGAAAATGAAGTAGATGATAGACTGTATGAAGTACTAGGAGATATGACAAGTATATTCTGTGTGACTGCATCTTATACAGATTCACATACCTATTGCTACATGGTGACAAGCTGATATAATTGCTGCTAGGAAACTGGAGGGTGATCATAGTGACATTACGGCTTCTAGCTTCAACTCATTGCTAGGGCACATGCAGGAATTATACACAGGAAGGGTAGAACCATATATGAGGGAAATCTCAGAGGTCTTTAGTTCTATCTGTGCAGTTCAATTAAATGTAGCACATGATCTACATTTATAGAATCTTTTTGAGGAGACCCTTTCATCTAATTGATAAATTAATTATGTAGTTATTGAGTGGCCAGTAACTATAAAGAATTTATATTTAGGACAAAAAAAAATCACATGATCATCTCAATAGATGTAGAAGCCTTTGACAAAATCCAGCACTCATTCATGTTAAAAACACTGGAAAAACTAGGGATAAAATGAACATACCTCTTTGGGAGAGAGAACAAAACTGTCATAAAGGCTTAGATGACATATGACATACCCAAGGCCAACATCATACTTTAACAGAGAAAAACTGAAAGCAGGAATAGGACAAGGATGTCCACTTTAACAACTCCTATTCAATACAGTTCTTGAAACTATAGCTACAGTGATCAGACAAGAGAAGGAAATTAAAGGCATACAAATAGGAAAAGAAAAGAGCAAATTATCTGTTTGTTGATGATGTGACTGTATACTTAGAAGAACCAAAACACTCCATCAAAAGACTTCTAGAGCTAATAAATAAATTCAACAAAGCAGCAGGATACAAGACCAACGTACAAACATCAATAGCTTCCCAATATTCTGATAATGAATCTGCTGAGAAAGAAATCAGGAAAATAACTCCATTCACAATAGTCTCAAGAAAATTACTCGGGAATAAATTCAACAAAGGAGGCAAAAGACCTCTACAATGAAAACTAGAGAACATTGAATAAACAAATTGAAGAAGACCTTAGAATATGGAAAGGCCTTCCATGCTCTTGGATAGGCAATTAATATTATAAAAATGGACATACTGCTAAGAGCTATATACAGACTTAATGTGATCACCATCAAAATACCAATGACATTCTTCATGGAACTAGAAAAAAATAATCCTTAAATTCATATGGAAGAATACAAAACTCAGAATAGCCAAAGACACCCTGAGCAAGGACAGTGATACTAATGGCATCAAAATATCTGACCTCAAAATTATATTGCAGAGTGTTAGTTACAAAATATCATGGTATTGGCATAAAACAGACATGTATAGAAGACATGGAGACAAATCCACAGAGATACAGTCATCTGATCCTTGACAAAGGTGTCAAAAACATACATTGGAGAAAAGATAGCATTTTAAATAAATGGTGCTGGGAAAATTGGATATGTAGAAAAATGAAACTAGATCCCTCTTACCTTGCATAAAACTCAAAATGAATCAAAGATCTGGGAATTAGACTAGAAGCACTTCAACTGCTAGAAGAAAACATCATATCAGTGCAGACTGACTCCCTTAATAAGACTGTTAAAGCTCAAGAAATAAAATCAAGAACTGGTAATAAGATGGCTTCAAATTAAAAATGTTTTTCACAGCAGAGGAAACAAGAGTATGAAGAGAGAGCTTACGGAATGAGAGAAAAATCTTTGCCAGTTACTTTCCAACAGGAGATAATAATAAGAATATATAATTAGTTATATATATGTAATCAAACATATATATTTGTAATCAATAAGAATATATATTATACACGTGTGTATGTATGTATATATACGTGTATATATATATAACTTAAAAGACACCAAAACCAAGCAAACAAAAACAAAACAAAACAAAAAACCATACAAACCCAATGAACTAAAAGACTTTTCTCAAAAGAAGAAATGCCAATGGACAATACATTCATGAAAAACTATTCAATACCCTTGGCAATCAGGGAAAGACAAATCAAAACCACACTGAGATTTTATCTTACTCCAATTGGAATGGCAATCATCAAAATTATAAATAACAAATGCTGGCAAGAATGTAGGGGGAAAAGGTACACTTATACATTGTTGGTAGGACTGCAAATAAGTATAACCACTTTGGAAAGCAGTATGAGGAATATTTAAGAAATGGAACCACTATATGATCCAGCTATCCCACTCCTTGGTATTTATCCTAAAGAAGTAAAACCAGCATACCATAGTGATACAGGCACATTGATGTTTATAGCAGCACAATTCACAATAGCCAAGTGGTGGAACCAGCCTAGATGTCCCTCAGTAGTTGATTGGGTAAAGAAAATGTGATACACATACACACACACACACACACACACACACACACACACACACATTTTACTTAATCATAAAGAAGAATGAAATTATGTTATTTTCTGTTAAATGGATGAAACATTATGTAGAGTGAAAAAAGCCAGGCACAGAAAGTCAAAGGTCAAATGTTTTCTGTATGGAAGCTACTGAGTAATAGGAATTAAAAAGGATGGGGGATCTCATGAAAATAGGAGGGAGAACAGTGGAGTAGAGGAAGGGTAACGAGAGAGGAAGGAGGGACAGGATAGGGAAGGAACAGCAGAAGGAAATTAAACAAACTATCATGTGCACTCATGTATGAATATATAACAATGAATTCCACATTTATGTACACCTCTAATGCACCAATTAAAAAATAAACCAATAAAGAAGATATCATTCTTAGGATCTTGTATATTTAGGGATGTGTTTTATATATCTAGGAAAAACTTTGAGACCACTTATAAAGCAAAATACAAGGGAGATAAATTAGCATCAACTTAGTATATGTTAAAAATAAAGAGACATGAATGAAAGAGTTATCCAGAATGGAATGCTGAGATGATTGGAAAAGGGACTTTCCAGATGGATGGCCAACACTGCCACTCAATATATGGAGGGTCATGGCAACAGGGCGAAATGCAGGTGGAGGATCAGACAGCATCCAGGGCCAGGAAAGGATCAGGATGAACCCAGGCACCAGAAAGTTCCTGGAAGATCTCAGGCAGAGGGGTGACAGGGTGGCAGCTGCTTGTGGATGCTCTTTTATAGGTGAATGGTATAACGATGAAATATTACCTGCAATGAGTTTCTCTTTAATTTTTGATGTTTGCAGTTTTTTTTCAGATTAAAAAAAGTAAAAGAAGCTAATTATTTTTAAAACCTCCAAAAGTTTTTTTAATATCTAGAAGCACGTGATGTAGACAATTGAATATTTCATAGTCCCACCTGTGGAGATCATCACAATTTGCAGGATGTTGCTTAGCATTAAATTTAAAGAGAATCATTTGGAACTTTTAAATTATAAAGATAAATATTTCCTATTTTCCTAATTTTCTTGTGGTTTATATTAGAAACTATGAAGTAAGATTTATTTACTATCAAAAAAGGGGCTTTGTGGTTATTTTTTCCCTTTGACTTTCAGAATGTGATTCCATTAGAGAGTTCTGGTCTGTATGAAATAATGCACTGAACTCTTTGCTTATGTGTGTCCTGCTTGTTGGACCACATGCCTGGAACCTAGAAATCCATACAGTCTAGAGACTGTCAAAGGTATAACTTCTATTGATAGTTGAAACAGCTCATTTGGAGGCATCAGTCAATAAGGAGATGTCATAGATAACACTGGAGCTCCCACAGTTTGTGTTCAATATCACCTTGATGTAGCTACTCAATTCTGAATTCTAAAAAGTATTTCGCTGGGTGTGGGTAAGAAAGTTATTCCAAATCTCTATATCCCTGAAAGAGGTAAAACAAACAACCCACTTCAACAAACAAACAAACAAACAAACAAAAAATATATACTGCACATTGATATGTGAGATTAACAATCCAGGAGAAATACTAACATGTCCACCTCTTATTGGTTTCATGGATCTAAGGATCAGAAATAGTCAGGTATAATTTCTTCTAATAATTTGCAGGGGTCAAGGTAAATCAAATTACCTCTTGAACTGAGCTTGTTTATGTCAAAGGAAAGTAAATTCAATCCAGGACTTTGAAATTATAGATGGAGAGTGATATAAGAACCACACAGTGAAAATCTTGGAGGAAATTGTGAGATTCATCCATTATCTCCCCTACCACCCACCACAAGTTCAAGGTAAAAAAAATATTATGATAGAAGATTTTAAATCTGGAGGGATGACTGGTCACTGGTTTGGGCTTCTGAAGGAACTTAAGATGCCTCATGAGAACTAGGAATTCAAGGTTGAGTGAACTCGAAACTAAGAGTGGTAATGGAAGGGAGAAGTAGAAGAGCACTTGGGAGGTAATCATAAAGGAGGAAGTGGCAAGAGCAAACTACGTCCTCATAGTCTTCACCAGATGACCAGGAATGCAGGGACAGTCCTCAAGGATTTAGATTAGACAAAGAAGAGAGAGTTAGATGGTGGGTGGGTTTTTAAGTGCAACTGTAGAGTAGGCTTCCCTGGGAAGTTTCAAAGGTAAAATAGAATCTTATCTAGTTTAGTCCTGGCTGAGAGTAGAGAGAAGAAGCTAGAAAGTGAAAATAATATCTTCCTTGTATAGGGTTTCACAGCTTTTAAGATTGACATTTTTAAAGCTAACATGAGCTCACTGTACCCTCACTAGAATGCTGAGAGGTAGCCAGGGCCAGAATGACTTCATTGGTGAGGAAATGGAGAGACAAAGGTTTCAGGTCCAGTCGGGAGGACAGAGGTAGAGGAAGGAAGGCAGACCTCAGCAGGTTTTGAAGTTTAGAGGGAAATGATTATTTTTTTCTTTTTGAAGCAACGTTTGTTCCTTTCCAGGTACTCTTGATTACTCACTGTTAAGTAGGCGGAAGTCAATGAATGGGTAGGAGCCACGGCGTTCAGCAGGAACCCCCGTCTGACCCCTTAGTCGTACATCTCCTAGAAAACAGAAAATCCAAACAAAGGTTTGAAGATGTTGCCAAGTGTGTTCACTTCTCTGCAAATCCTCTTAACCGGTTATGTCAACGGAACCAACACCAGACGTCAGGAGAAGAATGATTCCCTTCCAGCGTATTTAAGGGAGTGATAGGTGGGAAGGGGTGTATAATTAATGCTGAGTATAATGAATGAACCACTGCTCTCTTATGTTTGCCTGGTCTGTGAAAATTAGAGCAACTTTTAAGGTTTCCTAAGTGTTTTTGCACTTTTCAGGGCCATAAAGATGAGGCAATCTGAACCTGGAAGGACAAATGATGTGTTGGTATCATAGCTTTCCTTCTTAGCAGTGTCATTTCTCTTGGTCCCAGCACAATTGCTTTCTGACTGGTGATTAACCTCCTTTTCCCTAGGTTGTATCATAGATTTGCATTAGAAGCTAATTAGCTCCAGGTGCTTTAGACTGTTAACCACCCTTGCACCTATGATAATCTGTAGAGTTTCTAGTATGCATTTATTTGTAGGCTTCTTTTAATGGGTGTATTCTTTTCCCTTTCTGATGTGTGTGTGAGTTCTGCCTTCCCCAAAGGTGATAAAATAGCACAGAGGATGCATGAGTTTCAGAATAAGGAGGACCTTGGAGATGCCTGGCTCAGACAGTTGCTACCTGTGCAATCTTGAGGAATTTATTTCTCTTAGCCACAGTTGCCTCATTTATAAAGTGAAAATGACTTGCGTCAATGTGCCATCATCAGTGTCTAAAATAACATTTGCTACCTAGCAATAAATGCTGTTTCCTTCCTTCTAAACTCCTGCAAAGCAGGCATCCCTGCATATGATGTGATCTGCATTTCTCCATAGCACTTTGTGTGCTATCTGGAATGTGGTGGACCAAACAAATGTCCTTTGTTAACAAGAGTGAAAAAAAAAACAGGTTTGCCAGTTATTACATTTCTTGCAGAATCTGTGGAGAGGGAGAAATACACGAAAACAATATATTTCTGGAATAACTGAATCATGGGGGGTTTCAATTCTAGGAGTATCAATTTTGGGAGCAACAGGGCACCATCTATAAGCCACTTCTCCTCCAGACCTGAAGCATCATTCAGGCCTCAGCCTGGGAGCAGAGAGGAGGAACAATCTTCTCTCTTCCCATCCTAATTCCTTGTGTTAACCAGACTTGGGTGAGATCCCCAGCCACTGCAACCCTGCCATTGATGCTACTTTAAATGTCCCTCACAGACGGGTCTCAAGTGTACTCAGGATTACTGAATACTTAATAGCAAATACTCAGTGCAAGCCATGAGCTCTCGAGATATTCTCTGCTTTGAATTTTATATTTGTCCTTATTTATTATGCTTTGTAAAATCTGATATTGTACTGCCATATAGGTACTAAAGGATGCTACAATATATGGAACAAAAAGAGAGAAATCGATTTAAAAAAGATAAAAGAGATAAAATGGGAGGAGAAAGGAAGGGATAGAAAAGTACATTTAAAAATATGAATATAATTGGAAACTAAAGAAGGAAATGCTGTTAGTTTTTGATAAGTCTTTAGATGGTCAACAGTTGAAGGAAGCCACTCAGAGGAGTTGAATGTTTCTCAATGTCCTGGTAGCTGTCTCTAATACCCTATGTTTATAATGCTCTAGCATTTCAAAAATATTCAAAAATTACCACAGTGAATTTTTGTTTTGTTTCTCTCACTGGATGCTCATCCTGTGAAGGGAGCTACTACTCTTCTCCTTATTTTATAAGTGAAAAAATAGTGGCTGAGGGAAGAATGACTGCATAGACCTGGATTCACTCTGCATTCACTGAGGGCTCAGCTCCCTCAAAGGCACTCAGAACAAGTCTGCTAACTTTCCTTGAACTTCCTGAGTTGATGCTATTTATGCTTATAATGAGCAGAGCTGGAGTTAAATCTAGGTTCTTAGACTTCACAGGCAGTGATCTCTCCTCAATACCATTGGTTTCTAACCTTACGAAGTGTGTAAAGCTGATTTTTAAAATGAAACAAAAACAGCAAAACATGACCTTGTGCTGCCCTTGCTATTATAGAAGTTGTCCTTTTAGTATCCATTGAGAAAATATAGCTTATTAAAAGGACATGACAATCCAGTGCTGACTATAAATGAATTTCTATTTTATGGTGATGGTAAGATAGACATACATTAAAAAAAATATAGAGGAGACTGTAGGCATTTGGTCTCTAAAGCTGGCTGGGCTTGGGGATTTTTTGACCTGTTGCTACATTCCCTTGGGACTCTTCCAGGGGTTTCAAGTTTGCCATTTGGAATTTACTTCTCTATTAGTATTTTCATCTCCGTATCACCAAACAGTTGCCCTGGACTTTGTAGTTATAAGGGTACCATTTTCCCAGAGACTATCTGTGTAATATTGACATAGGTTAAGGGGCTGTGAGGCAGACAGGCCTATCCTCATGTAAGACTTCGGATTTAAGGAAACTAGACAGAGACAGAACTATAGGGCAGAATGGGTGATGGGAGGGTGATACACTAGGAATGAAGGGACTCTTATATTAACAGGGTCAGCATTTTGCCACATTGGGTAACCTTGGACAAATAAATCAATAGCCATTTTAAGGTCCAATATTCCAATATTTAAATTATAATTATAGCAATTTTGCCTACCTTACATGTTTTTGTGAGGAAATTATAAGGAGTGTGAGACAAAAGAATTAATGTTATATTGAATCCTTCCACCGTGCTGAGCATTTAAATTTTACATGCATTGTCTCATTTGTCAACACAGCAACCCAAAATATATGTTGTTATGATGTTATAGTTGAGGAAACTAAAGCCACTGGAAATTTGATAATTTGTTCAAATCTGTAGAGTGAGAGCTTGTGCTTGAACTCAAAGCTAACCCCCAATCGTATTCTTAACCTTTTCCCCAAATTATCAGCAATAATTCTGTAGGAGAATTGCATACATAGTTAAGCATTAACCTTTTTCTCGCCCAGTGAATGCTCTGGTAGCTATTTTCAAGAAAACCAAACACATAGTCCTCAGGGTTCCCCAAAACTGAACAGCAGGGGCATCTGTTACCTGGATGAATTCCAGATTTCAATTAAGAAATGGAAAGAAATTATTAAAAATATTATTCAGCAGAATTGTAATTACCTGGCAATTACTTTACTCAAATTCTCATTTAAGCATTATTTGTATGATGCACTCCATTTTTTGGAAAAAGAGATAAATAACTACAAAGTAAGTTGATAGCAAAAAATACCTAAAGCAACAAATAAGCAAAACAAACAAATCAACAGTAACAACAACAAATAACAAAATCATACCTGGAAGATTCAGTTTCACTGCTTATACTGTCTGTAACTACATTTATGGTCTTAGAAGTGGATTCCTCATAAGCCTCATGATATCCCTTAATGGTAGTAAATATTTGTTTTCAAAAAAAGATTAAATCATGCTAAATAGACTAGTAAGGTAGGAAGCAGGACAATTGCAAGTGGGCTACAATGCCTTTTAGAGATTGTTTTACCCTGAAAAATGTTAAATACAAACATCCCACGTCTGGACTATTCCATTTAATCAAAGTTCTAATGCAGTAAGACGAATGTATTAAGCATATATTTCTAATATAGAAGGTTCTCTTTCCCTCTTCCTGCTTCCATGAGCCCCTTCTGATGCTAAATTGCTTCAATATGCTGGTGGAAAGAGAGAAATAACTCAGTAATAACAGTCTCTGGAGGAGCAGAGGCCACTGGGCTGTTGTCCGAAGGACAGAACAAGTGTGTCCTGCTGAGCTGCTTTTCCTGGCCCCCGGTCTCCGGCAATCATCTATTTACCTAAGTCCTTATATCCAAGCTAAACAATTATTTTGACTATTCATTAAGCCCTTGTTTAACTTCAGCAGCTTTTTTTTTTTTTTTTTTCCTGGCAAAGGAAAGGTGCCGTGGAAGCTGGGGAGGAAGCGTTGACAGCTCAGAGTCATGTCCTCAGTCTGTTCTTATTGTGTTCCAAAAGGAAACAAACAGCAAGGGAATTCTTATTTTGAAAGGGCTGCTGCTCTTTTGCTTCTTTACTCTGAAAACATAACATGTCGTCCTTGATACTGAAGGCTGCAAACATAGGCAGAGAGCTGAGCTGAGTTCCTCTGGGAACCAAGACTGGGAGACAGCCCCTCACCCTCCCAGGGGACGTGGCTCTGGATGGACCTCTTGCCCACTTGGCCTCTTGTGCGGTGTCTGTTTAATAAAAGCTTGTGCTACGGAGCAGACGTTTATGTGGCCTCTTATGTAACTGGCAAAGAGGGTGGAGACTCTGACGGTGATGACAACTTACAGTGGCTGAAACATAGGCCATATGACAAGAACCAGACTCCAGCCCCAGTCGTGGGGGTGTCAAGGTCACTTCAGGGTGGGGAGAAGGCCTAAGAGAGGGACAGAGAAGTAGCTACTGTGCTCCTATTGCATCTGAGAAGAATGAGGAAGACGACGAAGTTCTTAATAGAAACAGGTTGCAGGGGCTTCATTAATGAATAAGGAAGCTTCTCTGAAATTGTGGAGCATATACTAAATACAGCGGGGAAGCAGAAGTTCTGGTGAAAAGTATTCCTTTGAGCTTCTGAGCACATTACTAGCTCCTGTCACCCCTAGCTCTTGCAAAATGAAGACAGAGAGAACCTGATCCCCAAATCTTAGACCTGAACTTTAACCACACTGCACTGCCTTGGCTACGGAGTTTGTTTCAGATGACTACTCTCAGAATTAGTTAAGAGCACAATTTTTCTTAGGATGTTTATCTAGCCTAACAAAGGTGGGGCGGGGGAGGTTGTGCAATCTCATCACTCCATAGATTTATGGGATAGTACAAGCAGCCATTTGAGAACTCAGGCTGAGATTATTATTGTCCTAAGTACTGTGGCCTTACATGAGAGACCCAAAGGGGGCCCAAATTTCCCTTGGGGAGGGTGAATTTTCCACTTCAGAGGTTGAGGCTGGGCCTGGCTGGTCACTGAAGACTATGTATTCATTGTTTGACTAGGAGGCTTCCTATCCATTGATTGCTCAGTTTCACTAGCTATATGTTCCTGGGCTTTCATTGAGAGAGCTTTATATACAGGAAAGAGAAACTGGGAATTGTCCAGAAACCACACTTTTGGCAAAAGGAAAATAATAATAATAATAATAATAATAGTAATAAAGTTTTCTTTGCATGTGAAAAAAGTTCTTTCTTCTCTTTCTAAAAATCTTGATCCTTTTATCAGAATCAGAGAAAAGGAAATTTTACCAAATAATTCTGTATTACCTTGCAACTTCAGCTCAGTGTCACTAAACACTTTGGGACAAATGTGCATTTGTGGATTTGAATGCTGTGAAAGTAAATGTGTAAAGAACATTTCTTTGTTTTCTAAAGCAGGTAAGATAAGTTTAAACTCAGACCAGGAACAATAGGAGCTATCCTCATTTTTCAGCTTGATAGTGTTTCAGAGGGAAAATGAGAAAAAAAAATAAGTTCCAATCACTGGGGACACAAGAGTCTAATAAAAAGATATTGAACAAGAAGCAGCAGGAATGCCTAAGGAGAATTCCAAGAAGCTGAAAAGAACTTAAAAGAACACAAAGAACTTGTTTCATCACAAAGACAGAAGAATAACTAGAGAGTTACCTTGGACCATGAGGTCCAAGTCTGCCCTACAGAAGAAAATCTCTGAGGCAATACCTTTTTACCTCCAAAATCTCCTCAAAATCAAGTTTATTGATGTTGTTTTTCTTTTAAAAAATGGAAATATTTTATATATTATGTGCTTAGCACAGTGCATGGCATACAGCAGGCATTCAAACAAAGTAGCTATTTTTCATGGTTCTTCTAATATTCTGGGGTGCCTCACCTGCTCCCTATGAGATTATTTAGCAGCCTTTCCAGGCGTCAGGAACTGTTTGAAGGACTTCACATGTCTGAGTTCCTGAGTCCTTAGAACAAGCCTGGTGAGAGCTTGTAAGTGGGATTAGATCAGGCAGCCCAGGGAACCCTCGCCCTTGACTGCATGCTCAGGGTCTGCATGCTTCCCGATCACCCATGATGTTATTCATGGTTTCCTTTGATCTTTCCAGGCTGTGTTTCTTCTCTCTGATAGGTGCCAAAGTTAAAAAAAAAGGGGGGGGGCGGGCATGAAAACTGTGTTCTGAGGAAAGTACAATGCGTATCCTGGTGCTTCCTCCAGGACAGCATTAAAAGCCTAGGAGAACATGAATGCAGTGGAGCATGACTTGGCAACCATGAGCCCTCAGTGGTGGAGGGTAGACCACAGGGAGGTGCAGATTCCACTGGAGATGGGAGTATTTTGCAGGTCAGAAGAACTTTGAGCATATGAGTTCTCAAAGGGTCAGCTCTAGGGGAGGCTCAGAAGGGGACTCTAGCCCAACACAGTTCATTTCAACAAACGACCATGCAAAATGTAATACAAGATGTTGGAAAGCAGGTGGGGGAAGAGAGACATACAAAGGTACATAAGAAATCCTCTTGGCACTCAGGTAATAGCAGTCCAGAAGAGAGACATGTAAATGAACAGATATTGTATAAACCAGAAAGAGTTTGACTTTTAATGATAATGAAATATTTGAGTTTGGATTTCTTTCTCAGAAGCATTGTTAGGCTTTATGACTTTATATGGGTAAATATCTTGGAGATATTTGAATTTCAAATGACTTCCTAGTAGTCCTATAAAATGTTTCAGTCAGATTGAAAGAGAATCATTTATTATTAAATATTTAAATTAAATATATTTTTTTACAGTTAAAAGAACTTCATATTTTAGAACTAAATGGTTGAAGATATGATTTAGACTCTTATATTAGATCTCCAGTAAGAAGATTTCTGTGAATACAGGTAAACAATTTAAATTAATGATGATATTTTCCAGAAATAACTTGTAGTTTTTATGAAGTGGTGTCTTTTGCATCTGATAAGTGTGTTAGCTTTCTGGGAAAAAAATATCTACATATAGGAGGAAAGAAGGGTAGAAGAAAGGACAAAAAGAGGCCAAGGAAGAGGAGGAAGAGAGAGGAGATGACAAAGAAAATGGGCAGGGGAAGAATTGAGTGGGAGGGGAGAGGCATGGTTTAAGGGTAATTCCCAGGTAATTCCTGTCTTGTATAACTGGATAGCTAGTAGTGCCAATCATAGAAAAGTTCAATTTTCAAAGAGAAGTTATTTTGTGTCCTTCATTTTGTAAATGATACTTGATATAAATGATATTGAAGGTACATAATAACTTGGGGCAGGCAAACACTATGGCGAGGAACCTTGGAAACAACCTTGGCCTCTTGGACCTTTCAGTCCTGCACAGAACAATCCTATACATCAAGGTAAAACTACAATTCTAATTGGTTGAACAAAAGAGAAGTATTCTGTGTTATGGAAGTTATAAAGACTTTACCTCGCCAAGGAGGTTGTTGTGAGTTTTCCTTAAGAGGCAATATTTGATTTGAGATCTGGTTAACAAATACGAGTTAATTTGAGGTGTACATATATTTCAATTTGCCCTGGAAAGTCCTGATATATGCCTGTTGTCTTGTCTGGTATACCTAGTACTAGCGCACACTTTCACAGTCAAAAGTATTCTGGTTTGGACCATACATTACGGAGTTACTCCCCCCAGTGCATCAATTCAGGCAGAAGTACATGTCCGGAGATCCTCTGGTAGGAGGATGACATGTCTGAGAGGTCATAACAAAGTCAAGTGCATCACAGCCAAGAGAACAAAGTGGATGGGGTGGGGCATCATGGTACAAAATGAAGTTGAAGAGGTGTCAGGGTTTTGTAGGATGATCTGGGAAGTATGACTGTATTCCAAGAGAATGTGGAAGCCAGGGAATGATTTTAATGGGAAAATGTGTTCAGATGTGCATATTAAAGAAACAACTTTGAGTGAATTATGAAGAATGGATTAGAGAGGGCAAGAATGACTAGTTAGGAGATGACTGTAATAGCCCAGTGAGAAAAGGTGACAGTTTAGAGAAGGGTGTGGTGCCGGTAGAGAGAAGTGGATAGATTTTAGAAATATTGAGTTGTTAAAATTGACATACTATGCTGAGGAATTACATTTGAAGTCTGAGGAGGAGGCAGGTATGAAGGATAATTCTTAAATTTCTGGTTAGCACGAGTAGATGACTGTGTAATCATAGAAAAAGAGAATTTTAGAGGCACCCCGTTCAGGGGGAGAGGTTCCTGAACTCCAGTTTGGCCAGGTGGAGTGTGTTATGGGGATTTGAAAGCAAAATATCAAGAAAGCAGTTCAATATATGGGTCTGTGGCTCAGAGAGAATGTTTGGGAGGGAGACTTCAGTTTGTAAATTAAAGAAAGCTATGGTAATATGTGAAGTTGCCCAGGAATACAATGAGAAGTGAATAGGGCCCATCCAGCTTTAAACAACACTAATTCTTAATGTCTTGCTAGAGGAAAAGAAGGGGCAATCTTGGAGGTAGGAGGAAAACTATAGCTTATAGTGTCATGAAAGAGAATTCTTCAAGAGGGAAGAAATGGATTCCTGATAGATTTTGCTGAAAGAGCAGATGAAACAATAATTTCAGAAAATTTCATTGGATTGAGCTGAGTAACAAGAAGGGGGAAGAGAGAGGGAAAGAGAGAGATGCAGGGTCTTTTGGATATTATGTGGAATTGAGGCACTGAGAAGATTTTATTAGGGAACTGATCTTTAGATCTTGAATAATGAGTGGATCTTAGATAATAAATAAAATTTTAAAAAGCAGCACTTATATAGTATCTGCTTGTAATTGGTCCAACTATGATGATTGAAATGAAGGGTTTTTAGGAAGAAATATCATGCTAATCTTGAACAGTAGTAAGCCCTATTAATAATGAAATATAATTTGAAAATTGTCCTGAGAATAGAACAGTCTGGGGCATGAAAATGCCTATAAATTTTTGAAAAATATAGTGATAATCTGTTTAGCCACTTGTCATATTTAAATATACTTCAAGAAAAAACGGTCTCATGGAAGTCACTGCCAAGAAAAGTATTCACTGGAAAGGAAAAAAATGGGTCCATCAATAAGAATATATAATTAGAAAGATAAAATACCCACCAAGTCCCAATATTCCTAAATAATTTCTTGTTTTTTTGAACTTTGAATAATTGGAGAGAAGCGTTTTTATGTATTGTTTGTTTTCATGTGCTTCTGAACTTCCTGATTCTGGACGGGAACAAGAACAAACTTGCCAAAATACAGCAAGAAAAGATGTTGCTGATCACGGATAGGAAATACTCCAAGTCCCTAAGTCCCATGAGATAGTCTGTTCTTAGGAGGCTTCCACACCAAGTCTGCTGACCAGCAGGCCACCACACAACTCGAGCCTGCTCAGCACTGGGAAGAACTTGGGAGTTCTTCAGCCACTGTGCCAACATGGCGCCTGGGCTTCTTTTAAGGTCCAAGAGTTGTTCATTTTTTTTCTTTATGTTTCAGAAGGGAAACAGATGGCAAAAACTGCACTCAGTAAGGAAATGATTGAATCCATTACATTATACCCATGTTATAGAATGTTATGCTCTTAAAAACAGTAACATATCTCTATAGTAATAGCTAACACTTATTGAGTTTCTAGCAATGTTTGAAGTGCTTTCCATGAATTAATTTATTTAATCTCCATGATTCCCTTAGATAAATATTATTTTCAGCACCGTGCCCTGTGAGATGGAGAAGTTATATGACTTTGCCCAGATGAAGCCAGATTTGAAACCAAGGTACCTGGCTCTCCAGCCTGTGCCCTTGACTGTTTTCTATCCCTGTTCAAAGATGCCTTGACAGGAAGTGAGAGCCATGGACTATTATTCAGGGAGGATGGGTATTACGTAGTGTTTGAAACTATATCATAAAGGAAGCGAATCCCTAGTGTGAAAAGCTATTTAGTATCTCTGTGGCTTTTTGTAAGTCTTTCTCATCCTCGGCTCCATCAAATCTTCTGTTTTATTAAGAAGGGATAGTGATATCTGCCCTGTATACCTCACAGATGGTAGGAATCAAGTGAAATCACATGAACAAAAGTGCTCTGCCAATTGCTTTGTAATAAAGTTTTATTATTAAGATTATTCTTGTTGATATAGAAGGGACACCAGTAGAGTGGAGAGAGGGAACCAAAGGAAGGGAGGAGGGGAGGGAAATGGCAGGTGAATAAAATTGATAAATTTTGGTATGTGTATGTATGAATATGTCACAATAAATTTCACTTTTATGTATAATTAATGCACCAATTGAAAAGAATAATCTTGTTAATATTGCCATATAAATATTGAACATACATGATATAAAAATTCTATATTTCCATATTGAACTTTATAAATTATATAAATAATATTATTTTTGATATCATTATAAAAATCTAGATCAGCATTAAAATAAGTTTAAGGGAGAAACATTATTCTTTGATATGCAATTAAACATTATGTAAATTAGAGGATGTTATAATCAAATGTGTTTGGGATACACGGAGTGTTAACAAAATTAATTTTCCTTTTTAAATTGTAGGAATTCCCAGACCCTTCAGTATGCTAATGTCCTTTGAAGCATCCAAGTAGGTGAGATTATACAGCATTTCCTAAATATGTAAATATGTTTTTGTTGATGAAACATGTTTTCCAAGTATCTTCTGTGATGACTGTATTTGGGGTAATAATTGGGTATGTATTGCACTCCATGGAGCATTTGTGTGAGTGTGTGTGTGTGTGTGTGTGTGTGTGTGTGTGTGTGTGCTTGTGACGGTTAGATCAAAACCTTAGCAATGAAAGGAGCTTAGAGACTCCCCTAGCCCCACTTTTGGGTACCATCACTTCTTGCGTCCTTGTGATTAAATCTATACCTCTGGTTTTAAATTTTGGGGACTGCAGACAAATTGAATTTTTGTTCACTTATTCCTCAAATAGGTTTTTAATTGTTTGGTACTTGCTGGCTCCCATTCGGGACTCTGGGAATATAGTAGTAAACAAAGCAGACAAAATGTGCTTACCCTTCTGGGGCTGAGATTCTAGGAGTCTAAAGGGAAGACACAGTAAACAAAATCAGAGAGTGAGTTGCCTTCTACAGGGAAGTAATGTCAGCTCTATGGAGTGAAATAGAGCAGTGGAGGGGGTGCAAGGTGGACTCCATTGTGCCTGGGTGGGTGGAGTGTGGTTTTCATAGGACAGGGCTCAGGAAGGCTTGAGTAAAGACTTGAATAGAAGTGTGGGAGCACCTGAGACTATTGGGGAGGAGCATTTCAGGCTCAGGGAACAAGTTCAAGACCTCAAGGAAAACCTCTAGTATGTTCTAGAATCAGCAAACAGACCATCATGCGGAACAGGGAGGGAAGGAATTGGAGACGTTTGAACAGGAGGAGCTGGAGGCAGAGAGAAAGAGAGCAAGTGAGGGGACTGAGGAGGTATAGGGTCTCAATCTGTTCCTCCAGAATTCATGTTGAAATCTAATTCCCAAATTCCCATTCTGCCTGGATGAAAGGGATTAGTGCCCTTATAACAGAAGTTGAAGGGAGCTGCCTTGCCCCTTGTTCCCTGTGAGGACATGTAGAAGGCACTTAGGGTTAGAGAACAGGCCCTTGCCAGACAGAGAATCTGCTGGTGCCTTGATCTTGGACTACTCAGAACTGAGCAGCATGTCTGTTGTTTCTATTTCTAGCCCATCTAAGGTATTTTGTTGTGGTATCCTGAAGGAACCAAGACAGGAGGGGAGTGGCAAGTAGTTTAGGGACTCTGTAAAACAGGAAGACATAATGAGAGTGACAGGATCCTTTTTAAAGGATCAAGCTGACTGCTCTGTTGAGCAGATGGTCAGGGTGATCTATAGATTTAATAGATCTGCAAATGAATGTGTGATCTTGTTCTGTAACTCAGGTCCTGTCTTGCATTTCCCATAATAGTTATGGCAATTCTAGTCAGTCAGAAAGGCCTGTTACTGCTGTTACTGTGCCCACTTCTCTCTCTGCTCTCGCTCCCAGTGGGTTTCACACTCAGTGGTGTAGATGCTCTCCTGGATCCAGAGCGTGCAAGGACCCCCCAGAAAGAAGCCACCATGAACATTCTCCTGGGTGCACAGAGAAGGCAAAGGTGAATCATGGCACACAGCTATGGTCTGCTACATTCATATAAGTTGTTCCTGACTTTATAAGTATATGCCTTCCAAATATGAATTGTATAAATAATGCCTGAATTGACTGAATGATAATACATGATCATAAATTTGTCTTTTGGAGTTTTCTGTCTTTATCAAGACTTATAGCCTTTCAGAATCTATTTTGATGGACCCATCATTATATAAATCTCTCACTTTCTGAAATTAAAGTGTAACAAAGTTAAGAATTCTTTTCTTTGTGAACTACACTATACCACTTCCTCCTTTGTGATAAATGAACCCATAGAAGTATTCTTCAAGTTAAAATTCAACTACATGATTTTAATCTGTTTGAATTTGAGAACTAGAAATGAAATGCTATTGAAATAATTACTTTGGAGATGATAAACAATATTGTTTATTCTCAATTAATGTTCATTGAATACTTATTGTAAGTCTATTGTATTCATGTATTACTATGTTAGGAATCATTATCACTGTGAACAATATAACATAATGACAATGATTTTATGCTACCTGGTTATATCAGTGGGACAATTTCTTTTAGTACTAACTACTTAGTTTTTCATATCTCATATGCTGATGTTTATGGTTTTGCTCTGATGTGTATAATTATAGTGGATGGATTTATGTTCAGTATATAATATTTTCTGCACTAAGCCTATACTTGATGTACTGTATTACTTATCTTTTCAGACACTCATGATTTTACCTTTTCTATCTTTCTAGGGTTTTCTTTTGCACTGTGTAACACACATACAAACCAACATTTGATTTCCCACTTAATGTATCTGGGTTTAATGTATTTTTTGGACTGGGATCTTGGCTGTACCAGGCTTACCTGGCACCATGGGGGACAAAGGAATTTAATATTTCAGCACACTGAAAATCCATTCACAGCACATTGGGTGCTGTGATCTTTACAATTAGAACAATATTACCTAGCAACAACCTTCAAACATAGTTTATCATTTTTTTCAGTGATGGGGATTGAAATCAGGGCCTTGCACATGGTAGCTAGGCATGTGCTTTACCACTGAACTACTTCCCCAGCCCTTATTGTAAGTTTTATTTATTATAATACATGCTACCTAAAGTCAACACATTTCATAGAATCATGTAGTTAATCTTCAGGTAATCTTAGTACTTATCAACAGTGGTTGGGTAAGGTGGGGTGTGGGTCACAGAAACTTATAGTAAGAATGAGTAGAGGAAGGAAACCATAAAAAGATGAAATATTTTTCTCAAAGATCTGGACCAAGACAAGGATGCCCACTTTTACCACTTTTATTCAACAGAGTACGAGTCACAGAAATTAGGCAAGAGGCAGAAATAAAGGGCATCCAAATTAGAAACAAATTGCCACTGTTTGCAGATAACATGATCTTATATATGAAAAACTCAGAGACACACCAAAAAAAAACTATTAAAACTAAAAAATTACAGAATACAAGTGCATCATAAAAACACAGCAGCATTGCTAAATGCCAATAGTGAATCATCTGAAAAAGAAATTAAAAAGCAATCCCATTTACAATAGTTAAATAAATAAATAATATGTCTAGGAATAAATTTAACCAAAGAAGTATCTCTGCAATGAAAATATTGTATAAAAGAAAATACTGATGAAAGTAATTGAAAAGGACACACACAAAAATGGAAAAATATCCCATGTTCATAGATTGAGAAGAACTGCTATTGATAAAATTTTTGGACTGGGATCTCTCTTGGATTTCTCTTTGACTACAGATTCAATGTAATATGAAAATTTCATCAACAGTGGTTCTTCCCAATCTATGAACATGGGATATCTTCCCATTTTTGTGTGTGTCCTTTTCAATTTCTTTTATCAATATTTTCTTTTATGTAAATTAGTACATTGTGGTAAATATGACAACACAGTTGGAGATTTCTCAAAAATTTAAAAAACAGAACTACCATAGCATCCAGCAATCTCACTACAGAGCATATATTCAAAGGAAATGAAATTAGAATGTATAAGAGACCTCTGCACTTTTGTGTTTATTGCACTACTATTCACAATAGGCAAGAAGTGGAAACAACATAAATGCCCATCAACTGATGAATAGATAAGTAAAATGTGGGCACATCTATACAATGGAATACAAGTTAGCCACAAAAAAGATTATGTCCTGCCATTTGAAATAACATAGAACTGGAAGTCATTATGTTAAGTGAAATAAGCCAGACACAGAAAAACAAATAACTACATGAACTCACTCATATGTGGAATCTAAAAATGTTTATCTCATAGAAGTTGAGAGAAGAACCGTGGCTGCTGAAGTCTCCTGAGAGGAGGGGAAAGGAAGGATGGGGAAAGGCTGATCAAAGAGTACTAAGGTACAGTTAGACAGGAGATAAAATTCTGCAGTGGTATTGCATAGGAGAGTAACTACCAATGATGATCAGGTACTGTTTGTTTTTAAAAAAAAGCTAGAAGAAAAGGTTTTGAATGTTTCATTACCAATAAGTGATAAATATTTGAGGATATGGGTATTTTTACTCTGATTGAACATTATATGATATATGCATGTTTGGAGATATCACTTAGTACCCCATCAACCATGTATAATTTTTACATGTCAGTTAAAAAGAAGAGGAATCATCATTTAAAGCAAATGTTTTTAATTCTATGCACTGACATGCAGCAACTTAAAGAAAGATAAACTTTTGCATACATTTAACAGAGTTGTATCATTCAGCAGTTGTAAATTTGTAACTAAAATATATTCCCTTTTTCCCATTTTATTTTCAATAATACTTTCCACCTTTTGGTCAAGGAAGTGGGAGGAAAAAGAAGTTAGCCTACCATTCTTCTCACTTTCACAACAATCTAAGATCAATTGTTTTCAGATACTTTCATTTAATTGGTCTGGAGTGAATCTGGGCATACTTTTACCATTTTCCCAGTTAATCAAATGGGGAGACATTGTTAAGGACCACTGATGGGAATCCCACTTTGAAACTGAGCATACCTGTTAAAGGCCACACCTCAGAGAACAGTCATCCAAAAAACTAGGACTTGTGAGGTAAACAGGGAAGAAAGCAGTATTCACAATCTGTACCATTTTGGGGCATTTGTGAATTGTCTCATAGGGATTTGTGCACTCTGGTTGGAGGAATTGATTCTCACTGCTCTGGCGAATTAGGAGAAGCTGTGAGGAACAACTGACTTATAGAATATTTTGAAAAGAAAAAGATGATGAAAATTTAAAATATGAACTTCTTATAGGTGGGTAAAAAGAACAGTAAACTGAGAAACAGGTGATGGGGTGGTTTGTTGAAAGAGAATTTGTGGAAGAATAGGGAATAGAGACAGGAAGGTCAGGTCATCTCTGGTGAAAGATAAACTTCAAGAAGAAGCTCAGTTGTTGAGCACAGACCAGGGCACTCCAATGTGGGCTTGTTCAGACTTAGAAGGCAACTGGCACACTTGGTTTTGGATTAGCCAAGTCAGAGTTGGGGAAGGCCTTTGAACAACAATGATCTATTCTCACGCTCAAAACATAACCATAATAAAAATAATAAAATGTACTACTGTTGAAAAATATTTACTGGAAGGATTATTGTACGGTAAGATACAGGTACATTTCATATTATTTTGTATCAAGAAGTCACATTCTATAATGATACACAGGCTAATTCACATAGCATCTATGACGCCATCTCAGAGCACTATAATCCCTTCAAACCAAAAGTACAAAATCTCCAAATTCCTAAATGAAGAACCTGAGGTTTATTTTAACACTAACTGACCGCCAAATTTATTGACTTCTTTCTGAGAACTTTTGAGTATAGCCTTTCTTACAAACCTTAATGTTCTGCACAAGTTATGAGCCACTTTACCCAATGGAACAACACTGTCCCTGATAGTATCTCTGATGATATAATATAAACAGTTGCTTCTGGCCTATTCAAGGTTAATATTGATATAGGACATTTTGAGTTAGTTTTAAAAATCTAGTTAAGAAAATCTCATTCAGCTGGTTGTGATGGCACATGCCTATAATCCCAGTGACTCAGGAGGCTGAGGGAGGAAGATCATAAATTCAAGTCCAGTCTCAACAACTTAGTGAGGTCCTAAGAAACTTATACCCTGGCCTTTCCTCCCTGCATTGTGCACCTCCCCCTCCCCTCCCCCCCAAAAAAGGACTGGGGATGTGGCTCATTGGTTAAATACCACTGGGTTTAATCCTTTCTTACCGCCACCCTCCCCAGCCACCCCCCCCAAAATCTCTTCTGGTGTCTTATAGTATCTCAGGGGCGTATGAGATCACTTTGTATATCACTAAGATACAGTTTGGAAAGACAGATGGCTCTGGGAGGGGGTGTTATATGCCTGTGGTTGGGCAGAATATTTGTAACTCCTACTAAATAGCTAAAAGTGCCTTTTTCTGAGCACCAAAGATAGAAAATAAAGGAGAGGGGAAAAGACACACAAAATTTAGAATGTAAGTCCTTGAGGGAGTAAGAGTTCTGCATAAATGTAATAAACATATGCCATAAATTTGAAATGTTCAATAAATATTTTGTTGTTTCATTTTATCCAAGTGTATTTTTGTGTGTGTGTGCACTTGGGAACTTGCCCTATATAAAGATGCATAAAATGTTCACTTTGGCAAACTCATTTCCATTCATTTCTTGTTTTTCGGCATTGGGAAAATCTACAACAGTGTCAATACAACATTCTGATTATGTTTTTCAACTTTCCCATTCATTTACTTGGCTTTATACAAAAATAATATTCAAAAGATGGCCCCAAAGAAAATATGTTGGGTACCAGGGTCATCAAGTGAACAATTGCATCTTTCTCTGGGAAGGGAGCTGGACCAAATTGCAGGAGGTAGAAGCACTTGTTTGCAGTCTTCTCTTTTCTCCATTTTTAATAGCATGGAACCATTTATTTATTGACTGCTTGAAATAAATTCAAATAGAAGAACTTTGTAAATGCTCTAGTCTCTGGTAAGACCCACCTGGTGCCAATCTTTTTCGTTATTTATGAGAGGGCTCTGGAGAGCTTTAAAGTCTACTGTCTTTATTCAAAACTGTGTTGTTACGAGCTAGAACCCTTTTGTCTGGGTTGGGACTGTCACCTCTCCCATTTAAGTGGGCTTCGAGTGTGGTAGAAAGTGAGGCACCTGTCCCTTCTCAAATGTTTTGCTTGTCTCACTATTTTAGGTGAGCTGGGATATTTTATAGTTTTCTCTGTTTTGTTTCCTTTGGATAAATGGGGAGGGAGTATAGTCTGGGGCAGGGGGCCCAAGGAAGAAGATCTGCTTCTGAAGTATTTATTACTTCTTCCATTCACTTGGCTTTTTTCCCCCACCAAATTTTATGACATCATATTTTTCAGTGACAGCTTTATTGAGATACAATTTACATACCCACACAATTCACCCATTTAAAGGGTACCCATTCCGTGGTTTTTAGTATATTCACAGACATGTACAACCGTCCCCATAGTCAATTTAGAATGTTTCATCACCTCAAAAAGAAACTCTGCACCATTTGATGGTTACCTTCCTATTCCTCCATTGCACGGTCCATGGCCCTAAGCAACCACGGCGCTACTGTCTGTCTGGAGATTACCTTGTCCTGGGCATATCAGCAAATGCAGTTGCATAACACATGGCCTTTTCTCCATTTGGCTTTGGATCCCTTTTCACCTCATGGCCTTTGAGGTAGTGCGGTCTTGCATTGTGTTTAGAAAACTTTTAAGGTGTCCTTGCCTTTTCCTCTCCTATGGCTTATCCTCTCCCTGAGTCAGGGGCACCCAGCACCACATGACACACACAATACACCCTCAATTAGTGTTTGTGAGTTTTGGAACTAATTGCTGTTGTTTTGCAGAAGTTTTTCTGTAATCTCTCCTTAAAGAAGGTCACACTGCTTCCCTCCCACATCATGAGGCAGCCTCTTTTCTCTCCCTCCTCTCCACTCTAATAACATGTTGTAACTTGCAACCTGAGATAGCTTGGGTCTTTACTCTCTGTGCTGAACCTTGATTACATCAATCTCCATCTGCTGCTATCCCCACTCTGTCCAATTTCACCTACTTTCATGGTTTGAAGTTGTCCCTGTTAAAGAAATAGAGGAACATTGAACATTAGGTCTCAGGGACACTGGTATACTCGTAATAGGAAAGATGTCCCCCCAAAATTGCCTCTGGTTGTCCACTGTTCCTTCTGTGATTTAGAGAAAACGCTTTCTCACACTGGAATTGACTGGTTGAAACTATGGAAAATCTAATTGTTTTGCTTATTTACCTATTTAAATTTCTGGAATTATTCTAAGAGCAAAAGATTTCCTGATTTCACTTGCAGAACATAACTTTGTTTTGTATCTGCCTTGCATTATGGCCTCTAAATAAACAAAGGAGAATACAAACACCTCAAACCAGGAATAGAGATATAGAAGAAGCATTTCTTTTCCTCTCTTTCTGAAAAATGCTATGCTGTTTTATTAGGAAACTTTGCATGCTTTAGATGTAATGAAAAATGGGGACTTGAAGCTATTGCTTTCTAATAGCTTGTGTAGATTCAGGCTTTGAGATCTAAATGACAACAAAGCCTGTTTACATATAGCCAAACTAAAAGTTGACTAGGTCTTGTTTTTATGGAATTGACTTAAATTCCACAAACATCTCTTGGTCTTCCTACTTTGTGGTAAATGGAATTAGGAGAAAATATTTTCTCTCTCTATTTGGAGGTAACAAAGTTTCTTTGGGTTATTTTCGGATGTTCTTTTTTTGGATAGCAAACTTCTATTCCCCAGATAAACGGCTTTGAGAAGTTGATTCATATAGGATGGTGACTTAGTCACCTCTGCTTGTATTTGTGTCTGCACCATTAATCAACATAAGATGTCTAGCCGTGTCATAATCAGCTTTGAAAACCATAAAATTGTTTGTTTGGACAGGGTAAAATGAAAGAGAAAGATGTTCCCCTCCTGAATATCATTTATTTCTCATTCCAACACAAAAAGGGAGAATGGGAGGCCAAAGAGAGAAGAGTACATAAGTAAAGGCAGATAAAATTCTGACGCATGGAACAACAAGGCCCTTTTCTAGTTGGCTTGTGAAGGCCTCTTTCCCTCAGACTCTGGCGCACATTTCCAGCAGTTTGGGTGGTGATTGGCACCTTCTCGTGCCAATGGGAATAACAGCTGGCTTTGCAGTATTCTTCCGAAGCAGCTGCTCCATCTACCTTGGCACCGTGTGCACCCGGATTTAGTTGCTGACATTCTCAAGCTGTTGCTGAGTCTCTAATGACAGTACTTTCCATTTTATGTTTTTTATTCTGAGTAAAATATCATCATCTCCAACCCTTAGGCAAAGGGAATGCAACTAAAAGTTGCCCCAGGACAAAATGCACACTTGTGCTCAGATGGGAGGCAGGGCTTCTATAAATTACGTGTTGACGAAGAAAAAAGACCCGATTCCTGCATGTACAAAAATTGGGATATATGCCTTTTTGAAAAGTGTCAACATGGGGCCAAAGGAGAAGGAAGGAAAAAAGCAGATGGCACAAGGGAATATTTAAAATTCATCATGGAAATCATTAAAATTCTGGTGATATAAGAAGCTTCATACAAGAACTGGAAAGGGATATTAATATCAGAGTAGATACAAAGGAAAGGTATAGACAATTCAGAATGGGGTACAGTCCTAGAACATTCCCCAAGTACTGGACTTATAACTCCAGTTACCCAGACGCACCATTCAAATATAGAAAACAGAGGGACGGGAAGACTTCCCCTTCAACGTGGAGGCATTTTAGTGGTGCCAGTTTGAAAATACTGCAAAGTATCTGTTGGGCAAAGGTTAAAATAAATAAAATAAAAGTATGTGGGTAAGAGAAACCTTATAGCCTGACATGAAGTTGTGAGAGTTGGTTGATAAAGTGCAACCCAAAGAGTCTGATGGGCAAACACTCTGAGGTTGAATGATCCAAAAAACTCACAAAGCTCAGAGCTTCATAATCACCTGAAGGTGTTGTGAATTATAAATCCAGCTTGAATCTGTAGTGTCGGCTTCTGAGGTTAATCACACTCTCATCCTAGAGTTGCCCAGTGTTAGAGAACTGGGAAGCCAGGGATTAAAGAGTAGTGACTTCCCAGGATTAGAAGTGAAGCTGTCCCTAGACAAGGGTGAAAGCTTTGTCAGTCCCTTTTACTTTTCAGTATTGACATTTTTTTTTTTTTTGGTTTGTCTTTGCTTCAACTCTTTCCTTTCAGTGCTGCTGGACCGCCAGCATCCCACAGATGATGCCTGGGAATGCTGTTTTCCTTAGCCAAAGTCAGCGAGGCACGGAGCTGCTTCTCTGACACTCAGCCTGCCCTGTGTGTTACTACCGCAGGACGAACTGAGTTCCTGAGGCACAGAAGGGGTTGTCTTTGCTTTTTACAAATCCCCATGGGTTTCAAAACAGGTCAGCAATAGGATGGCACTTTTGGCATAAGCATGCAACGCTAAGACATGAAAAAGAATTTCCTGACTCATTCTCTATGTGGAATTCCTAACAAAAATCCCAATTTCTTTTTGTCCTGCCTCTGAGAAGTGAGAAGTGCAGTAGCAAGAGTGGCAGACTTATTTTTCTTTCCCAGATTCAGAACTGGGAAGCTAAGTCAGACTGTGCAATAAAAAGGCTAAGCTAATAAGAAGAGCTGGTATCTTGGGTGCATCAGTTACAACGTTCAAACCCTCTAAAATGTGCTTAACACCATACTGCACTTTTGAAAAGATCCGTTTTCAGGTTCAAGTGGAAAAGACAATGGAACATTCATCTCCAAGATGTGCCTAACCTGTGCCACCAGGCTGTCCTGAAAGTGGCAGAACTAAGCCCTGGGGCTCCACTGTCAGCTAAGAGCTGAGACCCAGAAGGGAAAGAGAGGATTGAGAAGAGGGTGGGGACGATGGGTGTTTTGAAGACCAAAAGAAGCCATGGAGAATTTCTGGAGTATTTTTTTCCACCTTCTTGAAATTTAAAATGAAATTTATCCTTTAAAATCATCTGGAACCAATTCTACTCCCTAGGCTTGATTTATTAGAGCACAATAAACATTTCTCCCTAAAGGGAGAACATAAAGACTTGTCCATGTTAGATGCTCTGACCTTAGAAAAGCTGAAACACAATAGGATTCCATAGCTGAGATGGTGTCTGGCCATTTGCTTTTTATACCTAATACTTAACAGAACACTTTACACTTACGAAGGGTTCTACAGCTACCTAATTAACCCTTCCAGGCCATAATTAACCTTTTGATAGAGACTGATAGTATTTCTTTTGAATCAAAGAAACGTGTGAAATTTCCCCCAACTGTTTGGCATACTGATCATTGAAGCAACAGTGCTGATCTGTTTTCACAGCTCACAGGCTGGGTAGAATTTTGTACCTTCTTTTTCTTCCCTTTCTGGAGACTGGATACCTAGAGTTCAAGCTGGAAATACATTCCTGGTATAGGGCTCTAGATATTTCAGGGATTTTAAGCCACATTAATGAGTAATTTCCCAAGGGATCAAGTGATTTAAGACAGCATGAATTTGGCCAGCCAGTACAAGCTTCTGCATCAGGGAAAGCTACTCAACTGTCTGCAGATTTATCTAATAAATTGGGACATTTGAATTTAGACCCCTCTCTCAGAGGACTGTGAGTCTTCTTGGTTCCATATTGGTAAATAAGTTGGAGATTTATGGATCTAAATAATTTCCTAGAGACAATATAAAATATTTCAGTAGCATTGAAAGAGGAGTATTTAATGTTTAATAAGTCAAATAAAATTGTCACACAGGAAAGTCCTTCACACCTAGCACCTATGATGGAAGGTGTAATTCACACTCTCGAACCAGGTCTCCAGTAAGCAAATTTATAGGCAAACAACACCACCACTTTCAGAAACCACTTGTTGATTAGGGAGATTTAATGAGCTATTATAACTTTCTGAGAAAGAAAAAAAAATGGATGGAGGAGGAGAGAGAAAGAGAGAAGGAAAAGGCAAAGCAGGAGAGAGGAGGAAGAGAAGGAGGTGAGGAGGCCCCAAAGAAAATGGTTAGTGAAGGAGAGCCAATCATAATCTGACTGTTCCAAGCCAACCAAAGCATCTGGTTTCTTTAATTTAGTACACTTCATACTAAAAGGCCAGTTTGTTTACATTGTATATTTTGAGTTATTTGAAATATCTCTTCCAAACCATTGGGTTTTTGCAACTTCAGGGGAGGCTTTTCAAATGTGGCTGGAAAGTATCCCCACATCAGTATCACATGGCATGCATGATATGGAAAAAAGGAGAAAAGCTACAGACACTTTAATGTCAGTTAGCATGCCATTTCAAACTACTTAAGTCTTTATGAGAAAACTGAAAATGCCCCCACTTCCACCTCTAAAATATGCAGCAAAGCCAGCATTTCTATACAGGTGGGCATAGATGCAGGCAGTCACAAGCACATGCTCAGGCATTTGAGGGATTTCTCCAGGGGCAGTCCTATGCTGTGTTCTAGAAATACCAGTGACAGTATCGAAGAAATACACAGTGATACAGTGAGATACATTAAGGCAAATCTAGAATAAACTTATTTGGAACCCTTCTGGAAGGAATATGAGATTCATTCCTTCACCCTCAGACTGTTCTTTCATGTACCCTCTCTCAGAAGATCACCATTGACAGGGTCTTGGATGGCAATTCTAAGCCTTCAATAAGGAGGGGCCTCGTGGCATTGTCCTTAAAGATACCTTATCACCTAAATTCCAGTCCTAGATTTCCAAATATTTCAAAACACTTCCACCTGGCTGCCCCCCCACCACCTGGATATTCAAAACAGAGCTCAGCCTTTTATCTAAACCAATTCTCAGACAGTCCTCACATTTACACAATTCATGTCACCCTACTCCTGGTCCAAAGTGTTATAAATCCAGAAGCTATTTCAACTATCTCTTCTTGTCTCTTATTGGAGAAACCAAGTCTTTAATGATTTATTTTATAGAATTCTTTAAATTTGCCCCTTCTTTCCACCCACATTTCTCTCTCTTCACTTGATATTTGAATTACTCAATAATTGCCTGTTTATTTTGCCCATATATGAAATGGAAAACTGTATATCTGAAGGCAAAGACCACAAAAAACAACAACAAACAAAAAGCAACTCCTGAATATTTTAAATAAACAGATGGGCCTTTGCTCTGCCTAGAAGAAATCACAATTTGAAATCATTCACAAGAAATTCATAAATTCATAAATGAAGCAATTGGCAAACCACTAAATTCACAGTGATACAGTGAGACAGTTTCTTACCCATTTATCTTTATTGTAGTCCAGGCTAATTGCATGACTGACCCTGGGCTGACCATCACAGACTTTCCAGTGTCTGTCAGTATTTGGAAAATCCTGCTACCCTCTCTGGATGATTAGCTGATAGGTTTATTAATCTTTGACTTTTAAGCTCAGGTAGAATAACAGAAGTTCAGACAGAGCAACGTTTGCTCCCAGTTTGCAAGGCTTTCCAGCTGGGACTGTTTGACCTCATCAAGAGCCGTAACTGCAGCAACTTATGAGGAAACAGCAACTGTGGTGCCCCATGGGGAATGCAACTGAAAAACAGGAGGCAAGAGCTGCATGGTGAGGGGTTGGCCATAAACACTGAAGGCCTCAGCATGACACCTCTGTGGCCTGTGTAATTCCCACTGACGTCAATTCCATGTTATGGATACCGTAGGAATACAGGAAAGAACCTGACATTGCTTCACAGAGTCTCTCACTCTGTAAAGGCTGTAAAATAATGGTTCTCAGAGTGTGGTCTGCAGAACAGCAATACTGGCTGCACATTGAGATGGCTAGAAAAGCAAATTCACGAGAACTACCTGCATGGACCTAGTGAATCATAAATTTGGGAGTTAGGGCCCATAAGCTATCATTTAATAGGTTCTCCAAGTGATTCTTATTTATGCTATAGTTTGAGGACTACTGCTGTAATATATGATGATAATAACTAGATGTAAGCAAACAAAAAATGTAAATACAGAAAGACAACGGGCTAAGGAGGAATCTGAATATAGGTTCCCTCTCTCTTTGTGGTGCTCGGGATGGAACCCAGAGCCTACCTATGCTAGGCAAGCACTGTACCCCTGAGTTATGTTCCAAGTCCTCTATCTCTTCTTGTGTTTACAGTGGTCAGCACAGAATAAATCTCTGCAAACATTGTTGACTAAAGGGCTGCAAGGGTCTTATATAGATTGATGCCAGAATTCTGTTTGTCTTTGAGAAAAATCAATGAAGGCTGGAAAAAAGAACACTAATCTTAGAGGCAAAGTTTCCTGGGATAATGAGAATTGTGAAGCACTTAGAAAAGCCACTATTTTCCTGGCTTAAGAGTACTGATGTGTATTTCAGCAGCCAGAGTATATATTGTTTAATAACCACTCCCTCCTCAAAATAAATCTTGAGACTAATTTATTTTTTAATCAGGTAATTGTCTTTTAAACAATTCTAGCCATCCTCCATTTATCTATTTGCTCATCAAATTTTGAAGATTTTACCTTTAATATTCCTTGAGTTCATTTCATTAGGTGCTTTCTAGATCTTCGATATTCCCTTTGGTTAGGTATGAGTTTCTCCTCTGAGGCACTGTAGTCATCATCTATTTGGTATTTTCTCTCCTAATGTTTGTCCCCCTTTTACCCATCCCCTGTAATCAGGCCACATTAATCTCTCTAAAATGATGACCCTCTCCCGTCTTTCTATGTGTAAAACCTTTCAATGGCTTTATATCACTTGTAGGAAGAAATAGAGGCCCTCCTCTATCTACGCTTGCCTGTGTCTCCAGCCTCACTGCCTGCCACTGCTGAACCAACCTTACTGATTTATTTGTCCTTTTCAAACATCATTCCATTCTTCCTCTTCTTTATGCTGGGACATTCTTACTCACCAAGTGACTGATTTATAGCTACCCTGTTTTTGTCAGTTTAAGTACCTATTCCTGGAGGGAGTATTCTTGAGCCACATCCTCTCCACCTATTTTGCAATGATGCCCCTCCTCTGTGCAGTGCTTCATTCTAGAATTCATCATATATCTTGCTTCTTTTTCTCCTTAGGGCTTCTTAAGGATGGGAGCCATTTCTTATTAATGTTTGTAAACATGGCACTTAGTTCTGCCCTAGTATATAACAGCTGCTCAACAAATGTTGTTGTGAGCAAAAAAAAAAAAAAATGAACAAATTAAAAATAAAGGGAATCGTCCTTCCAAAGACTGTTTCTGAAGATGGAGTTGGATAGATCTCCATGACAAATGGGTACCCGCTGAACAAAAATGGCTCATAAGTAAGCAGAGATAAGGCAATTCACAAAAAATGATAAATGACTCTAACTCTCTAACTCCTCCTGAAACATTTGGAGAATGCATGGAAATTGGAAATCTCTTTCATGCTGTTAATTTCTTCTTGTATTTTCAAACTTTTACTAGGACTAGAGGATGATGTGGTAAAATGAAAGCCCTGAAGGCCTTTCTTTTCTTTTCTTTTAGGAAGTTACAGTTGAAGTGGAAGAAGGAAGGGTAAGAAATCTTCTGTGAGAATGTTTCTTCTCATTGCCAAACTTTCGGCCTCCAGAGACTTGGGGGTCGGGGTCGGGGAGGATGGGAAGACTTGTGTGCGAATGGAATGAATGTAACTTTAGGTGCTTATTTAAACTGAACATGAATTATAACAAATTGGAAATTTATCTTCACAAATTATTGGAACAAGTCTAGAATTTAATTTTTCATTCTTTTCTCTAGAGACATAGGAACCCAAAAAGGGAGAGGGTTATTTGCTCAGCTTGAGGACATGACACTGAACACATGGTGATCCCCTGACCCCGAATCATTATAGTGTTAAAATACAGGGGAACTGCAGGTGGGTGATTGGTTTGGTTCCAGTTCCCAGACCTTACCACTCTTTAATTGTCCCTGTTTTATTTATATTTTGATATTTGAAGTGATTTTCCCATCCTGGATCTACTGGAGGGGAAGAGTTTCCTTAAACTCTATGCTCCTTCTCAATGAGCAAGTCCCATGAGGTCCCAAGGGAACACAGTGTTAAGGAGGGTGTTGTTTTGGTCACCAGAGCAGCTGGAAGCTGGGCTTCTTGAGAAATTGTTGGAAACAGTGGGGCAGCCTTTCTTTCTGCCTTCTTCATCCAAATGGCTAATACCTGAGTCATGACTTCTGGCTGCTAAAGCTGAGGTTTAAAGCCATATGATGTCGGCAAGAGGTAAAACTCAAAGAGCTTGGAAGATTCAGGTGTGTAAATATCAACTTCACCCTTCAGTGGTCCATATCTGAAGAACATCTGGTTCTAATACAGCACTGTACCAGAGAACTGGTACAGTGAATCTGCAATGATGCAACTCTCCTGCGTTGTGCACTGGTGCAGCCACCAGCCATATGTGGCAGCTGAGCCCTTAAGAAGTGGTTAACACAACTTAGGAATTAATTTTTTAATTTTATTCAATTTTTATTAATTTAAATTTAAGTAACCACACATGAGTAATGTGTGTGTTGGGCAGCACAGTTTGAAGATACGTTTGTAATGTGTGACTGTACAAAGGGATGGTTTTTAAATCAGGAGAAAAAACCCAAAGTCCTTCCATGTCTGATGGAAGTTTATGTTATCATGTAGGAGTTTGTAGGTCTCCTGGTTAGACAACAGTAAGAAGGGTAAGACCCCATTTAGAGAAAATTGTATGTGTGTCCATATAGAAATGTCTGAAAAGATATTAATAAAATAAATTTTCCTTGGTGATAAGATTTGGGCTACTATTTACTTTGTATTTTTCTGTTTTGTTTAAAATATTTGCAGTGAATACATATAGACTTTTAGAAATCATGCCTGTTGTTATAGAGTAGACTTTTCACTGTTACTGCTTAAAATTTATATGTATTTTTAAACAAAAAATTTCAACTATCCCTATTATATATTCCACACTTCCCAAGAAGTATATTTGAAAGTTGGGGCAGGGTTTTGCACATAAACGTGTACCTCTGCTAATAAAAAAACCTAAGAGCTTGGTGGGTTTTTTTCTTTTTTTTAAGGATATGTAAAATATTTTATGACTGTTTGCATTCTAAGATAACCTTGTGGTATCATCACTCATCTGGAACCATGACGCTCAGATATCAAAGACTACTTTAAGATTAAGTTTTTCAGGGAATTACTTAGGTGGGACTAAAATGGAACTAACAAGATCAATGAGGACAGGGACAATGTTTGGTCATCAAAGTTGCCAGGTAAGCACTCTTGTCTATTTTCCTTAAGTCAGACATGTTGTGAAGGATGATTGGTCTTAAGTAAACACTGGAAAGTCACTCTAAGAATACATTTATTTATCAAACACCTATCCAAAGATGAGTGTAGCTCACTTTCAGCATCTTCCTGATGACTTGGTCTTTTGAATGCTGCTTTTTACAGTGCAAAGCTATATCTTCTTTGTAGCTGAGCTACCATTTTCTGCTCAATATTTCAAAAGAGAACCACATGCCAGTGCTGAGATGTCAGCCTCATGTGATCTCTCTTCAGTTTATCACCTGGCACCCTGGAGCACTCAGCTCACATGTAGCTTGGCATTAGATCACATTCAACTAGACTGAACATTCCATCCAGTCGCTAACCTCAATTCACCCTGGTATGAGATTAGAATCAGGAAGCCTGCCCAGGTTTGAATTAGCGATGGATGACTCCATAGGATTTCAGATGATCATGGAAACCTGGGTGCATCCATGTGAGCCAGACTGGCTCTCCAAACACTCATGTACATTATCAAATAGCTTAGCTGTTCATAAATGGCAACAGAAAATATGCCATACATTTGACTAATGAAAGCCCAGATGAATGAAACCTCTCTAACAAACATAAGTATAGGAATATTTCCCAATTTTATATTAATTTTCAAAATATGCTTTTATAAAATCCTGCCTTTTGGAAGAACACAAAGCCTTTAAGACTAATATTCATTAAAATAATTTTTTAAGTTCAAAAATAAGTTTTTAAACATGTACTTTTTATGGGTTAACTAACCTTATATTTGAAATTTAATTTTAATTTTTAGCTAAATAATACCATGTACATGGTTTAAAGAGTTAAGTAATGTTATAAGTCGTACTACAACCAAAACCAATTCCCTTTCTTACTACTGCTCTAAACTCTAGTCACACATCCTCTTGGTAATTATTTTCAACAGTCTCAGAAATTTTTGTTACGGTATTTTCCTCGATATTTCTCACTAATACATTTATATTGGCATGTCCTGATCTTACAATTGAAGACATCTAAGGACATTTAGGAATCTGTACTGTACACATTCTTCCTTCATTCCTTTCCCTACCCCAACACTTTGCATTCTCTGATCATTATCATTTGTGGTTGGTTAAACCATATTAATTCTGATATTCTGATTACTTCACAGCTGAGCCACATTGAGTGCTACGTTTACATTTTCTTTTGTTATTATACAAAATTATATTTTTTCATTTGCTTAGTCTTCTGTGTATCTGAAATTATGGTAGACACAGCCAGACTGTGGTGCACAGCAGGTTTGGGATCTGTCTCATCAGGTCCGTTATGCTTCTAGGCCTACTTGCTGTAGCTCTTGGTCACTGTCCACTGGTTATTCTCCTACCTTCTCTCCCATGTTGGATTCTGTTTTTTACTTTTCCCCCCACTCTTCCCTTCTCCCTCCCCTTGCCCCTTCTCTCTCTCTTTTTAAAATATCCAGTCTTTGGTGGAACATAGCCTGACAAAGGGTACCTTAGAAAAGTTGACATAATGAATGTCTGCCTATGGTTTATGCTACCTTCACTTATTGTTGGGGATCAAGAAGGAATTGTCCATTTTGTCTGGGAACCACCAAGTGGGAATGACATCAGGTCTTTTTCCTGGGGTGGCCACTTTCCACAGAGAAGGGGTTTAGGTGCTATGTTATGGGTACATCCTTTGCCTTCCTCCCAATGACCTTAGAATGATACCCACTCCTTGCCTTGGTGTTCCCTGTCCAGAACCTCTCTGGATCACTCTCCTCAGGGAATAAAATGAGTCTTCCAACATGATGATGGGGTTAGGGATGAGATTGGGTGGCGGGGAGGGGTCCGATTACAACCCTTACAGACTTGGAACTAGTTTTCCTAGTTTTGAGATTTTTCTTCCTTCCTTGCTGCCTGTCTTTTAAGGTCCCTGCTGTCTTCAATTCCTGAGACATTTTAAGCCTGGGGCACAAGTCAGCTTACTTAACCCCTGATTCTCCCTTGTGCAGGCACTTACTTGTACAAAGGAGAAACATAACAACACAGTCACTACCCACCTATCCACTTTCTGTCCTTTAAATGCACCTCTTGTTTTTTTTAATTAGTCCTTGCCTCATTTTTCATTCTTGGATCTTGTGGTTTTATTCACATTTTATTATTGCCCTATCCTGGGTTTTTGAGATCAACTGGTACTTTAAACTTACCATGTTTATCTACTCTTTAAAAATAAAGATAAAACAGACGGTCAGTGCACAGATGCAGAAATTAACACACAGAAAATAATATATGAAATCAAAATCCTAGATAAAGGATTAATTAGGACTAGAGGTTGCTTTCCTTGCCTCTGAGCAACCAGGCCTCCTCTTGAGGCATGTTCCATGAGGATTTGTTATGTTACCCCCAGGTAATTCTTCTCAATGCTAAGAACCATGCTTAGGGATCACTCTAATAGGAGGTGTACCGAGAAGAGGAAAAGGGAAGGAACAATTAGGGAGAAAAGATGTCATCATGCTAAAAGGTTGACATCAAGCAGTGTGTATGGTGGGCACTGTGAATGGCAATATGCAGTCACAGTTAGGCTTTTAAACAATAAAGCAGTGCCACTGTAGACTGGAACACAAAATCCCCATAGAACACAGCAAGAGACAGTACAGCCTGGATCCTTGATAGATCAGGTGGAAGACCAAGGAGAATAAGGTTCTTGAGTGTGTCACAGCCATTGTGTCATCTTGAAACCATCTCATTTAGTATGTGCAGAGAGAGGTCATCAATAGTTCTAAGCAATATAATTCATCATGATTCTTTGTTTATAAGAAGGGGTGGGGGCCTGGCTAAAATACATGTCAGAGAAGATCAAGATAATCTTTGGATTCCCCCTTTTCTTTAATGCTTTGATCAATATACTCTTGCTGTGGCTATAGAAAAGCACTCTGGAGAGGAAAAAGAGAGACTGTGGCTTGAAAATATTTAATTCATTGAGAAAAATGTCAGTGGATTTTGTGAAGTTGTTTTAGAAGTTTTTCCTTGTTAGAGTTAACAGCTGAACAACCTTGTAGAGAGGAAAGAATTATAGTTTTGCCCAAATTCCTCTTTGTCATAGGAGTGGGATAGAAATGAATTCTCCATTAAGAAATGAAGTCTACGGGGAGGAATAGGAGTTTTCATTTGTGTCAGATATAGGACTTCTGATGAAATTTCATTTTTCTTTAATATGCATTTTACTTTCCTAAGAAGAAAAAATTCGGATAAAGGCACAGAAAGTATATGAAGACCCAGGGAGAAGATGACCCTCTGCAAGCCAGGGAGAGAGGCCTCAGAATGAAATGAATGCAGATAACTCGGGTATAAATTTTCAGCTTCTAGGACTAAAATGCATGTGGTTTAAGGCACTTGATGTATGGTATTTTGTTATGATAGCCCAGAAAACTAATACAGATGCCCTTAATTTTGTGATCCAGGAAAGAAAAATTTCACATTTGCTTAACTAACCCCATCACATTTTTTTTTCTTTTCCAATCACATTCTTTACACAAAAAGAGAGAATCATTAATATCCGAGGCCCCAGGAACTGTCACAGTACAAGGTGTGTGGAGGACGTGGGCCATCCGTCTTAGGTCAGATACTTTTACTTAAACATCATTTTCATGGAGGACTTTGCTTGTGGCCCTATTTATGTTATACCAAGGTACAGAAATGGCAACTGTGACCTGGGTTGTGAAGCTAGGCAGACTGAAGTGCGGCCACTCCTGTTGACCTCACCATCTCAGGTATCCATCACCACTTTCCCTGGGAGAGCAGGCCACAAAGATGGAAGAATCAAGCATGTTCTGAGAGCAGACCAGCTGCGTGCAACACTATTCCCTGGGGTTTCTCCCAAAAAAAAGAAGGGTGTGTCAAACAGCTCTTAGCTGTTCCTACCAGAATGTACAGGTGAGCCAATAAAAACCACATGACCAGCTTTATCGAGAGCTGCTGACAAGCCTGAGAGATCCCAAACAGACACCTGACCTGTGTCTGTTGTCAGGGCATTATCCACCATGGCAACCAGGCCAGCTTCCATCACACATGCTAGCCTCTAGCTCAGTTGAAGAGGGTCAAGAAAGTCAGTCTTCTAAATATCAACAGCATCACTCTGTCCAAACCTCTCCCGTGACCTTTCTCAGAAAAGGAAATGTAACGACAAGTTGAAAGGTAGCCAGGCCTCCCATGTCCAGAAAAGTTGTCAGTGGTATGGCATCTGTCAGAAATACTCTGTCCTACATGGTGGCCTAAGTCTTTTCAAAAGGTGAGGCAGAGTTGTTAGACTTATGTTAAAACTGATTAACGCACAATACAGCAATTAGAAGATATTTTTCCCCCCGAAGATCAATGGAAAAACAGAGAAGCAAAATTAAAGTGTCAGCTATTGCTTTGAGCTAGTCTTTAACCTTCCCCTTCCTGTTTTCAGGCTCCCAATCCTGTTCAGTTCTTCCCAGCACTTACAACCATTTCCACTAGACCCTTCACTCCCTCTCTCCTTTTTTATTTTCCATTTTTCTCATCAAATTTGTAGCCTTCCTTGATGGTGGGGCCTATATATAGTGCCTGCTACATGATATATTCCAATAAATATCTATGGAATGACCCACTGGCTCATCTCATTTAACATTAGTATGATTTTTTAAAAATATAATTTTTCCACTGAGAAGACTGAGGAAGTTGTACAATTGCTTGGTGTTTCTTTATTTCTTTCTTCCCCTTTCTAGCACTTTGAAAATACAATTCCTAAAACAATTAGATGTTATTGTGTGTGTCTTTTTTTTCTATGTAACCCCTGCCTCCACGCTGGCATTGCCTGGGACAGATCCTAGACCTCATGCAAGCTAGGGAAGCGCTGTACCACTCAGCTATACCCCCAGCCCTACCTTTCCTCTGGTTCAACTTTTCCGATGCTTCAGTGATTCTGAACTTTGCACAATGCTGAGGTGAAGGCTGAGGTTGGCTGGAGAGACTGTGGCAGCTGAGCTACAAGGCAGTCTCTGTAATTTTGTTTTCATTGGTTATTTTCAATATATTTATTAGGTTGTTAAACTGAACCATCTTGACTGGCCTCGGCCAAGTTTCTTACAGTGTAATTGGCACATTAACTATGCAGTTATAATGAAAGAAGCTAGTACTCTTAGGTGAGCGCCTGAAACTGAAATACAGATGGGCAAGTCAAGAGGGGGTCGAAGGTTCAGTGAGATCTTTTCCAAACCTCTTTGGTTTGGAAATCAAACTAGAAACCTCCTGGGGTCAAGGCTTCTGATGAGATTCCTGGAGCTTCTTGGTCCAGGCATGGGTTTGGAATACTTGGGAAACTGGTGACCACAGGGATCTCAGGGCTCCTCATTCTGGCTCGGTTTGGAAGTGCTGAGCTGCGTGAAAAGTAGGACACTGGAGGGGCTGTGGGGACTTTTTAAAACCTCAACAGGAATTTCAATTGTTCGTTTTGGGCAAGAGTTTGAGTTTGGTTCCTCTAAGCCCAAATAGCTTGTTTTCTACTGACTTTAGATTTTTTTTTTTACTTCAAGTATATTCTGTTCAACTAATACCATCATATATATATATATATATATATATATATATATATATATATATATAACAGTCCATTATAGTAATGATAATAAAAAAAATCAACATTGTGGCAAATTGAAAATAAAATAATAGTGCCATTCTAACTGATTATGGTGTGCTTTTTTAGTATCTTAAAGTATGCAACAAACTCAGGTTTTTTTTTTTTAATTAAATGATCTAAGGCCTAAATGAAAGACTAAAAATGTTACCCATATTAATTACTGAACTGCTTAAGTATGTTGCTTTTTAAGCAAATTAGAGTATATTTTAAATTTTTCTTTCAGCAATATTGCCATCCACATGATTTCATTATGCTAATATCAATCGAGAATGACATTAATTATAGAAAATATGAAAAATATAGTCTGAATGCAAATTGGGTGGATATTCACAGGGATTAATAAATAATCTAAGTAGGTGTCACATGACATTTTAAATATTTTCCCCTAATATTACCCACCAATTCTAACTCAAGGGAATTCAAGTGTAATGAACTTTCTCTCCTGTTGAATTGAAATTTAAGGACTCAGTCCATTTTTAATTAAATTCTTTCTGGCATCATATCAAAACATTATGTTTATCAACTGTTTTTGAGTTTTAATTAGCTATTTCTTAAAATTCATTTAAAATCATGCTTTTGATGTTTTTAGACTTTCATTCTTTAAAATACTGTGTGTGTACTCCACTGATAGCTCAATTCCCCACAACTTAATATGTATGATCAGAAAGAGTTGACCTACAGGGGAATTTCTAAATTTTTGATATTTATCAGTTTAATATCCTTCATGCTTTGGGATCTTTTGTGCTTTTTTGAAGTCAGATTTGCTATTTGAATAAGACCTTTTCTTTAAGGGTGACTCAGATTAGAGAAAGATGACAGAAAGGGAAAGGAAGGAAGGAAGGAAGGAAGGGAGGGAGGAAGGAAGGAAGGAAGGAAGGAAGGAAAAGACAAGACCCTTCTTTAGCCGATTCTTTAAACACTCTATTCACCAGTCTTAATTTTTTTTCAACATTATTTTTTTATAATATTTTTTGTCGGGGCAATTCATCCCCAAATTATTTCCTGATGAAGATATTTTAGTTTTTAAAACAGTAATTAAAAACAAAATTAAAGATAATTTACATTTTTTATAACTCAATGTTATAGAATTATGTTTTCCAAAATTCTGGAAGTGATTCACTTGAAAGACCCAGTTAATTTTAATTGGCTAAATATTAACTTAAAACATTTATGATAGACAATATCTCTCTAATTACACTCTTGAATGCCCTCAAAACTCTGTACATTTATATAATCAAATGTTTTTTTTTTTTTTTTTTTTTTAAGATGACCAGTCGTGCATTCCTGAGACAGTTTTAAATTGAACCTTATTTCAAGAACTGAACTTGAGGGGACAGCATAAGGACTCCTTGTCTGAGAAAGGTGCAGTGTTGATTCTGTTCTGATTCCTCCTTGGCTTTGGTCAGTGTGGTCTCCCATGTCCACACTAACACGCACACGTGCACTCACACGTAGTCTTTCAAGTGGTGTGAACATCAATTCACCGCTCGCTGAAGTGTGCTCCCTCTTCTTTCTGCTTCCAGCCCCTCAGCCTTTGAAGTGCACATTTTAAACTTATTTCAAAATTGTTTCCCTTTGCTGTGTAGATTAACGGGAGGCTAGCAACTAACAATTGAACTGTTTTTAGGATTAAAATATGAATCACAAACTTTCCTTTCAGATTGCATTTCCATTTTTTTTTTTTCCTCCTGAGGAAAATCAAGAACCAGAAATTCAGTTCCTTCTAAATTAATTGGATCATTGTTTGCTGCCTTTCCTCTTTGGATCTTCTCTTTCACTGACTCTGGAAGGAAGCGTGTGTTCCACTCATTTCAAAGGAATGCTTGCAATCTGGCAGTAGATTACGCGAACTCCAATTAGTGGTGCACAAGGTGTTGAAAAAAAACAGGGCCCCCTGTGTAGGAAACACTTGGCTGGGATATGAAAAACACCTTCCCTGCTCAGATGTGAAGCTGCATCCCCAGTTATGTGAGTGGCTGGGCCGAGTCACATCCACAACAGGAGAAATGGAGTACAATACAAAACCAAACCAAACAGAAAAAACTCAAATCCTTTCTTTTAGGTATGCTTTGTGCACAGAATTCCTCACCTGTTCCTCCTCAAGTCTTGATTAGAATGTAGTTTTAGGTTTTCTAATTTAAATACATTTTACTCTTCATTCACTGCAATAAAACAAACAAACAAACATGTCTACTAAGCTCTGGATGTCTAAGTCTTCACAGAATCCCGTGGGGAGAGAAAGAGGTAGTGAAAGACAACAAAGGCAGACACAGCCGAGAAGCAGAAATAAACTTAACACAGTCTCATGTAGAACTAAGGTTAGTTTGAAGAAAAATGGGTAAACTGCTCCTGTGAAGACACTTTAAGCTGAAACCATTGACATGCATTCCTTAGGTTGTTATCCAGAACATTCCTATGAATAAGGGAGAAAAACATAGTCCCATGATGTAAAGGAATTTCTAGAGATAAAAAGTGGTTGCCTAAAAGAATGCTCAGGAGATTCTTGAAAAACCTGTGACCAGAATTCATACTGCTCTAGTTTAGATTTGTGCCCTATCTCCCCATCTCTTCTGCTTTGGTTGCTAAGTGATGTTGTACACTGCTTTTTTATTTTTCTTCAATATTTATCATGTTATTTTATGTAATGGAATATATTGCATGCTTGATGATTTCAAAAATTCCCTTTTACTTTAGATATCTGTTTTCATAACTGGTTTGCATCTACATAGTGAGAGGGCTGAATTCTTTTTCTGTCGCCCAGGCTAAGCCTACTTGTCCATTAATTTATCTGAAGTGTCACATTCTTTAAGGGCTCTGCAGTTCTTATAATTTATGGATGTTTTAAGAAAATGATGACTTTGCAAATGAGCATTAACAAGGTTTTATTTCTGTTCAGGATTTAGCTCAGAATCTTCCCACCTCTTCCACCTACTCCATAGCCTTCTAAACAGACCAAGCCAAGCCCAAGGCGCTGTGGGAGGCTAGGGGGCACCTTTGGCTTCAGGAGCAGTAAGTCATCCTAGGGAAGTCAAATTTTATTTCTTGAAGGATAAATGTCTAGGACAGGCATTTGTGTAGCTATGCTATAGGGATGGGGATGGCTGTGTTGTCTTGCAGGCACAAGTGCCCTTCCTCTGGATTGCTACTAAGTCATTGACTCAGAACGAGACAAGAGTCAGAAGTGGACACACCTGGATAAAACCTAAGCAGAAAAACAAAACAAAACAACAACAACAACAAAAAAACACCCCAAAACCAAAACCAAAAAACTTGAATGGGAACCATTGGAGTGTGAGAAGCTTTGAGGAAGGCCTTGGCAGTGATGTGTGAAATTGATGACCTATTTGTAAACCCCTAGACAGAACTCTGGAAATCACAGGGGTGGGTGGGGTGGGGTGGGGTGTGTGAATATTATTTTCATATTGTTATTAAGAACTGATGAAAATAAAAAGGATAACTTAGTGTTATCCTCAATAACTGCTCAATGATAGCTGCAATTCTAGAAATCTGATCTTCCTGAACTTTATGCCTAATCAGATCTTTTTTATAGAGAATAAAATATTTAGATGAAAACATCATATAACCACCATTCAACTGAAACTGATATGCATAATTATAAATTTAAAATTACTTAATATACAGTTGTGCACTCTGGATTTCTTGTTTGCTGTTTGGGTTTGGTTTGGTTCTTTTGGAAGGCAACATGTGTGGCCTTAGGGCATGTGCAATCAGAAGGGGATGATTCTGAACAGAATCCTGCAATATTCCTGAAAGTGGAGAAAAGCACCAATGTTCCAGGCACCCTGAGGTAAGTGAGATGCTTGTTGAAGCCTTTCCACTATCTGACCTCCAGACCATCATTAACTACAATAGGAAGCAACAAATTTACCAAATAGATCAGCACCACAGCATTAGTATGACTTTGCATAGGAGGGAAAAAGAATAACAATTTCTCTCTCTCTCTCTCTCTCTCTCTCTCTCTCTCTCTCTCTCTCTCTCTCTCTCTCTCTCTCTCATATTATTCTACTCCTGTGACTAAGCTTCAAAGGTAGTCTTATGAGACAACTGTTTGAGCAAACAGAACACTCTACAAGCCCAGGTTCCAGCAGGAATCCTAGGTAGCTGCCGTCGGGTCCTTCTGGCCCCACAGAGTTTAAGTAGGTGTCTCTTCTCTGGGCTTTTAGGCACATGTGCGATTGTGCTCTGTGGTGCTTGGGCTATGGATAGTTTGTAATGTATTTGCACTTACACAAACATATGTCATTGAATTTGCATTTGTTTATTCACCAAAAACATTGATTGAATATCTAGCAGGCTTAAAGCAGTGACAAATATTATTTCTGCTCCTAAGGGACTTGTACTGCTTTTGGTGAAGATAGAAATGAAACATTTGATTATAAATGTCATGAAGAAGAGTGAAAAGTACTACGTGCCCTTTCAGGGCATTGGGAAGAACTCTCCAGAATGAATAATAGTTAAGTGAAAGACAATGAATGGACCATGGGAATTGACTTGCTTTTAGAAGGAAGGGAAATGAATGGAGTCGAGAAATTGCAAATTTCTTAGCAAAGCTTCCAGATGTGAATGAAGGTGGAGATAACTATGGGAGAAAGCTGAGGAGGGGGTCAGGATGGGTCATGAGGACCAAATAGGACTCAACCCAAGACCCTGAAGCTTAAAGAGAAGAGTGGTTTCTGAGAAGACTCCACCTTCGAGAGAGCTGAATGTCTGTCCAGGTGATCTGTAGCTGATTCTTCCTTTGGAACAGCTTGTGTAGCCTGTCGTTCAATGAACTTGCCACCAACAGAGAAGCAGGTGGGTAGCTTTTGCATTTATGACATAAGACAACCAAAGGTGGTATTGTTTTTTGTTTGTTTGTTTGTTTTTTTGCTACCGTTTGCTAATTTTTGGCTCCTCACTCACTGAGAGTTAAGTAAGTAATTGGGCTTATTTTTATTCTTTTAAAGCATTTGTTTGACCTATTTGTGCTTTTCCTTTTCAGTGTTGACACAGCTGCACTTGGAGAGAAATTTTAACTATCGTCATAAGTGGAGCTAGTACTTGGAAAGAGTAGTCGGTATTTAAGCCTGATTGAAAGCAGGGATGCCAACAGCTTAGGTATAACATAAGCAGGACCTGACTTACCAGGGTGGAGAGTAATGGACAGCAGGATATGGAAGAAGAAATAAAGAGTGTTTATATTGCCTGATTTTGTGAGATATTTGTGTGTTTTTTTTTAATCTTATAGGGAGTGTAATTAATGTTAATCTCATTTTACAGAAAACCTGCTCAAGGTCATAACAGATGTTCTTTTCACTTTTTCTTATTCTTTCAGGCTGCCTTAGATCTGAGGGTACAAATCCATACTTAGAACTTGAGAATCTAAAGGCGGCCACAGGAAATCTCATCTAAACTAGTATAGTCTTTGCCCTCCCTGCTTCCTCTCCTAATTACCTTTCCCCACAGGAATTTCAGATGACCTGGAATGAACAGGTAAGTTTTAGTGTATGCCTGGGGGGGGGGGCTTAGCCTTCAATTTAGCCTGGGGCCTCAGACACTAGCTTAGATTTTTGTCTAGAATGCAATTAGGACTCTGAGGCTGGTCTAGAGCCTAAGAGGATATTAGAGATGGAAAGAATGAGGTGGTAGAAGGTAAGGGAATCTTTCAGGCCCCTGGAGCTGCTATTATCATGCCTAAAATGGTCTTCCATCTTGTTTATCTGCCAACCTGCTGATCCTCTTAAAAACCTCCATGAAAAGAGCTGTGCACCATCCTGGCTCATAGTGTGGGTTCTAGAGACAAGTTTAAATTCTGCCTCTTCCTCTTATTTGCTGTGTGGTCTTAGAAAAAAATATATATTTTTAAAAATATTCTTTTTATTTGTAGATGGACACAATCTCTTTATTTATTTATTTTTGTGTGGTGCTGAGGATCGAACTCACCACCTCACACATGCTAGGCAAGCGTTCCACCACTGAGCTACAACCCCAGCCTTAGACAAATATCTTAACCTCTTAGGCCTTAGTCTATTAGCAGGATAATAGAGTACAAACTTTCTTATAATATGAATAAGTGCTTGAGACTGAATGGCTCCATTTGTTGATCATAATTAATACAAATGTATTTAATACCTGGAATTTGCTAAGAAAGTAGACCTTAAGTATTCTCATCACCAGATAAAAAAGAGCAGGGTAATAAATATATTAGCCAGCTGGACTGTGGGAATTATTTCATGATGTATGCGTATATTGAAACATTATGTTTTATCTATATACAAGTATATACAAGTTTTATTTGTCAATTGTACCTCAACAAAGGTGAAAAAAAACTTAAGAAGATTAATAGTATTTGCCTCACAGGGTGGTATGAGGATTACATTGGAACATAGTTTAGTTTGCAACCAGTCTACTCTCAGATGTTGTCAGGCCCCCATGACTTGATGCTCTTAAAGACCCTTCCCCTACTCTATTTCACTAAGTGTCATATAATATTTTACTGTTTACATCTCTGTCTTTTCATTAGACCATGAGATCTTTGAGGGCTGGTAGTAATGCTAACATTCCATGCTTGAGTTATGGAAGTGTTCCAGAAACAGCTAATTTACAAATGAGAAGGCTGAAGTGTGACAGGATAGTTTGCCCAGAATCACATACACAGCAAGAGACAAACCATAATTCAGAACTGGGTATGTCAAGTTGTATTCTCCATCCCTTCTCTGTAGGATCTTAGTTTTAGGTATCTCTGTATCCACTCCACACCTGTTCCATCCTCTTGAGGCCTATCTCAATGCCCAAAATGGATTAGATGCTCATTTAATGCTTGATGAATAGCTTTGATGGAGTGTATCCTATAGGAGTTGAGTCTGAAGTCACATGACCTGTGCAAGGTCTGGCTAAATAGCCAAAAGCATTAAAAAGTATCATTGCCCCAGTTTTTAAACATTTCTTATTTGGCAGAGGGTGAAAGAAAGATGAGTTGTTAAAGTTCAAGTCAATTACCTAAGAATTCCTGATCCCAAACTAATCCTCAGATCTCTACCCAAAACATTTTTCTTTGAATTTGCACCAAATTTCTTCTTTTCTGTGTGAGCACATTTAATTTAATGAAAGTATTTAATTCATCAATCAAATTAAAAAAAAATTAAATGGCATGTCTAGTCAACCAACTATATGTGAATATTATTTTAAAAGAATTGAACACATAAAGATAATATCAAACCAGATAATAAAATGAATTCAGACACACATGGAATTTTTGTAATCTCTGCTTAGACACATTTTAAATTTTTTCTGGTTCTGGGGATTGAACCCAGGGCCTTGTGCATATGAAACAAGCACTCTACCAACTGAGCCATCTCCCCAGCCCTGCTAGGACACTTTTGCCAACAATGCCACTGACAGTAATGTTGAGTCATTTGGAAATCAAGCTATTTGTTATGCTACCAGAAAATAAATTAATTTGTGAAGAGTAAATTAAAACCAAGGGTGGCCATCAGCTTCTAGCATCTGTCATATTCATTTACATTCATTCATTCAACAAATAATTATTGAGCCTCTATTACGTGGCAACCACTACACACAGCCTTATGTTCTTGGAAATAGTTATGACAATCCCACTATTAGGGTTTGCCCTGAAAGAACAATTGAAGCAACTCAAAGGACTTTTCTTTTTCAAAATAGAATTGGAATGTATCAAAGGATGTGTATAAAGTGAAAAGAATCCTAGACTAAGAATCAGAAGCAGAGGATTAGAATTTCAGTCCTCCTGATCACACAGCTATAAAACCTAGAATTTACTTAGCACATGTTCAGGGGTGGGCATTGTGTAGAGCTTTGTGGTTTAATATTTTATTAACTTTATGATCCAGGGTAAGTCACTTGCTCAATCTGGGCCTCAGTTTCCCATTAGTAAAGTGGAATAATAATTCTGTGTCCACTGCTGGGTGGTTATAAGAATTGAAGAAGGTAATGGGAATATTAAAGATCCTTGCATTCTCTAAATTGTTATCTCATGGAAACTATATTGTAATAAACTTATCATTTACATTATCACAATTTATATTTCCTTGTAATTTATATATTTACTCCATGGGTATTTTTAATACCCATGGAGTAAATATATATGCTAATAATATGATTTTTGTTCTTGCTTGCATGCTTCTTCTGCAAAGTTGATATCCATAATAATTCATAGTAATAAATATTTGTGAATATGAGTTTTGATATACTGTATTATTTGCTTAAAGTGCACAGCAAAGAAGAGAGGGCAGAGGAGACAGTAGGAGAAGAAAGCATATGGGTAGAAAAAATGATGTGAATTGGATGGGAACAAAAAATATCATTCCCTTTCCACATAAGGTTGAGGACAAGGTGAGGGACTGGGATTACAACCCAGATTTAGAAGAATCCTTTCTTATTCAGCAAAATGCTCTGCAAAATGATGATTAGCCAAGGAAGAAGAAGGGATAAATTAGACATTTTTATCAAATAGGTGAAAAATAATCATCTATTTTGATTCTAATGTTTGTTTTCTAATTTTCAGACTAACATTCTATATCAGAATATATGAGTTTGAATTGTTACTTAATATTTCATGCTTGATTCCTTCATTCCAAATTGGATCATACATTTTCCAAGGGAGAGGGTAACAGTGTATATTCCTACCCCTCTCCAAGCTTGGTATAGGTTAGGTGAATCAGGAATGATCAATTTGTGGCCAGTCCTTTCTGCAAAGTGATATTCAATTATTCTATTATCACCATCACTGTTTCCTCAACCTAGATGTAGGATTATTAGTCTTGTATTTGTAGAAGCCATTCATTTATTTCTACTATGAGCAGGTGAGAATTAAAATTCGGAACGTGGAAGAGTTTTGAAAACAGAATGGCACAATTTGGGGGAGGTTAATCAAGTGAATGTTAGGATAGTATTCAAGGAGCTACTATGTTCTTGGAGTTTGCATAATTAAGACTTAGAAATTTATGCCTGTTGTCCAAGCTTTTCCTGCTCAAATGCAGAAACTCCCCCATCCCCCTACCCCTTGCCAAATTTGTCATTCTAAACTTAAATCAAATGTGGGCTGTATTTCAAGTGACTATGCCTTCCTGGCAGGGTTCCACCACGGCTGGGATCTCCATGGCCCCCAGTTTGGCTGGCTCTGGTGCCGAGAGGAGGGAAGTTTACATCTGCATAGCAAGTAGGAAGGTGCCTTTTGATTCAATGTCCGGGGATTTGATGGATTGAGAACTATTGAGAAATTGGAGCCAGGAATGGAGTCTGCATTCATTCTCCCCCCTTCTCTCTGCCTCAGAAATGAGTCATTTTTTTAAAACTCCTACCGTTTAAAGTCACTGTTGACCACCCTGGTCCAAGACGCAGGTCAACGTGACATGTCAACCCTGCTCACGCTGAACAACTGTTCAGAGCAGCTCATTCATAATTCATGCATCTAAAAGGTGTATTATGTGTATTTTGGCTGCTGACTTTCTAATCGTATTTCCGATATTTCCACAGCAGACCCTAAAAGCCATACTATTAAACTATTCCTTATGTAAATCTTCCCCAGTCCTTTTCATATTAGTATCCTCAAGGGAATCCTTTTGGTCTCATAGTCGTTCAAAGCACAAAGAAAAGTCCCCCTGGATTTTGTAAAATATCTCCTTGTAAAAATCTCCTCTACTTTATCTCTTCAGTCCCATCCTTCCTAAATCCACACCTTTTACAGCATAAGAAGTGAGGTATAGAAGGCTCCTGAAATCACCATTGTTTAAAACATTGCAATATATACTAGGGCTGCAATAAGTGGTACATCCTGGGATAATTTTTACTAGTCAAGCCCCCTAAGAGCAATTAACTAGGTACACTTTTTCTTAATTCCCTTTGATAATTGTTTCCAGCTGGCTGCCCAGTCTGGGAAATAGATCTTGGAGGAAGGATGAGGATAGTCTTTGTTCATTGAACATGATGGTAGTTCTGAATAGTTTCAGGCTTCTTCGGGTGAGCAGATGTTTTCAGGGAATCTTCTGCTTCCAGTTCAAGATCATCCAAACTCTGAAATCTTGTGAGGAAACCTAATGGTTTTTCCTAAGCATCACTAGAAGACACTGGTCCTGCCAGGCTCGTCAGAAAATAAGCCATTGTGTTGGTATTTTTATAAAACCACAGGTTTCTGAGAAGTTCCCCCTCTTATGGTGTTCTGGAAAGGCCTTCTACTTGCCAAGAGTGATCAATCTTAATTCCTAAAAAGCTGTGGCTGGAATTCTAATGGCAGCATGTTACGAATTGGCTTGCTGTGTTAATGAGTCTTAAGGGGATATTGTTCCCACAAAATGGTAATATAGATGCTAAATTCAAGTAAAAACCTCTTTGTAATTAATTAGGGTTTTGACTTTGAGTGACCATTTATATAACGAGTAACTGACTACAAACATAAGAACACAAACACTTCATATTTTAACTAAGGATTTAGTTGACAACAAACTACTGGCAAATTCCATACACTTTTAGAAAATGACTCTTGTGTGTCATTTGACCCAACCAAACCTTAAACCCTTGTTTCTCCTTTAAATCCTTCAGAGCATTCTGGCAATTATATGATTAGAGGTATTAAGCTGTCATTGTACACATTGAGGTATAGTAGGTAAAAGTTTGCTGAAAAATTAGAAGTAAATGTTACTTTCAATATTTACCACTGGGATTGCAAATATAATTAAGTCAGAATTCTTTTCCATGACTTTTCTTCCCACTATTTATGACTCAGTAATGAACCTTGGTTGAAGGAATGTAAATCAAGTGAGTGCTTTTTTGCTAATGGAAGATAAGCAAAAACCAACAACTTAGTGTTTCTGGGAGACCATTAGAAACAATAATAGTGTGTACCAGTGCTATGTTCTTTATATGGATTATCTGATTTGACCCTTGTAGCAGCACATTGATGCAGTTCTCTTTGTTATTTCCATTTTATAAATGAAAAAACTAGAGCTCGAGGAGTTCAGTCAAGATGCAAGGCAGTTCAACGCCACAACCCATCTTTTAACAAAGATAATGAATTAAAGAGAACTATCCCCCACAATAGAGCTAACCATCAGGGTAGGTAAGTAAGAGGTTATTATTTTTTCATGAGAGTTTTTTTTTTTTTTTAAAGAACATAGTGGAATCACAAACCCTATAAAAATGGAGTTTATTTCTAAAGGAGTTCAGAAATAAAGGCTTTCTGAAAAGTGCAGCTCTTTATGTCTTTAACTACTCAGCTTTGCAGAGCAATGGCAAACACCACAAATCCCAAGGACCAAAGAAAGGATCCAACAACCTCTATGGTGGCCCAATTCCTGCTTGAAGGTCACTGTACAGTGGCAAGTGTGAAGCACACCTGTGTCTGTGTGCATCTTGGCTGCAGACATCCAGCTTGGTTTCCAATCAAAAGGTAATCAACTTGGTTAGTAATGGAGGGTAAGATGAGTGACATAAACATATACTAGCCATTGATAGTTCAGAGCCCACCTTGACCTTGAAGAGCTGTTGGGAATAAGAGCAGGGCAGCTTTAAGATGTTGAAATGCACAAATCTTCATGGTGCCTTCCAGATTCTTCCTCCTTCTTTTATTGGGATTCCCTCACCCCCTGTGCATCTTTAGCACTATTTAGTTCCAACCTTCCTTTTTCTTTCGGAATGCCGTTGTTGAGTTTAGAAAGCCAGTGTTACTCTGTCCAAGCATGCTTCCTTGAATCTTTTAGTCTTCTGCTCTTACTTTTCTCATAGAATCATTGTACTTAGACAAGGTGAGAACCTTGACTTTTTTCTGCTGTTAACCTGGTTCCTCTAGGCCCCTTCCCTCGTCCATGCCACACTGGTAACTTTCCTCTATAAGTTTCCTTGGAAATGGCCTCAGAAAAGATATCTGGACCACAGCTTTCAATACGCCTGACACCCAGTTGCTCATCATTTTTATACTGAATAGAAACAAATTCACTTGTTTTTGTTCTCTTTGTGTTTCCTTTGTGTCCTATTTACTTGTAAATCCATACACATCGATTCTGTCCAATTTTTATGAATCCTTGGGAAATATTCAAAGGGTTTTTACTGAGTAGAATGTTAGGTAAAATATGGGAAATGGGCTCAAGTAAAATGAGGACTACTTTCATATATTTACTCTGAACTTCAAACACAGCACATATTTTTGAGTGTCTACATCTGCATTTTGAGTGTATGCATGTGTTCATACACCACTGAGGGAATGTCAATGGCAAAGAAAAGGAGTTGGTGCTGGTACTCAAGGTAAAGAGTATTAGGTAAACAGCCAGATCAAGACTCACCTGAGTGAATTAAGATACCTTACCAATGGGCATATAATTAGAGCCAAATGTCTGGCAACAAGAGCAAAAATAAAAATATTTCTTCTAAAAGGCAGCATTTACTTCAGAGTTTTTCTCTTTTCATTTTAAGGATTATGATGGCAGGTATGCCCATCATGGGGTTAGCAGAACCGCACGAGTTGAACATCACAGAGGATGGTACGGGAACAGGAGCTGACTTGCCTCATAAGCCTACACCTCCCATTTTCACTCCCCACACTTTCCCACATGTCTTTGATCCCCAAACCACTTCTTTTTAGGTCCTTACTGAACGGTTTCTTTGGAACCATCTTTCAGTGAGAGAGTCTGTTAAAGCCTTCTCCAGGTGACACACCTACATATCTGCTTAAATTCCTTAAAAGGAATTTATGGTCATCCTCCATGACCATCCAAAGAGCCCTTATCAAAAAATTGTTCCACATACCCAAAGCCAGGAAAAACATTTTCTTCCCAGCAAATCTTCCTGGAGACAATGAATGTTGTCATGATTTCAGTCTGCCCTTTGCCCTGTCTGCTAGGAAGTTCAAATTTCAGTTTTGCTCAAGTCCTTCTTATCATTGTTCTCCCTCCCTCCTATTTTATAGATGGCTTTTGTTACTCACCCTGACAGGATGACTTTATGTCTTCGTATTCTTAGGCTTTATTGGAAGCCTCTTATGAGCTTACAAATCTTTTTGAAAGTAGGTAGATGTTGTACAAATAAGTTCTTGTCCCAAATCTTTTTTATTTTAAATTTACATGTAATGCTATATCTATTTCAATCTTGATTTAAACTCTTACCTCATCCTCTGAACAGCCCATACATACACCTCTGCTTATTATATAATAGCTGGTTCTGAAGTTAGGAAACTTCTCAGAGGGGAGAGTATCTCTCATTTATATTTAATCCACCCATACATATTTTGTTGTGGTGGGCCATGGAGTAGGTAGTAGCCAAGGAAAGGTGAAAATAATAAAGATGTTACTAAATATTTCAGATATGGTAATATATCTTTTAGCATTATACCAAAGACATTACATAGCTGCAGATTAGTTGCCAAGATTGAGAAAGCTCAACTTAAGGAAGCAAACTCCTTTTGAAATGAACCAGGCTTAGTTTTTCCATGTCTTATAAACAGTCAGCTTCATCCAAGGTTTATAATGCACCAAGCAAGATGAATTGGCTATTGGACTAATGTAGAAGCTCTGTGTAATGTCTTTGAACACCTTAATGTTGACACTAAAACCATAATTCACAATTTCAGGATATGCTTCTTGGGGAAAGAGAGGAGAGCAGGGCTAAACAACAATGCAAGAGTTCAAAAGGGTTGAAGATGCACTCCGGGTATTTGGATTGGCACTCTAGAGCTGGCGGATGCTTGCCACTGCTTATCTGACTTATCTAAACTGCTGACGTCAAAAGAATTAGGCTAGAAATCTTATGATTACAGCTTTTCTTGTGATCTTTTCTGGTATTTCCTGTTTCCTGTCAGGCCAAATATACTTCGAAAGAGGGTTATTTTACGGCATTTCACTGTTTCTGCCTAAGCAAGAGCCAGAAGTACAGGGAGCATGAAATAAAAATAATTAAGAACAACATCAGAAAGCTCTGCCCAGCCCTATTCCCCTCACCCACTGGCATTTCTTTTAAAGCATCAAAAAAGTTTCAGCAAAGGTTCAGAGTAGGATCTGGATTTTAATGGAACAAGAGCTATTGTTCAGAACAGAAGAAGCCTCTTCAATTGTATTTCTAACTATCAGCTTATTTGGGTGGTAATAAGCAGGCAGGCTGTGAATGTTATGATGTAGATAGCCAAAAACAAAACAAAACAAAAACTTCTGGTATGAGGGAGAGAGAGTTCAGGAGCAAAAGGAAGAAAAATGATCATTAAGGGCCATAACACCTTCCGGGGCCACAAATACCTGTCATAATCAGGAAAGAAAAAAAGTGGTTGGGAATGGACTTGCCCTTATAAAATCTTGTCTAACTGTTGCTAGATCTTCAACTTGCTTTCTGAGCACAGGCCAGAAAGAACATGATCAGCACTATGTTTGCAAAGAGATCTTGAGGAATTGACAGGTGAATCCTCAGTGGTTTATGAGCAAATGTACTACAGACTCTCAAAGCCACTGTCTGGCCTGATCCACCCTCCTGAAACTCCACCTCTAGGCAACTACGTAGAAAGAAGCAGAGCTATTGAAAGGGTCACAGTGACATTTCATTTAAGGAACCAGCACCCTCTCTATCTCTTTCACTCATATATAACTTCCTTTAACCTTACAGTCTTGGTTAAATTCTCACATCTAGCATTCTGTTCTGGTAAATGACTACTTTGGTACATTGCAAACGATCTAGATGGAAAGATTCACAAAGACAGAGTAGTACTTGCCCAGACAACTTATGATCTAATTCTGAAAATAAGAAAAAGGAGAGCTTATAAACACACACACACACACACACACACACACACACACACACACACACACATCACATACGTATGTTATATAGTTGAGTATCTCCTATCTGAAATGCTTGGTTGGGATCAAAAGTTTTTCAGATTTCAGATTTTGAAAAATTTGCTTACATAATGGGATATTGTGTAGATGGGACCCAAGTCTAAACATGAAATTCATTTATTTAAATCTACACCTTATACAGATAGCCTAAAAGTAATTTCATACAATATTTTTAGTATGTGTGAGTTTTGACTGTACCTGTCACATGTGAGGTCAGGTGTAGAATTTTCTACATGTGGCCTCATGTTAGTGCTCAAAAGTTTTAGATTTGGGAGCATTTTGAATTTTGCCTTTTCAGATTAGAGATGCTCAACTTGTACACACGTAATTCCTGTTCCTGTAGGGATGGACACCACATACTTATGCAAACCAATCAGAGATGTTAAGTATTTGGATGTGAAAAGGGCAAAAAATTAGAGAGATGATCATGTAAAGAAGCCTTTTTGCAGTTGAAAGATTTCAGGGTTTGACCACAATAGGCAGGGAGGATTAGGGACCTCAAGTTGACCCTTGTGTGTTCAGTTACCAGCTTTGTAACCCTGAGTATGTCGTATGACCTCTGTGGAGTCTCAATTTTCTCATTTGAAAGAAATGCAGCGGTAAAACTAGATGGTCTCAAAGGCCCATTTCCATTGGAAAAAGCAAAGATATTTCTACTTTCCATTTAATTGTTTCCAGTAGTTTTACTAGAATTAAGAAGTCTTGTCCATATGCAATCTGGTATCTCTAAGGTCTTGCACTCTATTTCCCTCTGTTCTTTGCTTAAAATACTGTACCAAGCTAAGTGACTCATTTCCATTCTCAGTTTCTTGTGCTCCTCTGTATTTGCATCTATGTTCATGCTAATCCATTCCCCAAGAAGATCAATTTCTCACATTTTGTTGAGATCTTAATCATCTTAAAGACCCAGCTGTAATGATCAGTTCAAAACCAAGCCTTCCTGGGCCACCCTAGAAAGGGTCAGTTAATCCTCATGAACTACCTATCATACTTGGTTTGCTTACAAGTCCATAGTTTTAGCTAACTTACCACATTATAAGCTACATTTAAAATTGGGTTCTTAGCATATATTTTCTCATCCATTCTGTGGCACCTAACCTTGAAAGAATTGCTTGCTTTAATAAAAATGTCAACCTCAAAACAGAAAGAAACATGACTTGGCAAAGACTCAAATCTGTTCTCAGATTATGAGACATGAATTAATTTTATTTAGTCTCGAATTTGAAGATGGACATGCTTTAAATGGCAGCTCTGGATGGGGGAAATAAGAATAGAAACCATTCAGGATAGTGCATCAAGTGGTGGAAGGCTTTGGCTTGATGATTTACACAGCATTCCTTGTAGTTTTGTGAATTGAAGGAAAAATTATTTTCATCATAAAATTCTCAACCTCTACTAAATGTAGCCAACCTTCAAGTTATATATTCATCACTATCTTTACTCTAAGTCCACCTTTTTACCAGCTGCCGTTGCTAGAATGATCTTTCTTTCTTTTACAGTACAAGGGATTGAACCTAGAGGTGCTAAATCACTGAGCCACATCTCCAGCCCTTTCATTTTTTATTTTGAGACAGGGTCTCACTAAGTGGCTTAGCCTTACTAAATTGCTGAGGCTGGCTTTGTACTTGCAATCCTCCTGCTTCAGCTCCCATCAGCTGCTGGGATTACAGGTGTGTGCCACTGCATCCGGTTAGAATGAGTTTTCTGATATGTGAATATTTATCTTGTCATTTTCCATTTTATTTACCTGATATTTTCTCATTGCTTAGAGAATGCACTCTTTAGAAAGGCAGATGAGCCCTTGACTATCTGGTTTCCAGCATTCTTTGCTTATCTCATCTGTAGTTTTTGCCTGATATATTCCATATGCCTCAATTTGCTATTCCCCACAATTTCTTGGATTTAGTCTGATTGTTTATACGTCTTTTAATGTCTTTCATCCCTTCTTAATTTGCAGAAATGTTACTCAACTTGAGTGATATCTAAAAAAATGACCTTCTTTCTGATTCTTTAATATCCACAATAAAGATAGAATTATTCATTCCTTCATGAGTATGTACTTTAGTATATCATAAATCATATCTATCTATCTATCTATCATCATCATCATCTATCTATCCATCAACCATCCACTTCAATGTTTTTGAGTCATGAGATTTAATGTCAAAGGACCAAAGATGGTGTTTGGCACATGATAGTTACTAAACAAATTAAGTAGAATGAATATTCTTGGTCCTTCTTCGTAGTCTTCTGGAGTGTTATTTCTACCATATTGTAAGACATATGCCATTGATATCATGGGGTTGCTTAGGTATCTGTCTCTTCTAACTAACCACACCTACCTTTTTTCCTTCTTCTTCCCAGGATTATAATTCAATATGCTGATTAGACACACAAGAGGTAATTATTCAATTGAATAATTTGGAAAGAAACCAAAAAATTTGAATTTGAGTTCCATTTCCTGAATATCTTCAATAAATAATCAGTAATACAGATTTCAATTTCTTCTCATTTTGGAATAAATCCCAATGTGATTGATACTCATTGTGGAACACAAGAAACTAAATATTTGCATGTAATATTAAAACACTATTTTCAAATCTATGACCTCCTAGAATGTTCCTAATCATTTTTGCAGGATTTGAGACATTTTCAAAGCAAAATTTGTTTTAGTCCAATTTTGTCTATTCACGTTTTACAATGCTCTTATCACCAAATCAAGCAATAGGGTATTTTCATCCTAAACAGAGTAGGAAGAATTTGCTTTAGATTTTACAAATCTGGTGAATCCATAATTTCTTGATTTTATATACTAATTTAATTGACAAGGAAATAGTTCCTTTTCTTCTACTACAGAATTAGGAGCTTATTAACGAAAAGCAGTGAAAAGCTCAGAATTCAAAGGAGATGGATGTATCTAAATCTCCAGTGGGTTATAGAGACAGGAGGGGGAAGAGGCAGCAGATTCCCCTAATAGACTCTCTTGGAAGAGGCAGTAGTGATTCCTGTTACAGTGCTAGAAGAACATAATGATCCCCCTGCAATGCCGGCAGCCTGACTGGAGTTCACCCTCACTTCCTCTATCACTTTCCATCCCTAGGGGCCAGGGACCAGAGAAAGAAGGAGTAGAATCCTCAGAAATTTCCAGTTAGCTCATTCAAGCAGTGAAAATGCATGAAACCTGACCAGAGTACAATGCACTGTATAATTATGACCACAATTACAATTAGTTGCAGATACAAAACCTCAGAAACCAACCAGAAAGGTATATATTGGTACACATCCTGTTTCCTGTATTACACTCATTCAGTTGAACTTTTCAGTGTCAAAGTCCTGAACTTTGACTTTGCTGAAATGTACACGTATATTTTTAAGAGAGAAAGTGAAGGAGGGAACAGAGAAGTCAGAACAATTGAGTTCAGCATGTGCATGATAATAGAGCGCAAGCAAGTCCCAGTGAAGGTGCAACCCTCAGGCATAGGGTTAAGCACACAGTAGTGCAACCACAAGGTAATGCAGACAAAGTTTATTGAGTGATATCTGTGCATCCATGTGCTGTTTCTTTTATTTCTTTATTTATTATTTTTTCACTCTCCTGGACATATCTTCTTGTTCTGTCCCACCAGAGGTATCTACTGAGGCTGATCAAGAATGCTGTAGCAAGAAGGAGAAGAGAAAGAGGGAGCTGACAATCATCATTTGACCTTCAGAGTAACCAATTCGGGTTTGTTTTGTGTGTGAGTTTATAGCAGAACAATAATCTTGAGAACTGCTCTTTATGGAAAGATAAATGGATTGTCTTCATTCTTTAATTACTTAATATACTAAAGATTTCTTTACCATACTGGGAGGGAGGACTGTGGATTTGGTTCCACACAGAGATTTCCTTCTCCTGGGGGGAAAACTTCGAGGGTGCAGGGGAAGATATGTTTAAACAGGAGAGGTGCAGAGGCCACTCCTGATGCCCTGGGGAGTTGGGGAAGGGGAGTCAAAGGCAGAGCCAATAGTAGAACATACCTGTGGTTCTGCCTCTCAGGTTGGCACCTTGCACGTGTGTGGGGCAGAAGCATTCAGATAGGTATATGGGGACTAAGGCACACATGCACCCTGATGCCATCTTGGGGAGAACAAGGAGGAAGGGAAAGAAGTAATTTAATCCAGAAAAGACTGACAACCATGTCATTAATTAGAAAATTTAAACCTTCTTATTCTCCATTTAGATGGGTTCAAGAGCAAAATTTGATTGGTTGGAGAAGAGACATAGGCTGTATTTTATGACACAATTGAGTATGGTAATTTGAAATCTCTTTTACAAATATTTTAAACAGCAGCTGTTTCCTCCTCATTTCACTTCCTGCCCCCAGGCACTCTTTGCTGGGTTCTCCATATATTCCTTTCTCTTTTCTTTCTTTTCTTCTTTTTTATTTTCAAAAAAACCCCAATTTTTATTAAGGTGTATTTTATGTATCATAAATTATCCAGTTTCAAGAGTACAATTCAATGATTTTTAATAACTTTGCTGGGTAGTACGGCCATCACCTTAAGTCAGTTTTAGGATATTTCCACTCTTCTGACAAGATCCCAATGTTCATTTGCAATTAATCCCATTCCTAGCCCCAACTCCTGGCAAGCACTAATTTACTTTCTGTCTCTATAAATTTTCTTTTTCTGGACATTTCATACAGATGGAACCATAGGATATATGGTCTCTTGGGTATGGCTTCTTTCGCTTCCGGTAATGTTTTTGAGATTCGTTCATAATGTATCATAAGCCAGTAGTTGGTTTCTTTTTATTGTTGAATAGTGTTTCACCATATTGACAGACCACATTTTTGCTTTTCCATATGCATATGTCCATATGAGTGATGCTATTTAGATTGTTTCTAGTTTTTGCCTGTTGAGATATCTGTATCTGAATCACCTTCAGCAAATTCTATCTACCTCCTTGAATGAGACCTTCTAAATATGTATATCTTTAGGTTTTCTGAAGTGCCTGTTATTTATGTACGTAGATTTATTTGAGATAATTGGGTGCCATCCCAAAGTATTTGGACAGGGAAGCACAAAAGAGAATCTCACACATTGGCTTTAACTCTACAGGTTAAGGAACACATGAGGATTCAACTGTAAAAGTTCTAATCATTTCATTTTTGTGTTTCTCACTACCCTTGGCTATTCAATTTTCCTTTTCAATAACTTGACTAAAGATTTACATTCATGTGCTCTGCAACTCTCATCTTGATTTTTATTTTACAGTTTTCTGGATCTAGTACTTTTTAGTTTCTATTACCAAGTACATGAAACTGCTACTCAGTTTCTCTTGAAATTTGTTCTTCTGTTCTCCAGGATTTTATTTTTCTTCAGTGAGCTTGGCCCCTTGGATTCAAGGCCATCCACAAGTCAATGCTGCTTTGTCAATCACGCCTCCTAATTGTGTACAAGGCTAACTTTTAAGTTTTATCTTGTCACTAATGATAAAGATGTGATTTGCTAGCTCAAGTACTCCCTTAGCACTTGTGCAAGAGCTGATAAAGTGACCAAATGCTCAGGACAGGGGCTTGGTTTATAATCTATAACATATATTCCATGTGGGTTTTTTAAGTTCTTAAGGGTCTCTGATTAATTTTGTAATTTGAGGAAATTTAAGACAAAAGATAAAACTTCTCTTAGCATTTTAGACATTGATATCAATTCCAAAGAGAAATTCATGGAAAAGTAGAGAGGGATAAAAGGAAAAGAGGAAGGATAAAATTCATGTAGACATGATACAAGCACTGTGAGCTTTGCTTAAATTTTTGATATGGTGAGATGTACCTACTATGCATTCATTGACAATCAAAGAGAGAAAAAAATCAGATGGTAGAAAAGAGAACACATTTCCAGTTGCTTCTCTGAGCTTTATAAAATCAGTGCTTCATTATCCAGTTAAACCAGCCTTATTGGAAAAAATAAAAAAAGAAAGAAAAGAAAAAAGAAGCAGCTTTCAGGCAAAGAGCAGAAGATGTGGAAATAACATCTTCCCCTTAGCTTCATCGCCTCAAAAGCTCATTTGTAGGGCCAAGTAAACACATCTCTTCTGCACTCTATTTTTGAAATTATGTTAGAGAGTACACAGGCTGTTGTCTGTAAAAGAAGCAACTTTAGAAACTTTGGTTGAGTTTATATAAAGCAGTCCAAGATGCATGAGCAGAGTAATTATTTTTAAAGTATATAAATGAATGCAAAGTTTGTAAGCATTTGCTCTAAAATTTTGTAATTATCAGTAAATTACAACTTCTTTATGTAGAGAGAACTGTCTCATATTAGTTTTGAGTTCTGAAATTCACTCTTGTGTATTCTTACATTTTAAAAGCCATAATGACTAATCCTGATCTTCTGCTAGAATACAAGTTTAAAAATGATTCCATTAAAAGAAAAAAAAACTAGAATTTATGCATCTTGAATAATCTGTCTCTAGGAAAAAAATGTTCATTCAGGCACTTAATGGCAACTTGTAAACGATTTTATTCCTTCTGATAATTTTCTAACACCACCCTCCACCCCCCACACATATCAAAATGTATTGAGTGGCTGACAAGTGAAAGATGTTAGGGTGAACACACACAAAAAATAGAATGTTCTCCAGACTCTCAAAGAGCAGGTAATGGTGGAGGGGAAGAAGCAAATGTGCACTACTTGTAACAAAATAAAGTGATTTGCCTGTGAAATAAATACAAAAGAAGTTCTATGAGATTTCAGAAGAGGAAGACAGTCATTCTGATTATCCCCAGGGGATTAGCTCCAGAGCCTTATGCAGATACCAAATCCAGGGATGCTCAAGTCCTTTATATAAAGTGTTGCTGTATTTTTACACAGCCTATTTACATCATCCAGATTGCTTATAATATCTGGTGCAGTGTGAGTGCTATGTAAATAGTTGATGTTTAGGAAATAGTGACAAGAAAGATGTCTGTATAGATTAAGTGCAAGTGCATTTTTATATTATTATTATTATTATTATTATTATTATTTGATCCATAATTGACTGAGTCCATGAATGCAGAACCCCTGGATACTGAAGGCTAGTTGTATTTTTCTTCAGTCATCTTGAGAAGGCTTCATGAAGAGCCTTGCATGTGAGTGTGGGAATGGGAGAAATTGGGTACCTGGAGGGAAGTCATATTAAGCATTGGGAACAAAAAGTATAATGCAAAAAGGAAGCTGTAAGATGCTTGTCTTGTCTAGATAGAATATAAGTGCTCAGAGGGCAACATTGACAAGTAAAGTGAGCTCCTTCCTCCTTTGAATGCAAGACAAAGGATTGTCGATTTTTTTTTTTTTCTGCAGCTGGAAAATCATTGAAGAATTTGCAGAGGGGTGAGAAAACTCTGCCTTTTCTTTTTTAACATTGTTATGCTAAATCCCAGAGCAGAAAAAAGAGGGCTCGAGAAAATTCTGCCATTGGCAGCTACTGCAGACTTACAGACAAAATGACACGAGGTTTGAACAAGGGCCATGTAACTGAATAGATAAGAGGGAAAAGATGAGAGAGAAGCTGATGAAAAAAAACACATAAAGCCCATAATTGTGTGTTATCCTTCCATTACTCATTACTGAGAATGTAGCAGGGCTTGGGCTCTTTCTAGGCACTTTTTTTTTTTTTTTTTTTAGAGGGGGCATTATCTCATTTAATTCTCATTGCAACCTAATGTGAAGGTGCTATTACAGTTTTTCCCTTTTTATGGGAGAGAAACTAAGGCTCTGAGAGGTGAAGTAACTTGTCCAAGGTCACACAATTCAGTAATGGAGATGCAGGGTTTAAAAACCTTTAAATCTTAACAACTAAAATCTGACACATTGAGTCTTTCTTATGGACTTAGAACAAATCAGAACTGGGAAGCTGGAGAAAATCACTTTGAACTTGGGTTTCTGTCATGCACAAAAACAAATCAATGTGCAAGAAAAGGTTCAGTTCGCAGTGAAAGGATGTTTTCCAGTTTTGAATTAATTTTGCATTCCCATTTTAAGGATCGATTAAATGGCCAATGATTATTATCCAGTATAGCTACATACGAGCAGTAGTTTTAGCAAAACCTTATGAATTCATGTCAGGTTATTTGCTGTTGAGACAAATTGATTTTTAAAGCAATTTGTTTTGCTTTGAATGAGATCATTAGGCACTGATGAGTATTTGAAAGTATATGTGAAGTTTTACAAGTGTTCTTGAATTTTACTAGTTTTACAGTCAATATTTTGAGTGGACAGAGAGGCTTAAACTAATAAGTGCTTGTTTTCACACTGACTCTGTAGACTGAACTCTGATTCATAAATTCATAATTGTTCTCTGAGTCTGTTGATTCATCTCTGAGTTATGTTGTCTAGCACAATCCCTGGTATACATGAAGCAACTAATAAATGTTCCTTGAATTATAATGATCAGAGTGTTTAGTCTTTAACATATTAAATTCATATCATGTCTGATTATTGAAAAGTTTAAAATTATACATTAAATGCTAATATGAATTGTGGAGTTTAGGAACCAAAATTCTTTTTGAAGAATTTTCTTGTCTGATGTTTGATATTTAGAGCTGGGTATAAAGCAAATTTCTGATATTTGTATTCTCTATGAAATGTGAGTTTCAATGGCTATTGAGAAATGGGCTACAATTTTTTTCTTTTTCTTTTCTTTTTTTTTTTGAGAGAGACAGTTGTGTTTTCTATATTTTTTCTGGAACCAAAGGCTTTATTGAAATGGGAACAAGCCTAATAAATAAGTAAAATATAATGTAAAATTTAGACCAGAGATGCCAAAATGAAAGGTAAGTTCCATAGCTGCAGAGTTTGCAGTTATTTGGACTGAATTTTAAAATCAAATTATTTATTCAACTAAGAACAAGTCCTGCTAGGAGATGTCTAGTCTTAAGCTGCTTGCTGGCTAGAATCATAATTAGAATAATATTTGTGTTCACAGCATCTGAGAAACCACCTGTTGTTTCTCATCCTCTTCTCTCCCTGCTCCCTACCTCAGAGCAGGCTTTTACCCCTGTGATAGAAGCTTAATTTCTGTTAATAGTAGATGAGGTTTTTCCCCTGGGTCTTCCCAGCACTTGAGGCTTCTTTCTAAAACTAAAATTCACAAGATAAGTAGAAAAATGCAAAGGAGGTACAATTCTTTAAATTTTTTTGTCTGCTACTATTATTTTTCTGGTTTGACTGAGGTTTGCATCATGAATTCTCATGCTTGCTCCGTCAACATATAATCGATAAAGCCATGTCTTAAGTCTTAAGTATAAATTTAAATTACCTACCACATGCCCCAATCATATGAGTTTTGGAGACCAGAGTTGGGCAACTGAGGTCCTGATCTGGTTCTGACACAGTTGAAATGTGTCAGCTTGGTCAAACTGCTTAGTCTCTGAGCTATTTACCTCAGTTCTAAAAATATAGGGGCTAACTAGTTAATCTGATGACCCCGAGAAAAGGGAGAAAAGATGTGAATAACTAAATAATATGGTACAATTCATAAACTGAGTTGACATTCTGACCTCAAACATACCCATCCCCAGCAGAGTCCCTTTCTAAGGTAAACAGTGCTTTGGCCAGTGCCTGGCTTGGCCAAAGATGCCATAAGCCCCAACATGTGAAAGTTGCTAGTCCTTCTTCCTTGCTGTCTCCCATTCTCTTCTCCAGCCTATGGTTTGGAACAGCCACTGAAGTGTCTCTGGTGCATGCTGATCTGAAGATGGTGGGAGATGTCCACATGTCACCTTGCTCTCATCAGAGCACTAGAGACTCCTGTGCCTCCATCCAATTCAGTGTATTTCATCTTAAAAATCTCTCATGAATACTTATTTATATCCTTATTTTCCCATGAATTCTTCTTGCCCTCTCCATTTAAAATAAAACCTCAAAACATTTTTCTATTTCACTCGTAAAGAACAAAGTTCCAGTGTCATCTAAAAAATACGAGTAAAAATAATGATGCCCTTCATGAAGGAAGAGAAAAACTGGAACTTTTAAGGTTACATTAGACTGGTAACACCATCTCTAGAGTCCTCTAAAGTGACTATTAGTTCTATTCAGAATTTCTGCAATTTCATGGTTTTTAAACATTTAAACCAATTCATCTGATACCACAAGCAGTCAAAATATACACAGAGTTTATAATATTTAGTTTTCCTGTTTTCAGTTACTTGCGTAGCAAAAATGTTGTTGCCACACATGCAATGTATTAAGTACCTAATGGTAAAGATAGCCAAGAGGAGGGAACACACAGCTATTGGAGAAGGTGGGACCGGATGCTTGAACTGGATTTGGTAGTCTGAATACAACATTTTCAGTCAGTTGATCCAAAGAAGACATTTCAAGCACAGAACTTAGAGGTAGGGTGCCACTTGATGCACAGTGAGTTGCTTAATGATACTGTAACAGTATAAATTGTTTGAGGGCACTGAGGCCAGGGTGAGAACTGATGTGTGTTGGGGGGGATCATTTCTACCATAAACCTGTACACACCGGGGTAAACTGCTTAAGCCATCATTTCTAAAAATGGAGAAATGGCAGGGTCCCTGCTGCCACTCCCTAGTGGTGAAAATGGCGCAGTTGAACAGCACCTGATGCTGGGCAAGGAAAGGGCTTTGGGAACCAGGTGAATGAGGAAGAGGAAGCAAGAGATAATTCTGAAAGCAAAGCAGCTCACCTCTGGGGCTCATCCTAAGACCCTCTGTTCATAGGTGGATGATAAAGATTTTTTGCAGACCCCAGAAATTGTGAGCCTTTCTCTCTCTGAGAATGAGAAGGCAAAGGAAGAAGAAGGGAGGGGGACCAGCATCCTTTAGGGAGGTACTGAGCTAGAGCCTGCTCCTTCCAGGCAGGGTGACCAGGACTGCAGCCTGGGGTGCAGCGATCTTTCCAAATGGCCACCGATGCATTTCCATTAAGACTCAGCTACCTGTCCTAGCAAAAGGCTAGAAAACCCATTTAAGCCATGAGAAGTTAAACTAGCTCTGTTTTCTCTCTGTAGTAGTGCGTCTTCAGGAGTCAGACACCCACTAACACACGATAGAAAAATAACATACCTCCAACCCCACTGACACGCTAACATCTGTTGAATTCGGCAGTTTTACCAGAGGGTGCCATTTCAAATATGAATTTTAATCATTTAATTTAATAAAACAAACCGAGGAGAGCAACAGTTGAAGTGTCATAGTTGAATTTTCTGCCCAGGTGGCTTTTTCCACTTTGCTTGCCCTATACACACGAAATATGGGATGGCTTCCGCATTACCTCATTTCTTCTGACCAAGACCCATTTCCCAGTGCTCCATCTCTCGAATGCCACATAAACCTCAGGATGATTGGTTTCCTTCTCTTTTCTAAGTACTTAAATACTCATTGTTTACTAGAGACCAACATTGGTTTGTTTTTTAAAAATTCTTTTCTTTGCTCAGACCATTACTTTTTTATAATATTCTTTATAGATTATTAGGCAACTTAACCAAAAAAAAAGTTTCTGTCATAAGTTATTAAAAACAAAACCAGGCAAGTTTTAATTTCCTAGTCTCTTTCCATGAGAAAGAGAGAGGTAATTTTTGGTGTATCTTTTCTGTCCACCCCATCTCTCACCGCCAATGGCATGTCAAGATTCCACTGCATAGGGCCAGCCAAAACGTCAAATACATAAACACACACTCATTTTCTTTCTTCTCAAGTGAAGCCACTACTTTACAAATATTTACCAACATATTCCACAAAGGGAGAGATCACCCTGGAATCACTTATAGCATGTGTAGTTTAGGGAGCCCATTGGGGACCTTCAGGGGGATCCTAGGCATCTTTGTGTCCTTGTGCTCACTGTTAGAAACAGCAAATTCTCCATGACAGTCCCAAATACAGCACATTCTTATGATATGACAAATCCTCTATGAATCATCATTTCCACATTTGTGGGTGAGTTGATTTTTCCTTTTATCAGTTTAGGGTTGTTTGTATTATTGTTGCTTGTCAAAGAGGAAACTGAGGCACGAGAGTTTACCAACTTGCCCAGGACATGGAAAGGGTGTAGGCCAAAGGCAGTCCTGGGAATATCATACATTCTATAGTTGTATAGTTAACAACTGGAAGAGACATTTTACTTTATATGCAGAATTACAAAAAGCAACTCAAAGAGAATTTTTTTTTGTTTTGTTTTGGAAGGTAGCTCTAATATGTCAACAAGAAAGTCTGGAGGCAGGATGGACATTAAAAAGCATCCAATTCCACCCTCTCCTCTGGAGGACGGAAACTCAGCTTGTTTGAGCCCACAGGGCAAGCCTGAAGCAGGCTAAGCCCAAATCCCAGGTTTCTTATTTCCAACCCCATGCACCACCTCCTACCTTATCACTCTTAAAATTTTAGATGCTTTTCTACAACAGAGCCAACATTTGTAAGTCCCAGCCCTTGGACCCTAAACTGTACAGTTGGTCTTCCTTCCTTTTCCCATTTTTCTGACTTGGGCTCTTCGAGTAATCAGATGTGGCCCTGCCACCTTGTTGCACCCCACAGTCAATTTACCTGGAAAGCTGTGGAGAGCATCTTCGTTTTCCAGAATGCCCCTCTGTTTGGTTGCCTGCAGTTCACTTTTGGATTTCCAAACCAGCTTGACCATCCTGATCATCTCTGGCAAGTCCCAGGGCAGCGGCCCCTGCTGGCACCCCGGCCGGCTGCCCAGGGAGGAGGGCAGCACACCTTCTGGGGCTGTCCACCTCCTGCCTAGCTCTGCCGAGTGGAAATACCGCTCTAGTACAGGCATTCTGCCCTGTGCCCCACAAGAGGAGGTAGGGCTGCCGCCGCCACCGTCGCCGCCGCTGCTGCCGCCGCCGCCGCTGCTGCTCGCAGAAGGGAAATTCTCCCTCTGCAGGGGTAGCCGAACCCCCGTGAGATCCTCTCCAGCCTTGGAAAGACAAGCCTCCTCCAGCCTGGCACAGCCTCCTGTCTCTCTGGTCCCCGCGCAAACGCTGGCGACGAGAGCGAGGCACTTCCCAAGGTTTCTCACTGGTGAGAAACTGTTACTGTACTCCTTCCTGAGAGATAGAATGCATTTTTTTTTTTTCCTTTTCCCTTCTCTCTCAGGCACTGAGTTCACAGCACTTAATTAATCCCAGGCTACAGCTGGAACGACAGCGGGGGGAAGAAAAGCCATGGAGTTCTCTGCATTGGCTTTCCCTCCTCTTCCTCCTGATTTGTTTCCAATTTGCTTTTTGGTGCTTGTCAAAGTTTGTCAAACGTCTTAGCTCTGAAGGACTTCAGGCAAAGAAGGGAGGCTGTCTCTCTGCCAGACTCTCCGGGGTCCCCCAGAGGCCAGTTATCTGGAGGTGTCAGGTGAGGAGTCAACCACGGACTGCAGGAAGCCTAGAAGCTTCCAGGTCTCTGGTCCCCTGCAAACCCCCAGGAGCTCTCAGGGAAAAAAAAAAAAAGAAAGAAAAAAAAAGGAAGCTGAGCACCGCAGAACCAGTTCGCAGCAGCTTCTCTCCAAAGGCCAGGTGGGGGGACACACTGGGATGGAACTGGGCTGATCTTGGGATCCCAGATCAAACAAACACTCTCCCTCCTACTCCGCACCCCTCCCCCTTCGCTGTCATTTGGTTCTCAGCAAACCTAACAGGGTTTTTGGCTTATTAGTCAAATCCCTTTGTAACCTCAGCTGCCCTTCAGCTGGAAGGGAAATAACATCGAATCACATTCCAAAGCTGCGAAAGAAGTGAGTTAGAGAAGCATCAAGGTCCCCGTGCCTATGCATATTGTGGGTCTGTACTGTCTGGACCCACAACTTGGGATGGCTACAAACCCACTTTCAAATGGAAGCAGTCATTTTCAAGAATGTTCACAGGGGGCCTGAGCGGTCTTGAAAAGAAAGGGGAAATGTGTGGAAGATTCACTTTCTGGAGAGAGCGCACTGTGGGCATAATATCTGGGCCACTGACTACTGTGTCCCCACATGAGAGCGGTTGAATTGAGGACAACCATGGGCCAGTTCTCTTGTTTCCTGAGGCTGGGAGATGAAGGCGCTCACCCTGGAAGCAGAACCAACACAGCAACAAGGGATGCCCCCCGTAGCTTATGTGAAAGGCCCTGGACATAAACGAAAGTGGGGGTGGTATTATGCTTGGCACTTTCCTCAGTAAATTGGGTTTGTGGGAACAATTTGAACTTGAGCATTCACATGGATAGCCCCTGTTTTCTTGGAGGACATTGTAACAACCCGATCTTCCTCTCCTCTCCACATCTCTGCAGTGCAAAGGGCTTTGTTTTGGTTGGCCCTTCATTTTGCTGATGTACAATCTGTTGCTCTTGCTCTACATTCCTTTTGGAGCTGGTTTGATCACACAATCATTTGATGTTTCTTTAGGGGAGCGTGGAGGAGACATGGGGGAGAGGAGAAAGAGCATCATAGAGTGTGTTTTGTTTTCATTGCTCCTACCTCATTTTTAAAAAAAGCTTCTGTGATTTTGTTGTTAGTATTATTCCATTATTTCTCCGAACCTATGGTTAAGAAGGTGGGTGTTCCACACTGGTAAGTGATTTAAGTGATTTTCTTTTCTTTTCTTCTTTCTTTCTCTCTCTCTCTCTCTCTCTCTCTCTCTCTCTCTCTCTCTCTTCTTTCTTTCTTTTCCCTCTGGGTGGAAGAGTATACCAGCAAACCTATTCTCTTTCCAAATACATGAAAAAGGAGCAAAACAATGAAAAAATCAAAGACACTACTTTTCATGACTTTCATCATTAAAATATTGATCAAACAGCTCTTCCTAATACAACCAGATATTTATACCACCCACTGAGGGAATAATCAGTGATCACTTTATCAGGAAGTGGTGCCATTCTTTATTTCCCTGTTAGCAGATGAAAGGATTCCGCCTCAGTGTGACACATCCGCCACTTCAGCCCTTCCAGTCCTATCTTCCCTCTCCATCAGACTGGAGGCACCAAAGCTTTTCAGAATTGAGAGACAATATTTTCTTTAATAAGCACATGTAGGCTGCTGCACTCTATTACCATATTTCCTGAATAATGTTTTAAACTCACTTCTTAGTCACAAACTTCCTTGACATAACAACTGAAGAGTTTCCTAAGTGTTTGACTATTTTTATTTTTGTTCAGTTATTTTGCAATAGCACTTAGCATCAGGATATCCTGACCCTTGGAACAAAGGGGTTAAGAACAAAGAAAACAAATATATGATATAATATATATCACATACGCCAATATTATGAACATGACTCTTCATTGTACAGTTCTTCAAGAATGAAGTTTTATTTTTTAATCCAAGGATATAAATTTACACTGTATTCTTCATAATATTTTACATATTTCCTTGTAAAATGTGAAGTTATAAGATGTTGGACCATGGAGCATGAAGACTTCCTATGGGAGATAAGTTAGGGCTAAGCAAACACTATTTCAAATTTTCATTCCTAAGGAAGAACCTACTTCACTTGAAGGTTTGAAAGTTAAAAATGTTTGAACAATTTAAAAAATTTCCCCCAATGTGGGATTATCTTCATCCCAGAGCAGAAGTGCAAAAATACCACAAGAAAGGTCGTTCTCATGGTATTTCTGGCTCACATAGAAACAGGAAGTACAGGAAATCTTGCGAGAAAGCTTGGCTCAGGAGATTTTGGCTCAACTGCAAGCTCAAAAGAGGGGCAAACTGATGGGATGGTGGCTGGAACTTACTGGACTAAAATCTCTGTGTCACATTATTGCTCTGAAAGGTGGTTTTGTTACGTTTTGCAGCTGGCATCTCTTAGGCTGTCATCCCTTTAGTCTTGCAGATAGTTACCTTAGAAGAACATGCCTATCAAGCTATAGTTTTTCCTCTGCTTGTGCCATGAGTATCATTCACTTTGATACTGTGTTAGCAGTCTGTGTTACAGGGTATGGAGCAACGGGTGGAGATATTCAGTGCTCAGAGGAGTCATGGGGCAAAGTCTCATCTACCTGACTTGTAAGAACTCTTAAAAATGTTAACATCTGTAATTCACGTGCTACAGTCAGAAAATTTTAGGACGGATTTTCAAAATAACCAAGTTTCTTTTTTCAGTCATTGTGAGTCAACCTAACATCCCATTAAGAGGAAAATAGAGGAGTTCTCTTCTTGTGTGAAAGAAATGTACTGAGAACTATCAAAGACAAAACAGCTTGTTCCAATGGAAACCTAATTCTAGCAGAAAGATTTCATGCGTGGTTGCAGGTATAAAAGAGAAGAAATCGATAACTCTAAGACAAAAAGAAGAGTGTCCAAGGCATAGTTGATTTGGTCCCTGAATTATTTTGAAGAATCTTTAATGTTCTGATGGCTATGTAAAAATCTCATAGACTGTGGGTGCTCTAGTCACTAGACAGATAAGCCTTTTTATGATTTTAAAAATAAAATATTAACAATATTAAGTATATCCAATCATTCTAGCGAATGAACCTTAAAAATGCAAACTTAGAAACTGATATTCATTGCCACCTTATTTTCTTTTTAGTCAATAAATTCTCATAAAACCTCATCTTAATTAAAATCTAATTCAATTATTTTGGAAGTACTTGCTCTTTTAGTCCTCATCTCTTTTCTATCATTTGGGGAAAAATGTCAAACTATTGATGGGACTGTCCTCTCCATCAATTCAGTTCAAATATGAATGTGTAAACACACACACACACACACACGCACGCACGCACGCACACACACACGTGCGCGTGTGACCACCCTGTTTTCATAGACGCAACTCAAATGCAACTCAAAATGAACAGGGAAGGGAACACAGGTCTTTTAACTTTGTTTAACGTAGTCTAAGAAGCTCAAACAATTTACAGTGTCCTTCAGGAGAAACAGAAATGTAATAGCTTTGGCCTTAGCTAATCTCAAGGAACGGTGCCAGCGAGTAGGGAAAAGGACTGGGTCTGCAGACCAACCATACAAGGCAGTACATATTTCTGTTGTCATGTGGGAAAGGGGGAGAGTGGGTGGGGCAAGATGAGGAAAGATGAGATGGGGAAAGTAAAGGGGTTGAGCTGGCAGATTCATAGTTTGATTTCACAACAGGTATCTAAGCTATACCCAATCACTCTCTTATTCACTTTGCAAGTATGTACTGACTGTGAGGACAACAGCAGCAAGAAGCACTTCCTGTCTTGGTCCCTGGGTTGTTTTTTTTTTTTTTTTTTCAGGTACCTGGACCTATATAGCTCTGTTGCCTAGATGCTGGCTTTCAGTGTGAGTTACATCTGGTCTTCTTCCATTGTTGTTATTATTTTTTGTTTTTCTAAAGAGAGGAACCAGGGTTCCAGCTGGTGTCAGACCTCTATTCTGGCTCTTAGGTATCTTAATCTATGCTAAATTGACTGTCTCTGAGAGTTTTGCCAACTCAAGTGATGAGATCAAGGTGGTAGGAAGACCTACTTGCTTTCCTTGGTTCCTCCTTGCTAGTGAACATGGCCTCCTGTTCTTTTCCACATTGAACATAACTCTACAGTGTGTGACCCTGGCCACCTCTGACTGTAGCCTTTGCAGGATTCCAAAACCTATCTTCTGATTGTGAAAGATCCTAAGTGGTGGTAGAGGACACTTATTCATAATTTCATATTTGAGTGTGTCTACTTTTTATAAAACAGCTACAACAATAAAATCTCTAAAACAACCCTACATGCCTACTGAGGTTTACAAAAACTGGGTTTCACTACCAAATTTTGCTTAAAACTTAGTGCCTTATCTACAAATGGATATAAGAGCAAAAAGCACCTTATCCATTGCACTGGGATCTTATAAGAAGATCAAAATGTGAGCTATTTTAAAACCAAAATGTGCTACAAAATATAATATTATTATTTTTAAACTATAAGATAACATACTTGGCAATTTACTTAAACTAAAACTTTAGCCAGGGATCTATTGGAAATCTTAAAAGTCAAACCCACCCCTTGAAGTCAACATCCCTTTGGAAATTTGCCCTCCTCATGGAGATACAGGCATTGAGGAAATCAAAGATAGGGGTAGTAGGTAGAGGGTATTGGGGAGTGGTTCCTGGGGATATTTAAGAGTGGAAAGGCAGAATAAGGTGGACAAAATTGTTGACCTGTGAATCAGCATAGTTAGATAAAAGGTAATGTACGTGTGAACTTACTAGAAGTGGCTCAATAAGATAAATATTATTTATAAGTCCATTTTGGAGATGTAACAGCTCATGAATTACATCTAGGTTGAAGCCTGCATGATCTTTACTGTGGGTTATTTGGTGCTCCAGTTAATACTGTATAGGTTTGGGCAAAGGAGAATTGTGCTTCCGGAAGTCCATAATGATTAATGGGTGTGTCTGATGTTCCTGCTCTGTGTCCTATGCTCTGCTAAGGAGCATGTGTCTTCAGGCTGCCTGCTGGCCTCATTTCCCTAGACAAACTTATGAGAGCCTCACATTATTTGCTGGGGTCTTTATTCCTCAAACATTTTTAGAATTTTGATTGCTTATCAATTTGTACATTTAAAAGAAGTATTTGTGCAAAACCAAATATAATGTATAACAAGGGACCTAAAGTCTGAAATATGTTTTTTTTTCTTGTTTCATTCTGTACAAGTGAGATGGCTGACTTCTGAAATTTCTCAGGAATTACGCTGGGCTCAGAAGACCCCAAGGAGTGTGGAGGGCAGACAATCCACAAAGGGTTGCTGGATGAGGGCTTTTCCTCTTAATATAATAAAAGTAAACAGGTCACTAATAAGATACAGAAAGATTATTGATGCAAACAACATAACAAAGGGAAGTGAAAAAATAGTAAGGAATAAAGCCTTCTAACAGGACCTACATTTGCCCTTGATATTCACTTACCTTTACCTGAAAGGATCTCAACGTCAGTTTGAAAGAAGGAAATTTCAACTGCTCCATGTGTATGGAGTATAACCCTGCTGCCTCTTCCAATGATTATTTTTTTCTCTTTTGGTTTTCTCTTATTACCTCCTGGGGGTTATGAATTTCATGAAATATCTATGCCAACAGGTGTCTCTCAGATGCGATTCTGTTTCTCAGATGTTAATATGCAAAGAATAACCAGGTAATCCATTAAAATGCAAGATTCTAATTTGACAGATCTGGGTAGGGACCTGAGACTTTTTAATAAAAGACTGAGACTTTGCATTTCTAACAAGTTCCCAGAGGATGACAACAGTGTTGATCTGTGACTATATTCTGAGTGACAGGCCTAGAGGTCTACCATGTGACAGCTATTTTCTGCTTGTTCTGTATTAGTCATTTATGAAAGAAAATGCAGCCGAAGATCCATTCTTTACAGATACACCTATTAGAATGGAGAACAATTATACTGCTGGGGTCAAGCACTTTCAAAGGAAATAAACAATCAGAACTGCTACATAAGAATGAGGGCAGTATCAAGGGATATTCATGACCTTGAGCCACTGCTTGGCTTTTTAATTTTGTTTATTGTTTCCCTTATGGATTAACTTTAAAGATAAGATTGAATATTAAGTGTAAGCCACTGTGGTGAACATATATGATCACTCTTAAAGAACTTTATTACCAAGTTTTTGAAAGTCTGTTCTCATCAAATGTCAAACAAAACTTAGCCAATTTTGCCATCCCTTTTCAGCATTTTCTTGCACCCCGTCACCATTTCCAGAATGGCTGGAGTACAGGAAAGGCTCTGAGTCTTCAATCTTCATCATTGGGATACTCTCACCAAGACCAGTTTCTTCATTTAATTTATTATACATTATGCAAAGTGGTCTTTGGAGGAAGCCTGGTAATCTTTCCGACTGTAATATTCCAGGCATGAATGAATGGTGACCAGATGATTCCACAAAGAAATAAAGATGGGAAAAAGTCTTTCATGGCACTGTAGCCAGTGGCCAATGCTGCTGCTGACTCAGAGAAATGCACCACAATGCCATTTCTCATGTTTTGACTTAGCAAAACACAGACATACAGAAAACACAAAAGACAAAATAAACTCTACAGCAGGCCACACTTTTTAACAGGTATCTCCTGGAAGTCATGCTGCCCCTCATGCAGTATTTGTGAGGTGCCAGGAGCCAGAGGCATGTGAAATCAGCTGGAAGATGAGGGTAATCAAGAGCATGAGGCTAGAAATATCCCCACATTTATATGATTAAAAATTTGTACAGTTAACTAAACAAGAACGCTTAGAATAAATGAAAGCATCTGTTGGTAATTGAAAACACAGTTTGTTATATTTTTTCCATTGTCTTCCTTGGTTCTTTCTAAGGCTAAATGCTTTGCTATGGTTACAAACACCTATATTTCCTGTTATCCAGTGGAACAACTAAAAAAAAAAAGCAAGAAAGAGGAAGCTGGAAGATATTGTATTAACGATTAATATACATCATCTTATCATTTCAGATAATTTTAGAAATTGTCCTCTGGGGTGGCAGGAGAACTGAGAGTGAAAATAAAGGGAAGGCCATGTAATATAGGGAATATACATCATGCTCTGCAAAGTGTGGTGTGGGGATTCCCAACAAATCATTTTTTGGTTTGATATATAGTGTTGCTAGAAGAATAACAGCACTATACCCAAAGAAAGAATGCACAGCACACTGGAATACTTCACAGCATTGATGTGTGTATAAGACCTTTGCATCAAAAGTTTCTCTACGAATTTCCTTTTGGTAATTTCCTTTTTTCACCCCCTCTTCCCTAGTCAAAATCAAGTGATATTTTGTTCCTTCTGTTCTGTAAATTACCTAAAAAGATTGTGCATCTTTCTGTCTCTAGGATATGGAAACCAACTTGTTCTGTTCTATTTTCTTATTTGAATCTCTGGGTCTTTCTTTGTCTTCCATGGGCCCCTTCTTGAATCTATCCTGTGGTCTGCTAGTAAGACTTCTTGCACTTCTTGTTCTCTGATATATCTTTGCATTTGACATTGACAGTCTGTCATCCACTTAAATGCAAAGTAAAATCTACTGACCTTTGGTTTGTATACGTTCTGTCTCTTGCTGCTCTTTATGTTTGTATGTCTGAATTAGAGTATCAGGGCTCAACTTCAGAAGTACATCCCCAGGCTTTTAATCAATGCCTCTTTAATACTGTTACTACTACCCCAACCTTGCCTTCAAACTTTGAGGAGTTGGTTGATTGAGCTGTCATTAAGATATTCAACTCTTATTAACCATTAAAGAAACTTCAGTTAAGTCCTGTTTGTCTTTAAATGTTGTTGTATTGTGGACTGGACATAAAAAAAATCATGTCATTTTCAAATATGTAACATATAAAATGTGATGGGCAACTACTAAGATTAATTTAACATAAAGAAAATTATTATTTACAAAAACAGTCCCTTTGTGGGGCATTCAACTTTCAAAAATAGGCTCCCATTCACCAAGTCACTCGAATTTATGTCAGATACACACTCAACATGCCAGATGCACTCAGATACTATGAATAGCAGTGGAATAATGGCCTCTGAAGATGTCCACATCCTAGGACCTTGTAACCTGTAAAGATGTTGGGTTACACAGCAAAGGGAAATTCAAGTAGCTGAAGAAATTGGGGGATTGCTATCAGCTGGTATTCCACTAGGGAGAATGTCTGGATTATCTGAATGGGCCCAATGTAACCCTGAGAGGTCTTTGTATGAAAGAGAAAGATAGGAGAATCAGTGGCAGAGGGGTGTGCTATGAGAAGGACTCTGCTTGCTGGCTTTGAAGATAGCAATGTGCCCACAGCCAGCAACAATGGATCCTCCAAAAGATGGAAAAGATGAGAAAATGCAGTTTCCCTTTGAGTTACCAGAAAGAAACACAAAACTGGGGGAACCTTGATTTTGGTCCAGTGGGATGCATTTCAATTCTTTAGCCTTCAGAACTATAACATAATAAATCTGAGTTCTTTTAAGTCATTTTAAGTATGGCAATTTGTTGTAATAACAAAAAAATGAATATATTATGTTTTTGCTTGAAGTGTCTCCCTTGTTGGGAGACATCTTTTTCCATTTGTTAAACCCAGACAAAGTCTCATTTGGTTCCCTGCCTCAAAAATAATTCTTCTGTTTAAATTAAACAGTACATCTTATCCATTTTATTTATCAGCAATGCAACTTTATTTCTACCAGTATTTTCCCCTGGTACTCTGGCCTGTCTTTTAATGTAGACTTTAGAAGTTACTTTGTAACTTGAATTATAGTGATGTATCCTTTATTCATTCATTAGCTACCTATTATTGAGCCTGCTCCATACCAAGTGTTCAATATATAAAAAACATGATTCTTGACCTGGAAATTGTTTACAATTTTAGTCGAGAGACAGACATAAGCACAACTAATTATAAAGTACAGTGAATTGTAGTGTTATACTATAAAGGTGGATATAATAAGTCTCGATTAGTGTTTGCTATTATAATGATGATAATCAACTTTTTTTCATTAAATGTTTCTCCATAGCATGAAACTAAGACAATGCCTTAGAAATTGCTACTTAAACTTTTAAAAATTATGTGCAATATACTATGACATCAAATCTGTACAGAGCCAGGAAAACATATTTTTACTGATTTTTTTATTTAATAGAATTTTTAAATGTTTAATGATTTAAAAACTTCTAAAGTATTCTTACTTTTTTTTCTTAGGTGAGTTGATATTATTTTCCTAGCCAACTGTTGGCTTAAGAAAAATTCTTTTTCCAACAGAGCAAAGAAAGAGGAATCAACACTGCTTGTGTTTTAAGGGAGTTTAGAGATACATGATTTCTATAAGAACATGCCTTGGTCACCTTGGGTTGCAATATTAAAATACCATAGGCTGAATGGATTAAAAACATAAATTAATTGTTCATAATTCTGGAGGCTAGACAAAGGTCAGGGTACCAAAGGTCAGGCAGGGTCAGGTTTTGGTGAGGCTTCTTCTCTTGCCTTTCTGCTATACCCTCACATGCCAGAGAAAGAGAGGAAGCAAGTTCTCTGGTGACTCTTGTGACAAGGGTGCTAATTACTTCTCAAAGGCCCCATCTCCAGGACCATTGCATTGGATTAAGGTTTAAACATATGAATTTTGGGGGGGGACACAAGTATTTGGTTGGTAGCATATATTGTTTTCAAATTTTGTCAATAGTAAAGCATGATCTGGACAGCAAAGCTTTGGGTTCCCACAGACCTGAATGCAGACACTACCTCTGTAGTATGCTTATTTACCAAACACAGCGCTAAGCTATTCAAAAATACAAAATTTCTCATTTAATCCTTACAAGAATTTGAAAGAGGTAGACACAACATAAAAGTAACTTGCGGGAGATTCAGATACGATGAAGCTTCCAAGGTTGATAATAACCTTTTAATACTATGCTATACTGTGTGTGGTTGTAATAGTGTATGAAACAATAGGAACCATGCTTAATTTATAGCTTAACTGTAGCTGGTTGTATCATTAAACTAAAAAGTGAGATGGGCTATAAAAGAAAGAATAATGGTGACACCCCAGCATCTTTTTCTATAGCTGTTGTGGCTTGGGTATGAGGTGTCCCTTAAAGCTCCTGTGTTAATACAGGAATGCTCAGAGGTGAGATCGCTGAATTGTGTGAGATGTAACCTAAACAATACCCCCTGGTTTGAATGGACTGACTGTGTAGTAACTGCAGGCAGGTGGGATGTAGCTGGAGGATGTGAGTCACTGGGGTTGTGACCTGGAAAGCTTCACCTCCCTTTGGCCCTACACCCTTTTCTCCCTCTTTTTTGCATCCTGGCCACCATGAGCTGAGCATGGCTTTCCATCACACCCTTCCACCATGATGTTCTGCCTCACCTTGAGCCCAGAACAATGGACTTGCCTGACTAGAGACTAAACCTCTGGAACAATGAGCCAAAACAAACCATTACTTCTTAGAGTGGTTCTCCATGGGTATTCTGGTCACAGCATCGCAAAGCTAACATAGCTATTCTTCATGGCAGGATTACCTTGTGTTCCTCAAGTCAAAATCACACCTTCATTGTCACTATGGTCATGAATGTTACCATCAGGGTGGACTTCAGAACCTTGCCAGAGCCCTCATCAAAGAAAGTGCTGAAGAAAGTCTTCTTCCTCTCTCAGCATGACCAAAGAGGAATAATATGTTATGCATGGACATTTAAAAAAAATTAAATGAATGTATCTGGTCTCCTTTCAGTAATGGAGTGGTTTCTTCAAATCAAACCCTACATTATCTATGACTTTATTCCTTAGGAGAAACAAGCTTGATTGACCCATACCATCGCTGTGATTGCCATTGCTGCACACTGTAACTACTGGGGTTAGTGATGGAAGACCATCAGAGTTGTTTTTATGTTATGTAAATAAAATTATTGCAGCAGCAACTTTGCTGCCTCTGACCTTAATTCCTGGGTCTGAAGAACCAAAGAATGATGACGTGGAATTGGTGAATGGCATCCACAGACTTTCCCAAGATATAGAACAGATATTTTCCTTTTGGAGCTATTGAGTAAGGCAGCTTATAATATCTCAGTGCCAGCTGCATCTGTGTTTTCTAAACAGCTTGACCAGAAATGGAAAGAAAAAGAGCCTTAAATGTTTCCAAGTGTTAAGGAAATGACTTGGGTCACTTTTTGCCTGGACAACATTACTTGTGGGGAATTTGGATCTGGCCCCCAGCTGATGTCTGTCCTGGGGTAGAAGATGCATAGACAAAGCTGAGGACAGTCATGTGTCCAGTGGAACAGATGTGTTTGCTGCCTCAGTTACTTTCTTTGGTTTTACTTTCTTTGGTTTTACAGGGTAAATCTGATTACTAAAGAACTTATATTTACAAACTTTTTTACTAGGTAAGTATAAATCTATAAAGTCACCATCACTTTTATGATACTCCTTCCTTTTAAAGGTGTTGCAGAATGATCGAAGGGCTTGACTCTTTAAGTGATATGCCTAAGGGAAGGAAGAAATAAATCCTGGGGCAAATCGATCTGACATTCAAAAGCTTCAACAACTTTTTGTATTCTTCCTTCCTGTCCCCAATAATAATTTACTAATAAACTCATTTATTACTTGAGTTAATAGTAAATGCTCTAAATGTTCACCTAACTCAATCTAATTAAGCCTAATTATTCCATTTGTCCCTCTACACATACTAAACACAATTTATGCTTTCTTTTATTTAGCATTTGATTATATTCTGTAAATTCTGTATTTCATCTTTATGATATTAGATTTTATGAGTGCAGGTATTTGTTTCTTTGATATCTTCCTTAAGCACCCCCTAAAGTAGTCTAGATTACAGTGTATGCTGAATTAGCACAGAGAGCTCTGTGTGGGATAGCCACAGCATTTTTGGGAAACCTCAGAAGGGTTACTTGGTGTTGCAAAATCCAGAACTCCTTTTGACCTAAACCATATTTTGGTTTCCTTGAAATTATTGAAGGGTTAGAACTTTTCCCCATTAACATGGTTGGTAAAGTCACGTTTTCCCCCAAGAGCACAACGTGCAAATAAAAGAGATTGGTATGGAAATCTACTTGGGGTTTTACCCCTTTGGTTCATCATTCTTATTTCTAACCTCTTGGTCAAACATGCCACTTCCACCTATTTTCTTCAAGCTGGCATTTCTTGGGGGCTTTGGGGGAAAGAATTCAGAAACAAAAGAAAATGTACCAAAACAAGACTGCTTTTACTCTCCAATAGAAAAAGCGGATTGAATAAAAGAGTTTTGTGGGCAATTAAGAGGATTAAATGAGAGCACAAGTGGGAAGTACACAGGACAAGGCCAGGCACTAAGTAGGTATTCAATAAAATCCAGCTATTATGGTCTCTTCCAAGTTACCTGTTCTCTTCTCTATGGAGTTGGTATCAATGACCCCTTTAGCCCTATATGCCACTAGTAGAGCCAGCAGGTGTGGGATGAAGGTGATATATGAAAGGGAAAAGATAGGAGAGATGAATGTAAGAAAAAATAGTGTATGTTTGGTAGAAAGTGGCCAAGGAGCTAAACGAAAGACAAGATAAAGATTAAAAGAAAATAAAGAGAAAAGAAGAGTACAGATTTCCACTAACAATGATCTGGAAGTTTACCCCAAGACAGGGAGGAGATAGGCTTCTGGCCCCTTGACCTCCATATTGGCCTACTGCTGTCTCTTTACCTCATATTCTAACTATTTATTTATTTATTGGTACTAGGATTGAACTCAGGGGCACTCAACCACTGAGCCACATCCCCATCCCCATTTTGTATTATATTAGAGACAAGGTTGCTTAGCCCCTTGCCATTGCTGAGGCTGGCTTTGAACTCACGATTCTCCTGTCTCAGCCTCCCGAGCCACTGGGATTACAGGTGTGTACCATGACATCTATCTTTCATGTTCTAACTTTTATCACGTGTTACAGGTCATCTGGAAGGCCCTCCAGATCCAATTTTACAAACTATAGTCTGAAATTATTATTTTCATTTCTATAGTGTGATCTAAATAGCCACCAACTGTGAAAATTGATTTAGTTTCTCCCTAAAACTCTGTAAATCCATTATAACATGCTATAACAACATGTTTTAGAAATGCTATTTTTTTTCTAGCTCTCCTTCCAAGGATGCAGTTAGTGAATTATCAAGGGCTTTCTTGGTGAGGCATTGTCATCTATAAGCTGGCCTCTTAAGGACATTGCAAGAAGCCGGGTCCTGGCTAGTAAACAAAGCACTTTGGAAACTCCTTACCTTTTCAGGCCTTAAGAACATTATTTAGGGCATTAAAGTAGCAATTTTCTAAATGATGTGTTTGTGGCCTGAAAAAAGTAACAGCAACTCTCAGAAAGCCTTTTTTTTCCCCCCCTCAGGGGGTGGCCATGGAATGACTCCTATAATGAGAGAACTCAGAAGTTTCCTTTAAGAGTGTTAGTTGATTTGGGCACTGGGAGAAATTGTAGAAGCTGACAGTGTCAAAGAAAAGCAAAAAATGATTATCTTTTTTTGTTAGGAGAAGGATTGAAAAAGAAAGGTGCTCTGTCCAGAGGAAGCCAGTGTTACTGTTATGGAAGAGATCATAATCGCTGGCTTTTTTTTCTGAACTGTCATTTCTCAGCCCTTCTGATGAAGAGTGGAGAAAGAGTGTTGGTGAGGTTAGTGTGGGTGTGGACTGGGGGACAATCAGGAGATCTGGTGGTCTCTATTACATCCAGGATTCAGATAGAATTGATCCCAGGGCTCCTAGGACTCTGCCAGGTCTCAAAGGTAAGATTCCAGTTTAGGGGGTCCTAGGAAGTCCCTGAGCTTGTCAAAGTGGCAGTGTCCTGCTTTGTGGACAATGTCTTGGATCTTTTGCACCAAGAGAAGAGTCTGAGCCAAGTGTGATATTACTAGTTTAACTGCCAACCAGAGCAGGTTATTCATCAGGTATAGCAGGTGCCTGTTCACTGCATGAATGACCATGTACCTTGAATGGCCTCACATGAATCCAAAAAATAAACCCATGATCTGAGGAACAAGCAAGAGTCTCAGAAAGCAGTGACCTGATGGAAACTTGGCCAGCATGGAACTGCACTAATAAGTAGCTAGTTGGGGTGTGTGGGGGGGAAGGTTTCAGATTCTCCTGGCACAGGAGTAAGATGAAAGAGTGGGAAAGACCCTAATGAATGAACTAGGTTGCTATTCTGAAAGATGAAGATGGGCAGAGTGACAGGGACTCCATAAGCAAAGGAGAGGGTGGCATGAAATGAGATTTCAGTCCAGACAATGTGGGGCTGTGGAGACTAGAAAATGTTTTTGGATGTCCTTCCAGTGTGATGACAAGCCATTAGAAGGTTTCAGAAGAAGAGTGACATGATTTAATATAGTTTTCATGAGACCACACTGGTAGCTTTGTGGAGAAGGGATTGTATATGAGCAAGAGCTGAAACAGAAATTAACCAAGAGGCTAATAAAATTCAAGAAAGAATGACGGCTTGGTTAGAGCAGTAGCAGTGAAACCCATGGAAAAATAAACAGTTTCAGAAAATATTCTGGAGGTGGGGTTTCTACATGGTATCCATTGGTGGGTGAAGAAAAGAGAGCTGCTAGGGTCTAATGTTATTTGTGGGGATGGTAAGAAATATATTCAGATATATTTAATCAAAGAGTTGGTTGGATAATGTAAGTTTGGGATGACTTTTAGATACCAAGGAGATATCAGGTAGGGAGTGTGAGTATGGAGTATAGAGGAAAATCAGTCCTTATATAATTATTTGGGAGGTTTTTAAATAAAAGCAAATAAACATCAAGCTAGTTCAGTCTAGTTGGTGAGTTCACCAACTCCAAATCAACTCTTAGAGAATTAGGCATAAAGCATGAAGGATAAAGAATGGGAAAGAGTTATACCTCTACTCTTAGAAACTATTTCTAAAGGGGAGGCGGGTTAAAAATCATAGTGTTGATAAAATGTGGTAAATGGAGATAAATGCGGTGAAATAGGACATATAAAGAAAGCTGCACTAACTAGTTATGCCTGGAATTGTCAGGGACTGTAGAGACAAGAGGTGACCTGAAAGTCATTGGATAGGAACAGTTTTCTTATAACTCCCTTCCTCTTAGTATGGGTGGTTACTTAGAGATCGTAGTGAGCAGATGGGGTTGGTTGCAGAAATGTTAAATGGACAAAAAGTAATTTTTTTCAGCCTTTAGAGGCCCTGTTCTTAAGCAAGGCAACAATAACCCTGGGACTCAGCAGTTTGCTATGTGAAGAGTGGTTTGCTTTTGATCAGTAGTCTCCTGCCTTAGGGACATGGAATGATAAGGAATCAAGGCCTGGGAGAATCTTCCTGCAATATATTTAAAGGTTATATTACTATATATTTCAACATATTAGGTGGTTTAATTTGTTCATCTACAAGTATTAAAAACATAAATATGTATATGCATGCATGTGTCTAAGTAAAATATTTAGCTGTGATAAGATTATGTAGGTCATCAAAAATGTTCAATTCTTTGTTTGAACTTTAATTCTATCAACTCAGCTAGATGGTGAAGCAAGAGAGTAGAACAGGACTCTCCAGAAATCATTTTTCCTTCCACTGTAGAAACATCAATTTGAACAGCTATCCACATGCAAAAATACCTTCATAAAAGCTCAAGAAATCAGGTGAGAGACCCCAGTGCCTGGTCATAGCACAATAATAGGAAATGATGCATTGAAGAAGGTGATTTTACAACTCATTGAAATAATATTGTTACTCTTTGTTGAACAGAAACTCCAATTAATTGTGGTTAATAAAAAAAGAAAAAGGAACACCCAAACAATTATTTCCAAATTAATTCTGTCTCATAGACAAAATATATCTAACATGAAGCACACTGGGGGACAAAATGGTAAAAACCATATTTGGTGGTGCCTGAATATCACAGGGTCAGCTCTAATATATCATCAACTTGGTGGCTATGTCTTTTCTTTCTCTTCTTCACTTCTTAGTTGAACTACTAAGTTGTCAACCATTCAATTCCTTTATTACTTATTCTAACTATTTGTAAAATTAAAAATAATTTTTTCAGGGAATTAATTTCATACTTATTTGAAACAATGGCATTCTTACAAAGCACCTTGTAATTTACCAGAAGAGAATTAGTTAAATGTCCTTTCCTTTAATCACTTTACTTGTTGAACCATTTATTCCAAGCAAAATCATCTATTAACCTCAGAAACAGGTCAGTTTTAATAAAGTGCTGTGCATTTCTATAGTGTTTACTTTCAGGATTATATTTTAAAGAATCCACTTATTTGTGTACCTATTGATTCATTTGAATTGGATAAAAGCAGAAATTGTGTTTTTATGAAAGTGGAGACGGAGCTGGGTGGATGGCTTTGAGAGGTGGGGAGAAAGAAAGACAGGAACACACTGCCAGGAGTTAGGGATGCTGGGTCAGAAAAAAATGAACCCATAGGTCAAGCCCATATTCAGAGGATTAATGATGCAGTATCACCAAAAATTTTTAAGTAAGAATTTGGCTTTTGAGATATATATATTCAATTAAATATCTTAAGAAACATTGGAACCTTGTGAGACTTCTTTATGGTGATTTATGAGTTCATATTTTTGGGGGATTAAAAACCATACATCATTTTTATTGTTAAATCATAAGGAGGTAACAAAAATCAAAGCAAAAATCACAGGGTAAGACTTAACAAAACGACTAGGAGCATCAAAGGAAGTGAAAATTGCCCTGTATTAGGCACAAGGCAACATGAATTAATGAACAAGGGAAGGATGAAGATAGAACAGTGAGCATGTGCTGAAGATACTAGGGGAGAGGGTCTGGTGAAATTTTGATATTAGGCAAGCACCTAGGTAAAGAATAATGGGATAAGATTTCTAAACCCCACTATGGGCTTAAGAGTCATCATCACCAGGGCTGGGGATGTGGCTCAAGCGGTAACACGCTCGCCTGGCATGCCTGGGGCACCGGGTTCGATCCTCAGCATCACATAAAAATAAAATAAGGATGTTGTGTCCACTGAAAACTGAAAGACGAATATTAAAAAAAAAAATCTCTCTCTCTTCTCTCTCTCTCTCTTTAAAAAAAAAAAAAGTCATCATCACCATCGGCGCTGTCTCTTTCATTCTCTCCTTCCTCTGCCTCTTTTTCATGATCCTTGATCAATGCCAGCTGGTCATCCCCTCTGTCTTCATTATCATCATCATCCAGTAGGTCCTCTTCCTCAGCAGAGTCATCTGCACCCCCCTCAGACTCCGTCTTCACATTAATTTCATCTTTCTTCAGGGAACTGCTGCTCTGCTCCTCCTCTGACTTATCATTCTTCATCTCTACTGCTTGTTTGTTCTGCTCCTTTTCAATTTTTTCCCCAGGTTTTCCAGGAGATAGTTGGGTCAGCTCCTTCTTAATGGCCTGAAGGTTATCTCCTTTCAACTTTCCAGACTTGGAAGAGGATCTCCGTTGTCCACTCTAAGAATTGAAGCCACTTTTGCCCCTTCTGGAGGTGTTCCTGATACATGCTGGCGTTTAGAGGGTACTAGAGCCTTAGCCATAGGAGGAGGAGGAGGAACTCATGCTAGGTAACTGTACATCCTGTCGTAATAATCACGTTGAAAGTCATAGTCCAAGTCAGAAGAGGAGCTGAGTAGAGGGCACAGAGAAGGATGTTCTGATACTGACCTGTACATCTCCACTGCAGATTGGTTCACACCTGCTTTTCCTCTGTTCACTTTGGGCTCTGCAGCCAGATTGATATCTAAAACGTGGCCAGCAATCATTCTGCCATCCTCTGGTGCTACAGCAGCCAGGTCATTTCTCTCATTAACATACTGGACAAAGGCAAAGCCCTGATGGATGCAACAACCCACAATTTTGCCATACTTGGAGAAGTTTGCTTCCACCTCAGACTTCTTGATCACCAGAGTGTTGAGATTCCCAATGAATACACGGGAGTTCATGGAGCATGGATCTGTCTTGTTGGTAACATTGCTAGCATCGTGTTTGATAAGGTTCCTCATAAAGGTGAAAAGAATGTAGCTGAAGATCAAAAAAGTCTCACTCAAACAAAGTTCCACTAACTTATATATTTCAAGTGATTTGTAACCAGGAGTGCGGAGGGAGAAGAGATTCGATTCTGAATCTCCTACACTCAGATTCTATGTGAAGAAGCTCACCATGGCTGCAACCGCTACAGCATTTGTCTCTTCACAAAATGGCCAAGTTCATATTCTTTTTAATTTGAATTGCTTGTGGTGAGAAGGCACCATGTTATTTTAATTGTTCAGAGTGTTCCAAGATTCTCCTTAGACTTCGAATGTCATGATGGCTCTGACACAGGCTGAATGTTAGCCTTCTTTTTCTTGACTGCACTGGGTTTAAGATAGTTTGCAATGTTGAAGAGTTGATCTCATTTCTAGTCAGGTTAATCATAATGTCCAGGTGTTAAAACAAGTGGATGATATTTATATTTTTAGCCAAGATCACCCAGGGGAAGGATATCTCAACCCCCGGGGCCCTCAGGAAAAGTCAAATCAAAAAGGAAAATCAGTTTGTCTTTCAAGTTAAATTTTGTCTGGCTCTCATTTATAGGCTGCCCAAGGCCAGACAGGTCTCTGAGCACGGGTGGGGAGGTATCTCCTGATTTATGTTGAATTCAGTAACCTGCAGCCTGGGACTGAATACATTCTGTTTCATTATTCTGCCCTGTCAATCATACTGAAATGAGATTTAAATGATTTGTTCCATGTTGCATGAAAAGCTAGACATAAAAGTCAGGAAAAAAACTATGACTTTTAAAAGCCCAAATTACTATTTAATACTGTGGAAATTTTCCCTGAGCTATCTTATTCACTGCCATCGTAGTCTCTGATTTCCTAGGGCCATGAAACTAAGGTTTGTAATGTTGAAATAGAACACATTTGGCCAACGGTGCTTGAGGTAAGAATACCTAGGAGTATGTGTGTTTGTGTGTTTCCAGAAAATGTGTTAATGTTCTTCTTGACTACAGGTAGGTTAAAATTTTAATGGTGAAATGTAAAGTTGCTGACTCCTTCTGAAGCTAAGCAAGAGTACATTTCCCATATAACCAGAGATATTTGGGTCCTTAATTGTATGCAGCACCTTTCTTTGGTATAACTTTGATCACCCAATTCAAAAGGTTACATAAGATAGAAAAAAGCCCATCAAATCCAAAGGTTAACATTTATGTACTTAAGTTAATGATAAAAACTTAGTTTTATCATAAGGTGATTTTACTAGTGATTTTTTTCCCACCGGTATTTCCTATTTAAGACACTGAACCTGAAAAAAGAATATTTGGGTGAAATTAGTTTTGTATGTGAAATGTGTAAAATACTTCTGTTTCAATAACTTTACGATGATTATAAAAATCTATGCTCAGGGACTCTTTTGTATGTTTCATACTATTTGCTCCTATGCTAAGTGGCCCCAGGCTGCTATGGTTTTCAGTCTGATGCCAGCATTTGGCAAGTTTTCAGGTCACTTTTACTGTTTTCAAGGCAATACGTTGTAGCAACCAGTTCCTACCTTCAACTGGATTGCTTTGAATCTTGTGGAGTCTGTGTAAGTAGACAGCCGGTTGGTTAACAATATCTTTGAAGTGCCTTGTTCTTGTAAATAAGTAGGCTTAGTGTTAGCTGTTTCTCAGCTACTAGATCTAATTTAGAAATCATACTAGCTATATCTAGAAGAGTTTCTCTCAGAATACACAGGTGAGGACTGGAGTTACTTTGTCCCCCAGCCCCTTTAGAAGTCCTTTTAGTTTACTTCTGGCTCTCTGTTCTGTTCCAGAGATTGAACCCCTACAAAGCTCTGCCTGAACTTGGGTAGAGGTATAGCACAAGGAAGTGGCCAGGCCAGGAGCTCTGAAATGAGTCTGTTGGTAGAGGTATAGCACAAGGCAGTGGCCAGGCCAGGATCTCTGAAGTGAGTCTGTTGCAATTCTGGTTTTGGCATCCTCCTGCTGTGTGACATTGGGCAGGTTACCTCACCTCTTATTCCTTATTTAATCAACTGGAAAATGAGATGAAAGTAAACACTCCCCAGAGTTATCATGAGGATGAAGTGAAGGGTGTGGTACAATGACACCTACTATTTATCAAACACATATTATGTGCCAGGTACATATTTAGTGCTCATAAATGGCATTTTTTTGCCTCTGTGTCCTAATTGGTTAGATTTTTATGTAATGAGTCTACTCGTTTCTACATTATTTGAAAAAATGTGTTAGCCCACACATTTTTTCAAATACTGTAGAAAATAACAAGAAGGCCAAAGGGAATAATCAGAAAGAACCTACCATGTATAGATGATGGGTTAGACATTTTACCAATGATGTATCATCTAATCCTCTCAGAACCCTCTGTAATAGAGTCTATTTTCCTCATTGTATAGATGAAAAAAATAAAGGCCCAGATAGATTGTTCTGTATTTTTCTGCATATCAGAAAAAGCAGGAAGATGAAGAGAACAAATTTATGATAATTGAGACGTTAATAATCTAGTTAATTTTTCTTGTTTATTAGAAAAATATAAATCATGTTTTATTTTATGGAATTAAAATAATGGAGTTAAAATTGAAATACTAAATTTAAAATAGAGATACTAAATTTAAAAATAGAGATACTAAATTCATCTCATTCTGCTTCATGTAGAGGTTCTCATAGATCACTGCACGAGTTAAAGGCTAAATTACTTTGTTTCAATCATAATACACACTGAGGCTTGTTTTTGCTGCCAAAACTGTTCTTTGGTTTAGAAAATTTCCCCTAGGTCATTTAGAAGTATTCCCAGAAAAGATGAAAATGCCAAAAACCTGGTCAAAATTTTTTTCAAGTATTGCACCAAGAATGGAAAGAATCTGGGAATCAAGAATGTATATTTATCTGGTCACAAGGAGAATAGGGGTTATCTTAATACTGCGGACTTTTCTTCCACAGCTGATAATTTCCCCCTCTTTCTCTTAACTTCATGTATTGTGTGATCAATCTTCCTACCTTTCTCTTATTTTCAAAGCTCTGATTTATTCTCTGGAGGAATAGGCACTTGAGAAACATTTCTTTTTGGGCTTCACCTTTACAAAGGAAGGTGCAAATTAGATGCAGGAAATTTATAATTCTATTTCCATCTTGAAAAAGAAATATCACTCAGGCATTGGTCTGCTCTGTCACCTTGAATCAGAAAACAGCTCCATCTGGTTTATTTAGTTTTTGATAGCTCACACTTCAAAGGAAAGCAAGGGTTATATCCGCTGACAATTGTGTAGCCTGTGCAAGCAAAAATAAAATTCTCTCCCGACCCCTGCAGTGATCAGTGTATATATCCTGAAGCAGGAGAGATCTGATGACGTCTGTAGTGGTTTGCTGACTCCCAGCAGGCTTGATTTTGCTGTCTTAACTCAGGAAAAAAAAATCTTACCAGCTTCTAGCAAAATTGTGCCCAAGAAAAGATACACAATACAGTAAAATTGGCTCTGGTGCTAGTTTTGGTCTTAACATTATGTGAGTGTGTCTGTTGGCACACACATGTGCAGGCACACACACACATGTGTGTCTTAGCTTCAACATCCACCTTTGATGTAAACTTTTGGAATCCCTTGTAGCTCTAATTTTGTGTTTTGGCTTTCAGGAACAATTCTGGTAGCAACTTCCCACAGGCAATTGGCTTAACCATCTATGGATATCCATGTGCACTCCCCAGGGTCAGATTTGGTTCTTAATTCATGGAAAAATAATAGAGGACTAATGTGTTTCATGTATTAACATTTCAAAGAGTCAGGCTTTGAACAGAGATACAAATCACCAATACTTAATTTTGCCCCTAAGTTTTATTCTACCTGCTTTCAAAATAACCCCAGTTCTATTTCTAGCCTTGCCTCAGTTATGCAACTGCTGTCTGCTTTGGAAGCCCCATCTGCAATATAGGGATGATAATCCTTTCCACCTACGTCATGTCACAGTGGTGTTTTAAGAATAATGAATAGAGGGATGACTGCATGAGCCCCAAGCTTTTTGAGATACAGCAGGCTTATAACAGGGCTAAAAGTGACACATTAGATAGAGTTCTATAAAAACTTATAAACTAAAAGTTTGTTAAAAACTATGTAATTAAAATTAATTTTAAAATGAACAGAATATATATGTAGATGTCTACATACAAACAGTAAGAATTTACCCAAATTATTTACATATTTATAATGGAATATTTCCACAGAAAAGCTTAAATATAACATCATGAATATTTTGTACAAGTTAAAATTGACAATGGTTATCACTAATGGTAGTATTGTCAATGATTTTATTTTCTCTTATTAGTTTTCCTATATAATCCAAGTTTCCTAAAATGAATATATAGTCCTTCCAAAATCACAAAAACAATTGCAATAAATATATTTTGAAAAACTAACCAGATGAGATAGAAATCATACACACAGAAGATAAAGTTCAGCTCCTTGGGGAAAATTCCTTTAAAGTCTAAAAGAATAATGTTGGGGTGAGACATGAATGAAATAAATGAGTTGTTCCAATTTACTGCCAGTCTAAGAGTACTTGGGTTGGAACCCAGTTTGCAATTGTAAGAACAGCTCAGAGAGAACTTATCATTAAGAAGAAGACCCAAGTCTTTTGTATTTGTTCACAGGTTTGTACAATATGTTAGTATCTAGTTAGATGCTGTTAGATCTAGTCTTGTCTATTCAGTTTAGCACCCTACTGAGTGCCAATAAATATGATGTATTCATAAAGTCCCAAAGGAAGATTCTAATAAGTTAACCCTACTCTCCACTACTCCTTTAACCTTAGATTTCTTCAAGTTCTTCTAATATGCTGCAAACTTTTTCAGCTCCAGATCTTCTCACACCCTCTTTATCTTTCCAGAATACTCTTTTCACAAAGCTAATTTCTACACATATTTTAGGAATGATTTTGGCTCTTATCTCTTCCACAAATCATATTCTTGTTGCCAAGACCAAGTTTAATGGTTTCCCATGTGCTACTGTGACCATCCATATCCACTCCTGACTGCATACTTGTCTACGACCTCTGGTCTGAGCACCTGGGAGCAGAGAACTTTGTGCCTCACACACAGTAAGTAGAACACATTGGGTAAGAACTGCTGTGTCTTCTCACAGTTCAAAAACGCTCCAAGCCACAGGTTATGAGAAGAAAGAAGAAAACCCTAGTCCTGGCCATTGTCATTATGCATGTGTTTTTCTCTCATAAAAAAAAATGATGAAAGAGGAAGAAATTTTTAAGATTTATTAGGAAGAAACTTTAATTTAATGTATTGCATAATTTACTTAGTCAAATTTGTTATTCATAAAAAAATACCTTGGCCTGCCTTGGAGAAATGACTACATACACATTGGAATTTTAAAATAAAAAAGATGAAAAAGATTTCTTTTCCCTCTGACTATTGTAATTCTCAAAGGCAAACATTTGTGTTAGTTCTACACATGTTACATCAAAGATAACATGATTTGTGCTTCTTCTTTGAAAAATATCCTACAGCTGTGAGCCATTAGCTTTTGTCTTGCTCTTTTGTTATATTGGATGAGTTCCTTGAATGCTTTATGTCTCCATATTTCTAACTGTGGAATGGGGCTACTTCTGCTCTCCATAGTGAAAGGTAATGTTTAGGGAAAAAAATCATTCTAGAACTAGATGTTTGCTATCAATTAATATGGAGAATTTGCTTTTGCATTATAGTTTATTGTCAGAGTACTCTCCTTATTTAAAGGAATTATAACCTTTTTTCTTTGTTCTTTTTAGTTATACATGACAATAGAATGTATTTTGACATATTGTGTATACATGGAATACAATGTCCCATTTTTCTTATATGTTAAATGACCTCATATATATTTAAATTATGTAAATATTTTTTTCTCAATTCCCAGCTAAAATAATTGAACTGCTAAAAACATGTTGTTATTGCAAATACTCACAATAGAATGGAAAAAGATATTAAACATACATTCCTCACTCCCTAACTTTTCTGTATCATGACTCTGAATCTACTGTCAGCCCTCTGTACCTGCTGACTCTGCGCCTGTGAATTCAACCAACGGTGGATCAAAAACATTTAAAAATCATTCTACTGGTATTGAACATACACAGATTTTTTTTCTTGACATTGTTCTCTAAATAATATAGTATAGCAACCATTTATATAGCATTTATGTTTAATAAGTAATCTAAAGATGATTTGGAGTATATGGGAGCATGTGTACAGGTTATTTGCAAATACTATGGCATTTTATAGGAGGGACTTGAGCATCAGTGGACTTTTTTATTTGTAGGGAGTCCTGGAATTCACTCTGATGGCTATACTTATGAATAAATGTATTAATAAAATGAATTAGGACAAAGTGAACAGACTTACTTAAGTTAGGCTGGCTTGACATGTCCACCTCCAAAACAGTATTGATTTCTCCTGTTATTTAGACATTGCTCATCAGGGGTACAATCTAGAACTCAGTGGGGCCATAACCAGGTCAATAGAGAGCTATCAAGCAGGACCCCAGCACGAAGGGAGCCTTAGGACAGTGTTAACCCTGAATAGTAATTTTGCTGGCAGGGTTACTCCTGAGCAGTCACATAGTGAGGCATCTAATCTGCAGGCTGAAGACTTGGAAGGGAGTGGACTCTGTGCTGGGAGAGAGGAGGGAAATGGCATGACCTAAAGAAGGTAAAACAGGGAAATCAAAGGGTTTGCTCAAGCACTTTTTAGGCATATTTTTCCTTTATTAAATTGTCACAATTGTGTTCTTGACTGGGAATTGTAGCTTCCAACTCCTGAAGTAGGCATACACAAATCAAAGCTCCTAAAATGATGAATATGGAGGAGATGTATAACTGTATTCTAAATCATTCTAATTTCCCCAAAGCTCAATTACCCCAATTCAAAACTTACATTTCTAAATTAAATATATATATATATATCCACAAATCTGACAACAGATGCCTGCACATCCTGTGATTTTAAGCCCAACCACTCTGGATAATGTTAGAAAAGAGATCCCATTGAAACTATCTCATCAGGTTAGAGATGCTTCTCTGCCCCAACCAGTAAGCCTCAGACACACACAAAATGGTGCAATATTTATTATTTTAAAATATTATTTAAAAGACCAAGATCTACACGGATACTGCAATTGTGCAAAAGAGATTCCGAGGTCAGCCAGCAAAAACATCCATTAATAATAAAAGACCAATATGAAATGAAAATTATATGCTTCATAAGTTTGGCTATAGGATTCAATTGATCCTGTAATGTTTCAAATAAATAATGATGCATGAATCGTCAGTCCTACTCTGGGAAGAAAGATGCTCCATGTTTAATATTCATTTGAGGAGTGAGGTGACAATCCTGGGAGCCACTGAGTGTTGCCATCTGGATGTTAGGGCAGCCTGACACTGCACTCAAATTCTATGTGTATTTCTGCTGTTAAGAAAGAGAAAGGAAAATAAAAACTTTCAGTTTTTTTTTTTTAAGGGGCTGTTAGAAGTGAAAAATCACAATGAATATCAACTATCTGAGAAAGTGCAAAGAACAAAGGATTAGGTCTGTTGTGATTAGGTCTGGGGTTTGAGTCAAATGCAAGTTTCCAAGCTAAGGGTTTTAGGAATGTCAGCCTTTACTGGAAGGCAGGCTGACCTGTTATCCCGGGCAAATGACCCTTCTGTGCAGGGGTTCAGGGGGCACCATATGTAGCTCCTCACACTATGGTGGGGCCCTTGAACCAGGACTGCCATCATTTTCTCTTAACCTCCTAACCCTGCCCTCCTGTGAATCTGTAATCTGGTTAGGGAATCTAATTTCTCATCTTTGTGCTTCTGACCTTATTTTACATTTACAGCTTTTTGCTCTTTTTGACTCAGCTTACAAATGAGAAACTGACAAGTCCTATTAACTTTGTCAAAGTCTTTGCCAAGCCCAGCATGTTTCTTCTAGTAGAGAAAAACTTGAATGTGAATAGAAAGAAGATCCAAGTCTGGTAATTGCATTAGGTCCAATGCCTAGCCATGCCCTATGGGTTAGAAATTCCTAAACACTGGTACAGATAGTCTAAAGTGTTGGCATCCAAAGGAAGACCAGTATTCTATAGTTTATGAAACCTGTTTTTTTTTTTTTTGTAATAACTCAATTGTTTAGAAATCTCTCAGTACATACAAAGTATTCTCTCAAACTAGACTAAATTACAGACAACTTATTCACCAAAGTCTTCCTCTAGGTCTCAGGAGACATGACTTCTCTCTTCACCTAAGTGTCTGTGGCAGGGAAAAGATGATACATTCACTTGTTCCTTCTTCCTTGAATAGAAACACTACATTTCCCAGTCTCCCTTGCAGTAAGATTGGTCATATATTTTTCTCTCTCCTTTATTATTTTTTTCCCTCCTTCTCTCTCTTCACCATTTAAGTCAGTAAATGAAAATAAATGAGAATTGTAATATCCTAGTATCACTGTGGAGTTTAAACATTATGGTTGTTAATCTGCAGGTAAGTTTGAAAAACAATTCAAGATAATAAACTGAAACACATTGTCTGGAGCATAAATAATCTGCAATTTAAGTTTTTTTTTTGTTTGTTTGTTTTTTTTAATTTAGTGCCCAGGATTGGGGAAGCACAATGTGTTACTGACAGTCAACACAGTTTCCTTCATGGTGGTCAGAACTCCAATTGGTAACAGAAAGAATGATGGGAAACCTCCATCTTTACTGAATAGGCTGACCTGGAAAAACCAAAAATCTTCTTTCTCCTTCTCTGAATAGTGCTGTTATGTAATGAGATGAGACTTTTCTCATTAAAAACTGATTTCAAATACATTATATCAGTTAATTCTAGCACTCTTAGAAGATCAAATTGCTATATTCTATCGGACACTGGATTAGAGATTTACCTACTGTCATAACATTCATCATAGAATGTAAGAATATATAGAGCAGCTTAGAAAACAAGTTTTCTGACTGTTTCCACTGAGATGTGTGTATTGGTTATGTAAAATGTAGTGATTGTTCCCACTAAGAAGTAGAAAATAAAGTCAGTATTATGAAGAAAATATTCATGTATAACCCCTATCCCTGAATGTTAGTTGCTAACATTCCCTGTTATTCTCCTAGTCTTATCTCTAAGCATATGTTACATAGTTGATATACTATCATTTATACAATTTTGTGTTCTTTTTTCATTAAACATTGTAAGAAAAACAGTTCTTTTCATTAAAACTTTTTGCAAATCGAGTGTTTAATAGCTACATGATGTTTCAACATATGCTTCTGTGATAATTAAATTCATCTTGTCTCTATTCTTAGGCACGTAAATGGTTATTAAATGTTTAGTCCTTATAAATAATGCTGCAGAAACATTTTGTACAAATAGCTTCTCTCTCTCTCTCTCTTCTTTTTGTATTTTAGATTATTTTCTTAGGGTAAATTCCCAGTAGTGGAATTTTAGAAAAAGAACAAATGCATACATGTAATTTTTACTGTAAGAACTGCTTCCTATAGCTATTTGCTTCTTGAAATATCATGTGGCCAGTAAAAAACCAAAACCAAACACCCAAAACAACAAAAAACAGACTATGTTAGAAATGGAGTCATAGATTTGAAGTGCCTGGTGGTCTCTGATGTTCTCTTGACTGGGCTTAATGTGCTACTCAGATGTGTGGGTGATGGCCTCAGTGTTTCCCATCAGACTTGAGAGCTGGTCACAGCAGCATTTTTCCAATGGACTATAATCTAAATTTAATGTGACTATTTTTTACAGCATTCCTGTGCTTTATGCAGGGACTGCTATTTCTCAGAGAGGGAAAACCCCAAACTCTATATCTACTGTAATATGCTCTTCACTTTTACCTAATTCTGAACAAGTGCAGCATATTCTGGGATGGAGTTTTCTCCTCAGTATTGGAACACAACAACCAAGCCAAGACAAAAGACTGAGCTTTGGATCAAATGGGCACACTTCTGTTATTTGACATTCTACAATGGGACATAGAATGAGTCCTCTCAGTAACAAAGCCACATTGTTCAAGTGGGTTCATCAACAGAGAAAGAACCTGTCAATAAAAATTGTCCTCTGTCAATAAAAATCTGCTCATCTGTCTCTGTTACTTTCCTTCTTTTTGTAATAACAGAACAATGGTATGATATTACTCTCTTACAGTTTGAGAATCTATACATTATGTAAGTTAAAGGGAATCTAAATATATAATACAAAATGACCAGTTATTGAGTTGTTTGGCAAATCAGTGGGTTTCTGAGTGAAAGTTTGCTCAAAAGTATTTATGACCTAAATAAAAGCAAGTATCCTTGCTTGCTTTATTTAAATTAATAAATCTAGAAATCTAGAAAAACCAGTTTGAAAGTCATGTTTGTTTACACATGGTCAATAATTATGCCAAAAATGTAGAGTCATGATTTTGAAATTAGAAAATTCTGTGCAATAATTCTCAGTGTATCTATTTATTCTCAGTAAATCTATCTAGGTTGACCTGTTTGATACTAAGAACCCTATGTCCTTTTGGTAAGGGTCCTATATTGCTAGCAAGTGGAGGTTTTGTTTCAGTCATGGAGAAACTTGACATGAGATTTGATCTATCTTGGAGAAAAATTTAACAAAATCTATGTATGTTTCTATCTCTTTAATTGAAGAAAACTGAGGCATTGAGAGTGTTATAAAAATTAATTAAAAATGGTTTATCTACTATAGCTTCTTAAAGAAAATAAATTCCCTTTTCACTGTTTTTAAATTTTAATTTATTCCCAGTTATTACCCTGACAAATACATTTAGACTATTTCTTTGCAACTCACATTATCTCACAGCAAAAAGACTTTACAGATTATAGGCATGGCCAAGAATTTGAGCTAGTGTCCCTGGGCTGACAAGATTGTCTTTCTCTGGCGAATTAGTTAATCAGGACAAAAGGTAACATGGTTTGTGTATAGTGGAGATTATAGGTATGTTGGTTACCTTTAAGAACTTCCCCACAGCTATTTTTTTATTCTAACACTAGGAAATAATTTTTTAGTTTCTTCAGCAAAGACTTAATTTCCATTTTTACTCAGTGGCTTTTCTTTTTCACTGTGAACCCTGAACTGGCTCACAATCAGCACCCTTATTGGCTGATTAAACAAGAGTTAGAGATTCATTTTGCCAATAAATAAATAAATAACTACAACAACAACAACAACAACAACAAACTAGGGTATTTCTTTCAGTAGTGAACCCTTAAAATATATTTTTTTACAGGATTTTTTTTAACATTTCCAAGATAATGGCATTCAGATATATTTCTATTGGTGCAAACTATGCTTCCTTTCTGGTTTTGCAGGGGTCATTTCCTGTCTGTGGCTGGATTTGGATGGACAAGCTAGAACTGAGAAAGGGTAGTAGAGTGTGTGGAGGGTGGCAGCTGAGAAGGGTCAAGGTTGGCATGTGGGCTGAGGAGGCCAGAAGAACTTGAGGGATCAGGTGGTGCAAGGCCAAAGCAGAGGGGTTTCAAAACAGCAAGAGGGCTTAACTGACCATAGGGAGGGGGGCATGACGCATCAGGCTGGACCTAATTCTGAATCATCTTTGATTCTGAGAAAGCCTACAGTTAACACTGATGACTTTGCTGTTTTAGGAAGACTGGTTGGATGAGGAAAGACTGAATCTGAGCCCTGTTCCTCTGGTCAACTGTTTTGCATACTTGTTCTGCTGGCATTCCCTATTTCTATTCCACTTTTTTTTTTTTTTGTAGTAGCATAGTTTTAAATGAGACCTTTAAAATATGATGTCCAATAAAACAAAGCTTTTATTTTTTTAGCACAATTCTCTCTACTTGTTTAATATGTTATAGTTAGTTGTTATGAGAAAGTGACACATTCTAATTTCATTCTCAACATTACCAAACCCATCCTCATCCTTCAATAAGTACTAGTTGAATATAATTGATTAAATGAGATTATCTACCCTTCTAATATAAAGACAACTTCTTGAGTTAAAAAGCCTTCTCCAACTTGGCTTTTTAGACATGTTGTAGATTCATTTGTACTTACAACTTCTATAAACTAGAGACATTTCAGTTTGCTCTGAACGGCTTAATGGCTTTTTGATCATGAATCTATTTATGCATGTGCATAGCTGCAGAAAAAGACTAGATATTTCCTTACTCCAGGTGGAATGGGGTCAAATATATCTTTGTTTAAATAGAAACTTCAGATTAAATTTGTATAACTCAACCCCAATAAGGAGCACTATCCTAATCTTTTTGCCTTTAAAAATGTGACTTTGAATGACACATTGATCTCCTCATTTGTACATGAAGCATAAAATAGTTTATCCCCTTGAACACATTTACTTATTCTTACTCCAGGACAGGATCTTAGTGGTGATGAGATGAATGTCCTCCTCCTTCCTTCCATTCACACACACACACACACATACACATGCACACCTAATATAAGGAGAGGAAACTTTGTCATGGATATAATTTCCAGGGTGTTCTTATGCAGGAGATTCTTCAAGGAAGGGGTAGTTTAAGGACAGAACCTGGTCCTGCGTGTGTTTCTAGAAGCTGTTTTTCAGGCTGCTGTTTATCCCTTTGCTTATTCAAGTTAATTACACCTCTCCTCCTATGTCTCTCTGGACAGACCCACGTTTTCGCAAGGGCAGGTCCATTCAATCCTCACTGGTAAAGGAAAGAAAGCATCTTTTTCTTATGACCTCCAGTCCTTGTCAAAGATAGGAAACTTGAAGTGAAACTTGAAATCCGTAACTCCACATTGGTCACTTTGTTAATCTGCCCACTTTCTGAGGTCGAATCTGCCTTAATACTCACCATTAATTCAGCCCATCAGTTAACCATAAACCCTTTAATAATATCCCACAGGAATTCTCTGGTAGACACAACTTTCTGGCTTGCTTTGAAAGCATACAAGGCCTCCACATAGAAATGGTCGGGGCTTTCAACAGACATGTTCTTTTTACCTAGTTGGAGAAGGAAAAGGGCTGCTTCTCTGCCAGTTTAAAGTCATGCTTCCATTTCAGCTGTATCAGTAAAGTTCAACCCCAGCTGCACAGTAGAGTCAACCTGGGGAGCTTTCAAAACTCTCAGTGCTTAAGCTCATGCTTGATTTCTTGGAGTTGGGGTGCGGGGTTAGATTGGAATATCTAAATTTAAAAAATCTCAAGTTATTCTAAGGGTTAGGCCAGGAGTTAAAACAACTGAGTTTAATTCTAAAGAGATAGTCTCCTCTGAAAGACAGTATGGTCGATCCCTTCAGCTCTACCGAGATGTTGTTTAAAACTAGATTTTTAATTCCTGCCTTTAGAGTAAGACACGTGGATAGTTACCATCTCTCCCCAACCAAAAGTCCATCTATCAAAGATCAAAGAATTCCTTCCTTTTTTTTTTTTTTTTTTAAATGCCACCTATTTAAATGTGACCTGGCCCAAGGTAGCAGAGGTTGACAAAACCCCAGAGGGAGGGGAGCTCAGCTCTTGATGAGGTTGGAAGAGGTAACTTAACCTGGTGAGAGGAGCATTTCGGCCAGTAATTGGTTGTGCAAGTCACAGTGACACTGGGCAAGTCACTGAATTTTCCTAGACCTTTTCTTCAGTCCAGTAAATAAGAGGTAATAATCCAATTGTTACTTCACAAGGATATGGGGAAGGTCATGTGAGATCATACTTGAAAGTATTTTATAAACTATGAAGTTTCACACTTCATAGAAATTACCATTTCCATTTGGATAACTGAGTCCTTTAGAAGTTTCTTAAGTGTATTCTTTCCTTGAGCCAAACACTGGAAAATAATATTTTAATATCTATGGATGAAACATGAATATGTAGCACATATTTTGAGTCATATTTTCCTTCATTTGTTTTCATTTATCCTGATTATAAAGCAACCACAAACTTTAGCTACAGGGAAAAATTAAGTAAAAAGGAAAGCTGATCTGTTTATTCCAGTATTTCACAGCTTGAACAGAGAAAACATCAAGTATCATCACAGATGTTATGAATGCTTATTGTCCAGGACTATGTGCTGGGTATTGTGCAGTTCAGGCTTGATTTAAACTTTAAGAGATTATAAACTAAAAATAATCCGAAATGCAAGCCAATAATACATATTCAAAACCCCAAATGAACCAGAATTGTCACCTCTGAGTATAAAGTGGAATGATTCTAAGAGACTGCTGTAGTATAAAATTGTAGACTAACATTTGTGGGAAGACATGGAGGAGCAGTCGCCTCCAACTTTGGCTGTGACTGATCATCATGATAATGAAGATGGATGAACTCTCAGATTGAGTGACACTTTGATTAACATAGTCTTTGGCAAAGAAGCTCTTTTGTGGAATAGATAGCTACAGCAAAAAGCAAACTAAGAATCTTCAAGAATCACACAAAACCTAATAGTTTGATTTTGGACCTGGAGGAAAGAACCCACCTTCATGAATGTCTCTGCAATCCAGGTGTGGCCCGAATGCCTTGAAAGCTCACAGCCTCTTTTCTCTCCTAGGACTCCCGATCACCCTCATTATTGGGATATCTCTGTTTAAGCCTTCAGCTAGTGGTATTTTGTATGTCACCACACTTACAAAGTAATTTGTTACACAAACTACAAAACATTCACATGATATATTTTCTTATTACTAGTGTATTTTAATATAGTATTCATATATAACAATATTAATATAGTTGTAGAACCAAAGGCTTTTCATCTAGTTGAAAGAATTTCAACATGATGCTTTAAAATACACATATATTGTGAAATGGCTAAATAAACTTAATTTGTGTGTTGTGTCATATTTCATATTTATTTATTTTTGGTGAGAACACAGAAAATTCATTGTTTTAGTAATTTTCAAGGATATCCTACATCATTATTAACTAGGGTCACTATATTGCATAGTAGATGTCTTGAAAGAACAACTTTTTTTTTTTTTTTGAAGTACTAGGGAACCCAAAGCCTTGCACATGCTGGGCAAGTGCTCTACCACCAAGCTCCAGCTCCAGCCCACAACTTCTATTCATATCTAACCTCTGATTAGCAGGGTATCACTGCCAGGTTGTAGTAGGCCCTGTCTCAAGAGCTGTTGGAAGCAGAGGGGAAAAGAAGCCTCAAAAATCATCATCACTGGTTTCCTAAAGAACCCAAAGTTCCTGGTCCTCAAAATTGATTGTTCAGCTGAATCACCTGGGAGAGTATCAAAATAGATCGCTGGACCCTATTTCCAGAGTTTCTGCTTGCACAGGTCCAAGGTTGGTTTAGAGAATTTGCATACCTAGTTCTCAAGTGATGCCAAATGAAAACACTTTGAGAACTATTGCTTTAGACTTCCTATCATTAAGTCCTGTCCTTAATTTTATTAGTGAGTTAACTGGGGTTCAAGATCTACATAACATCAATGACCATGATGAAAATCCAAGGTTCTTAATTATCAGGTCAGTATGTTTTCTGGTTGAATCCTCTTTCTTTCATGTCATGAAACTCTGCATCCTGTTCCCTCACCTCAAGACACTCAAAACCACATTTTTTTTTGGTTCATCCTGTGATATAGTATCCATATCATCCACATCTTTGCTTTAGATAATCTTTATTTTGGACCATAAGGTTTTACTAAAACACATTTTTTAATGAATGGCATCTACTACTAAACCTTACCCCCAATCCAAAAATGGACCAATTGGACTTTTTATAGAGGTATAACCAATACTAAAATCTAATTTGAATTTCACATCTTCTTAAGCATCTTTTGTACATGCAGTAACATGGCAGCAAAAAGGAGAAAGAGAATAGAAAGAAATCAGAGGCTCTGGATGATAAAACAAGTTGGTAGTTAATCCTGAAAAACTGACATAGGCCATTTTATTTTCACTTATTTTTCATTACTGGGGTTCTAACCTAGGAGTGTTTTACCACTGAGTTACGTTCTCCAGTCCTTTTTATTTTGGGACAGGTTCTCACTAAGTTGTCCAGGCTGACCTTGAACTTGTGATCTTCTTGCCTCAGCCTTCTGGGTTGCAGGATTATAGATGTGCACCACCACATTTGGCAATGTGGTCCATTTTAATGAGAGCAACTCCAGTATCAATTTGACTGATTTCTTTCATATGTTACATCAATTGGATCACTAACTCCTGAAAATAAGTTTTTCATTCATTCAATAATAGATTTTTATTGAAGACTTTCTGGTAGCAGGCATCATGAAGGGCAAGAAGAAATTCAGTGCTGAATAAAATAGATAATGTTATGCCTTTATCATCTCATAGTCTAGTAAGTTTAGGCAGCTTTTGTGTCCATCAGCATTTTATCAAGTGCTTCTAATTGATATCCATTAATTATATTGGCTGAGTTTTCAAGTGGTTTAATTACACAGGACTTAATCTTCCAGAAGAGAAAAAAAATTAATTTGAAACATGTGTTTGTTAGAACAAAGTGAATGCTTGTATATTTCCAACATTAAAAAAGAAATAGTGGGCAATGTTCCAGACACTCTGATGACATAAAAGTCGGCAAGAGTCTATAAAGGGGTTCATTTCCTTAGTCATGACAGATAACTGACAAGAAAGATCAATCTCATTTTAGATCAACTGAGATTAATTTCTTGGCAACAGGTTTACCCACTATTTATTAGGTCATAAACATCCATCAGTCTATTTTTTTTTACATAGAAGATACACTGGTTATGCAATTAAAAAAACCCATGTGTGTCCGTAACCCAAACTAACAAAACAACAATGGCTACAAAAACACTTATCTCACAATTCCCCTGAGGTGAGAGTTTTTCTAATTACCAACTAATTCTTAGGTTAATAATTCTTTTTACCTCTTGTTCAGAACATTTGTATTTCCACTGAATGCTTCATCCTAAATATATCCTCTAAGGAAGAAGACCACATGAATGCATGAATGCATCTCCGTGCATACCCTTCTTTGAGGACAAAGATAATATTGTGGATTATTTTGGTCCTTATTCTTGCTTCTATTCATATACAAATCACTTAAAGACTAATTATCATTAGAGGGTAAATTCTGAAGACATGATATCTTAGAGCCAGAATGGACTGTGGAAATATCTGGCCAAAAGTTTTGTTTAATTTAAATGTTTTCATGAAAGCCTCTCTAAAGGAGTCCTGCCTTGCTGAATGAGATCAGTGGTGAAGAGCTGACTGCTTCACAGTCTGGGGGCATCTCTTTATTAGGAAGTTCTGCTTTATATTTCTCCAAAATCTACCTCCTTCTGACTTTCACTTATTCCACATTTTGGAATCATAAAGAAGCCAAATTCTTTTTCGATATGTAAGTTTCCAAGTATCTGCAAACAATATTTTTCTTTCTTAATGATAAAGAGGTCTGGTTCATACAACTTCAATTCTTCCTATCATACAATTTCTAAAACGTTGTCCAGTTGATTTCTTTCCTCTGGGAATAGTTCTGCTTTTCATTCCCCCCGCCCCGTCCCCGCAAATATACAACACATAGACTGGATATAATATTACAGGAGATACAATTTCCTGAGGATTGGTGATATTCACAAGTGTAAGCACATGATATGGATTGGTTGCTTATGTCCTCCTAAAATTGGTATCTTGAAGCCCTAATTCCCCAGTGCAATTCTATCTGGAGATGGGGTCTTTGGGAAATAATTAGGGTTAGATGGGTCATGTGGTGGGGCACTCATGATACAATTTGTGGTTTTATAAGAAGAGATATTGGGAGGCTTGCTCTCTATCTTTCCATCAGGTGAGGACACAGTGAGAAGGTGGCCATTGGCAAGCCAAAGGAGCTCCCTCACCAGAACCTGACCAAGCTGGCATCCTGATCTTGGATTTCCAGAATTGAGGGAAAATAAATTCTGTCATCTGAGCTCCCCGAGCTCATGGTACTTTGTTATGAAAGTTCAAACAAAGACAGCACATACTACACAGTTAAAAAAAGGGAAAAATATAATTATGAAGATGTGGTAAAATTCCTATAATTTACTCAATAGATTATTTGGAGTTTAAAAATATATAAATGCCTTGAAAATCTTGCTTTATAACTTATGATTTCACTTTTTAAGTTACAGGTCTGAAAAACTTTATGGAAAACTTTATTGAAACTTTATGGAAAAAATATTTTCATGAAGTAAGAAGTTCTGTATAAAAATGAGCAACTCCGACATACAGTGTTTCTTTCCCTTTTATCATTTATGTTAAATATGCTTACTATACCATATATATGTATGCATCATATACATCAGTATGTATATATATATATATATATATATGTATCATATCTGTATGTGTTGATATAGTTTGATGCTGATTGGCTCCCAAAGGCCCAAGTGTCACAGGTTTAGTCCTCCAGAATGGCCATAATGGGCAATATAAGGACTTTTAGGAGGTGGGGTTTACTGGGTGGTCCATAGGTTATTGAGGCATGTCTTTAAAGAAGACTATAGGACTTGGACCTATCCTCTAGATTGACGTCTTGCCTCAGGATGTGAGTGGTGGGTTCTACCATGTACTTTGTGCCATTGCCATTCAGTGCACTCACTGAGGAGAGAGCCTTGCTGATCCTGCCAACTCATCCAGAATAAATGTACTCTATGGCACAAAGCAAAGGGGCCATCAGATCTTGGACTGGACATCTAGAACTATGCAAGAGGTAATAGACCTTTTCTATTTAATTTCCTCAGGTATTTTGTGGTAGTAATACAAAGCTGACTAATTCATGTCTGTCATAAGTATGAATATGGGTATAGGCGATGCACACATAGATAATATATGTGTATCTTATATTTGTGTAACATTTATATTAGTCTTTACTGTTTGCTTTCTGCTTAGCTTATGTTTGCCTTCTTGTGTATTTTTTTAGTGAGTCAAATAAAAAAGATGAGCTCTACTATTTGGATAAATGTACAAGCCCTGTTTAGTAAAAGTGTCTTATTTGTTCTTCCTTGGAAGAAAGAAGTGGGAGCAGTTTCTACAACCAGGGGCCAGTTCTCCCTGATGTGATCATAAGCACAGTCTGTCTTTGCAGTAGATTAACATCTCCAGTAATAAGTGGGATCTGTCTTAAGCAAGTTAGCTACTACTATCTTGGGAGTGATCAAGGAATGAAAGCTTAGGTCTGGTGGCCTCTATTTGATACATACACAAATGGAATGCACACGTCTGCAGTGCTCAAGTCAAATATTAACTATACAGGAAATCCCACAGTCATCAGGTCCAGGAGCCACACCACTCATCCCCTGAATCAGAGGCCTGTGACCAGAGGAGCACTCCTGCTCAATACAGTCTCTAGACGGTTCATGCCCAAATTCCTATGGGTTGGCCTCACCTTACTCTTGCCATTGCCCCCGGGGGCACTCCCTGAAATTCTGAGTGGCTTTTATCTGACCTGGGAATGTGATTCTGAATCATTTACAAAGGGCTAAATTCTGTTCACTACCGTCTGCTCTCAAGATGTATCATCCTTTATAGCAAGATCAGGCACAAGAGTTAAGGGTTACTTTATTTGGGGGGAAAGTTTCAGTAACTTGTAAGGAAAATTTATTCTGGATGAGTTGGCAGGATCAGCAAGGCTCTCTCCTCGGATGGATTTTAAGACTGTCTGGAAGTAAATGTACAAACAGTAAAACTACCTCTTCTTGCTCCTTGTGCTCCACAAGTTGCAAGGCTTTGCCTAGGATGGGGGCTGGCTAGAAAAGAAATATTTCAGTCTCCTTAAAAAACTTGATCTACCTCTTTAGATCTGTGATTAGGGAGAGACTGGAGTTTTGGAAGGAAAAGATCAACTATCTTAACTAGAATTTATTTCCATCATGATAGCGCTTTCTGAAAGAAAACTTCACACACACACAAACACACATACTTTGTATTTCTAAATTAACCCATAAAAGTGTACATATTTATGGGGTACCATGTGATGTTATGTATGTCTCTGCAAACATTTGAAAGAAAACTCAAAATAAAGTAACATAAGCACAAGTTCATCACATAAAGGAGTTTCAGAAAAAGTAAGCCAGGAAAGAATTGGGATTGTTTCTTTCTCTTTCCTTGTACCTGCATTTTTCAGACTGGGCAGATGGAGCTGTCCAACACAGAGCTAGTGTCAACATGTGAACCAAGCACCTGTGTCATCTGCTGTGAGCCATCAAGTCAGGATGTCCAGAGGGAAAACGGCACCATATTTTTACTTCCTAGTCTCCACCCTGCTTCAGTTCTGTAAACAATGCTGGATTGAGTTTCCTTAGTATCCATTTTGTGAAAAAGCTTGCTGAATGGGGTGGCTGTTATGCTTTTCTACATGTTTTCCCCTGAATAAACAACCTTAACAGGTTGTTCTAATGGCTACCATTTTGCAATGTTAAGGAAGAACATTTTTGTTTGTTTAGACATTTTCACACAATGCATTGGGAGATGAGGGCTAAAAGGGAAATGTCATCACCCCAGATACTGAAATTATTCTTATTTCAAAGACATTTTGGTAAACAACTCAAGACAGCTCACACCTGTCATCAATGAACCATACTCAAAAAAGGCAGGTCTTATGTTCCTTACAGATGCATTAACATGGAAAATCCAGCGATAGGAGTCAACATAACAAGGATTTGATTGCAGGATCTCTGGTGCAGTATGGTTTCTTTCTAGAAAATGCAGGGCTGAAATCTCTGCTGGGGAAGCAACTGCATTATAATTGGGTCCCTGGGGTTTTACTAGCAGTGGGATGGGAGGGAAGTGGAGAGCATCATTGGGTGCCTCAGCAACCAGTTTCACAAACGCCTTGCTGAAAGGGATCTGGAGATGGAGAAAACATTCTCAAGGGCTTAGTGGTCCCTGCATGCTGTCACCCTCGATAGGACCATTGATGACTATGCTTCTCTAAGATTCATACTTTCCATTGCGACAAGCAATGCTCTGGTTGTTCTGAATATGAAATGCTTGAATGCTTGGAATTCAGCCGAGTATGAGCCAGATAAGATAACTTGCTCCACTCTTCCTATATTCAAGATCTTTGCAAAGGATCAAAATACTTTTGGATATTCTCAGCTATGGATCTCTGTCACCTTTTGTGCGTGTGCAAGACATGTGGCTAGTTGAACTAACATTGTCCATTGCATAGGATTTTGATGAAGCAACTTTGAAAAAGTGAAATTTATTTCCAAATGAATCATTCCCTTTTAAAATAAAAACACCGGGCTGGAGATGTGGCTCAGCGGTAGCGCGCTCGCCTGGCATGCGTGCGGCCCGGGTTCGATCCTCAGCACCACATACCAACAAAGATGTTGTGTCTGCCGAGAACTAAAAAATAAATATTAAAAAAATTCTCTCTCTCTCTCTCTCTCTCTCTCTCTCTCTCTCTCTCTCTCTCTCCTTTCTCACTCTCTCTTTAAAAAAAATAATAAAAATAAAATAAAATAAAAACACCAATTTTTTCTTCCTGCTCCTTTTCAGTCCCCCACTCCCACCATTTTGATTTTCTACCTGGGTAGAACAATGGTTCTACAATTTTTTTGGACTCCTGGGAAGCAACATTTCTGGGAATTTCTGGGATAGTCTGGGGTCTTCTGGACACTTTGTCTTATCTAACTTCAGAAAGCAGCAGTTGAGCATCTTTGGGCTCCCAACAGTTCTGCTTGGCTCAGCTGTACGGGCAGATGGTACTCCAGGACAGTTATGGCTGAGTAGGGGGAAACAGAGCTCTTTGGAGGGATTTGTGTTTTTCATAGCAGTATTTTCCTCTGGTTTATGGAAAATACAGTAACATGACACTCCCTTTCCTTTCAAGAATAGTCAGGGAGAGAGAAATACAGACATTGAATGTAAAGTCTGGTGCCAAACAGGGAGAGCTTGGTAGCAAAAGGACAAGTGAAAGAAAGGCTTTAATTTAATCCCATTATGCCTAAGGGGATGACAATGGTTCTAGAAAATTCTCCAAATTTCCCCATCCATGCAAATTTTTCATTTTTTTGTTTGTTTCTGTTTAGATGGGTAGATGGGCAGATGGGGTCAGGAAAGGTAGCAACAGCCTAATAGGCTCTGAGCTCTCCCTGTGCAGACTCTGTGTCTGAACATCATGCATCTGATCTCAGTGCACCTTCACAGGAACCACTTCCATACCTCAAGTAAGGAAATCAGCACATTACAAGTAAGGATGCTGTTTCCTACAATTCAAGTTTGTGTCTGATTCCAGAACCCAGGTTTGTAACCACCACAATAAGGAATCATTTTTACTCTTTTCATTTTTCTCCTATTAGACCCTACTAAATCTTATTTTCTAGATGAAAATTAAACGTACACATATTTTTGCTTGGAATAGTCTTACAGTGAAGCTGTACATGTGCCATATAGGACAATGATGGTCATCCAATTGACCCTTTTAATTAGAAAATTGAATTTGTGAACTGATTTCTAGGGGGATTAACAGTTCAAGTTGAAAATGTCTGTATCTCTTAGATGAAAATCCTTTGAAGGATTAATACAAATATGAACTTAGAAGTTTGAAGTAATCAGTAGCCTGAACATGTGCTATTGTCTGAATGGCATTAGCCTCTCTCTCTATCTCTTTCCTTTTTTTTGGTAGTGGGGATTGAATCCAAAGGTGTTTTGCCACTGACCCACATCCCAGGTCTTTTAATTTTATTTAAGACAGGGTCTCACTAAATTGCTCAGAGCCTCGCCAAGTTGCTGAGGCTGGCCTTGAACTTGAGATCCTTCTGCTTCAGCCTCCCAAGTCAGATTATAGGCATGTGCAACCATGCTCAACGAACATCAGCTTTTCATCAGCATTTTTAAAAAATGGGGTCTATAGTTTATTCTAGGTCCTGTGATGAATAACTTTGTTGTCTTAGGCAGGGGCTCCAATATGTGTCACTATTAACTCAAGCTAACTGTTTTATCAGCAGCCCTGGCCAATGAAAAATCTTCCTGAAATTGTATTCTTACCCAACTCATTCAGGTTTTTCCCTGTGCAGGCTCCTAATAGGTGGATGAAAGAATTGCCAAATGCACATTGTAGGAGCATCTAGTTCTCAAGAAAGTCAGAGCAAGCTGATTTGCTTCATTCCTGTTCCTTTGCAGTGAATTGAGGAAGTCCATTTCTAAGAGGTTACTAATGATGGGAGTAAATGCTCCTGGCTTGGTGTGCAAGCACATATGGGAAATGGAGAAACCTGAGTAAACATCCAGTCTTGCTGGCAGCAAGGAACATCTTCCAAGATTTTCATGCCACCGGGTACAATGGGCAACAAGGTTCTGTAGCATTTTGAAATGGATTCCAGGTGTTTATATTGAAGATCAATTCATTTTTATCTTTAAGAATCAATGAAACCTTACATGGTCTGCAGAGAAGCACTTGCTTTGGAAGGCTTAGAGTAAAACCTCTAGGATATTTAGATAGTATTTTCATTAAAATTCTTATACAAGACAGAGGAAAAAGCAGTTCTTACTTTGAAAACTTTAGAGTCACAACCAATTTATTTAAATTGGATTTTTACAATCTTTTAGCTTTAAAACAGATTTAATAATTAGTTGGGAAACTTCCTAAGTCCTGCACTAAGAATTCAGGTGTCCCACATTGCCCATCCTTACACCTCTGTTGGCTGAGTATTTATATAATGTGAGTAGTTTTCCTTATGAAAATGATCAGTTGTCATTACACATACATATGCAAATTTAAATGCAGAGGACTAATTTCACACAGAAAAAAAAAAAATGGCCTTAGCAGGTTTGGGGAGTGACCCAGCCTATCTGTTCTAACTTTGTAACATGTGATTCAGAGTCCAGCATCAGTAGTATTAACTTGAAGCTTGTTATAAATGTAATCTCTCAGGCTTCATCTCAGACTTAATCAGATTTTACATTTAAACAAGATAACCAGGTGATTTGTATGCATGTTACACTTTTGGAAACACGGGTCTCTAAACTCAATTCCTCTGAGTCATATTGTAATACATGAACTGCTTCCCAGCCATACCTGATTGGACAAGGGATCACACTGGACCCAAGTTGGGCCAATCATATTTTCTTCCTGCCCTTGTAAGTTGGGCAGCAGGAGAGAAGGCATAAGGATTGGGGGAAACAGAGATATGTGGACTTCAAAGAAAGCCTGTTGGCAAAGAGGAAAATCATGAAGCAGATATTCAAAGAAGCAGACAGGCTGTTTAGTTCTTGCTTTCAGCTCCTTCCTAAGTCTGGGCAAAAAAATTTCCTAGACCTGAGTTTCATAAAACACCCCTGAGTCCTTATAATAAATCCCTCCTGTATGCTTCAGTCAGCTTGGTAATATGCAGGAACCTTGGAATCAACAGTCTTTAACAAATATAGGGGGCATGAGTTGTATCATGAAAGAGGAGGCAGATAGAGGCCAAAACACAGATGCAACTTTGCCTGACCTAGTCTTAGTAGACACAATGATAGCATGCCCATTATATATGACGCTCCACCCACCTTCCTAACTAAGGAAGCATTGTTCTCAGTCAATTGGAGTATACTTTCATGTTAGTCCTATGCAATCCTGCTTCAAACTGGGGGCACTTGGTGGTGGTCATCTGAATTGGTTAGTGTTTTTTATACGAAGCCATCTCCTCCCCTTCTTTCCTACCTCATCCTATTTACTGCTCTGGTTCCTGGCTTGATCTACTCCTAGAGATAATTTTGTTTCTCCTCAACCTGGGCCCAGTGACCTTTGAGTAGGTAGGGATGGAAGCTACCCTAGTGCTGCTTTCTCTTTGGTGAGTAGGGAGATCATATCCTCAGGATTGGGGGGGGGAGAGGCAGAAGTCCTTAATTCCAAGAGAAACCAGTCTGTTTTCTTTCTCCCTTTGCTTGGGTCTTTGGCCCTGGAATCTGTTCAAGTTTTTGTTTTTGTTTTGGCAGAGCTTGAGCCTAATCTAAATCCCAGAAGATGGTAAAGTCTCCTGGCCCTCACCAACTTCCATCATTCTCATTTCTCTGGAGCTGGAACGTGTGTACCCATATTCACATGAGCAGAGTTGGACTCCTAGATCCATGATCTTATAGACATCACCAGTGCTCTGAGCCTCCCAGAAGCCCCCTACAATATTCCATTCTGCACATCTATCTGCTCTAGTGGATGGATGGTCATGATAGTTATCTTAACCAGAAGCAGGATGATTCGACCTCCTTGTACCAGAGTATTTTTGCTGTTGACATCTTGCTCTCTAAGGCCAGTACTTTCTGTCTCAGCTTATTCTTCCTCATTCCCTATCATGTTGATGATGATATTGGTAGTTGCCACAAATAGATTGTAAATACTATATTGGAAATACTTTAAAAGGATATACAGTATTCAGAGGATGATTTTCTCTTTCCCCATATCTGAATATCCCTCATGGAGGCCCAGAGCCAGGGAAAGGCTTCAGTGCCCATTCTCTGCTGTTTGTGAATGGGGACTTCTAGGTAATTTATATGTATAAAGTATATGACGTCAGATCCTAAAACAGGCTGGATGAACCAGGAGGAAGTCCAAACCAAGGAAATGTCAAAGCGGACACCCCCAATATTATTACTGTACTATTAGAGATCACACACTATTTGAGCATCATAAGGAATTTTACTGCCAAGGGTAAAGGGAGAAAGAAAAAAACAAGAAAAAAAGGAAGCAAAGAAAATTAGGAAAAACAGCTAAATAGTACTAAACTATTTACATAGGGTCTCTGAAATATTTCTTGGCATTTGCTGATCTTTAAAAGTTGAGTTAAGCAATCCTCCCCATTTTACTGTTTAAGCTCTATAGATGTCTTTTCATAAAATGTTTTAGAGAAAAGTATAACAAATGAATTCTAGAGAACTGAAATTAAAAAAAAAATAGAAAGACAAGGGAAGAATGGGAAGCTGGCCTTCGTCTTCCTGGAGGCTGCTTCCTCTCTGCCTTGCCAACAGGTGTCTTCTGGCTGCAGCATTTCCCCACGGCGAGGTGTGAAGCTGAGTTCCCAACAGGTCATTGGGAGAGCCATAAAATTGGCCCCTGAGGGCCATTATGAGGGCTGAGAACCTCCTCTGATGACCAGAGGACCCAACAGCTCTCTGTGCTACTGCTTCTTCCCCAAGGGGCCCAGGAAAGTAAAAGTTAACTGTAGCAAATGCTACTTGAGGAATCAAGAGTAAAAATTCAGAAGGAATTTATTTTAAATGTTTTATCATTCTTGATTAAAACTTTTCTAAGGGATTACATGGTTTTCTGCCTCCCAAGGAAATGCCAAACTTATTTTTAACTAGTTTGATTATCTGGGATCTAGTAGATGGGCCATTTTCAAGAGTCTGCTAGAAATGCATTTCTCTAGTGTCTGCCTTCTGGGCTCCCTGAGGCTAGCCTTTGTTTTTCTGTGAGCAAACTTCATCCAGGCATCCCAAGAATACCAAAACCTACTTTCTGGACCACCCAAACCTGTGCCTGGTTGGAAACGTCCCTTCCAAGTCACTGTAATGTCTACCCACTGGGTGGTGGATCTAGATAAGGTCCATTTCTCCACCTTCTCAGTCCTGCCATAGCACCAAAAATGTCATAAAAGGTGTTCTCTCTGGGGATTCTGTCAGCTCTTAATGATTTTAGATGTTCTATTATCACATCTGCCAAGACTATAATTTTTAGTCTTGAATATTGTTTAAATTTCTTAAGCTGTTTTAATTTGGGAGTCTTGTATTCCCTTAAGCCCAGTACATTGAAGATAGAATCCTTCTCTTCACTTTCTCCACTTTCTTATCTCAGGGGCCTCACAGTGATCTGCAAGGAAATGCTCTAAGGCTCTCCTTCCCTGGAAAAAACTAAAACACACACACAGGCTTGTCTGTGATGGTCTTTCATTACATCATACATAAATGTAACCTACATAGTTAGGTTCTGTGCAAAGGCAGGAGGAAAGGGGCTGGATTTGGAAGTACATGTTTTTCTTTGAAGGTCCTACTCTCTTTTCACCTTCCCAAAGCTCATACTCTTTCTAGTGCAAAGAAAATACTGCTTGTGATATCTTTCTGGGTATGAGAGGGAAGACAGCAGCTAAGTAAAGTAAAGGAGGCTCATTTTGGTATATCTCTCCTCCCTACTGAAAATCCCTAAAACAGAGGTCAAGATGGTGGTCTGGTAGACTTGGCTTTGTTGTGTTAAAAGAAATAATAATTAGCTGCCAATATTTGCAAAGTGGACATATTTTACATAGACATTTGAATTTCCAGATCTTTTTCAGAAAAAAAGTGCCCAGAATTGGCCGCATGGAGACTGTATTCTCTCATGGCATCATGTGTCAGTGGCTGAACCTCTGCTGCCTGCTTTGGATGAACATGTGCATGCCAGGTGGCTTCAGAGCCACTGTCTGGTGTTGAACGCAGTCAGCTTCACTTTTATATATCATCTTTTGGGCTCCTAGAGGCATCTGAGTACCTGTTCTCCAGGTACTGAAAACCTGGAGAGGGACATTTAGAGAAATGCAAATCCACTTAGAGAATCTCTAATTCTGTCTTGGAAACAATGTGTACTTGACACATACTTTTTGAACCAGAAAAGATTAGAGAAGAACCAGAGGACTCTGGACTTGCAATATAATGCTGACTGACAGCATTGCTGTAAAAATATCTATAAACATGAGGTTGGGAAAGTGGTTCAGAGGTAGAGCACTTGCTTAGCATGTGCGAGGCCCTGGGTTCAATTCTCAGTACTGGAAAAAACAAAACAAATCTATAAACCTGATTTAGTACAAGCACTATCTGTCACATATCCTGATATGTTGAGGATACATTTTCTGAAATATTAGATGTCGATTTAAGCGGACATGTTGTTAAGAAATGATACATACTTCATAACCACCTAGACTGTTTCAAAAGAGAGAACTGCACACACAGCATCAAGTATTTCCAACTTTATTGTGTTTGAACCATTTGGAAAGAAATAGTCTACATATAATAACATTTAATATTTGAACGTGAACCACTACTTTTTGTGTGTGTGTGTGTGTGTGTGTGTGTGTTTTGGTGTAATTGGTTGGTTATTTCTTGGGGTTAGTGTCTCAGGGCATATAAAATATACAAAAAAGATGAAAAGGAGAAAAGTTTAGTATTTCAAAGATAAATAGGATGAAATAAACTATATGCTTAATTGGAATTAGAGGCAATTGGTAGTATTTAAAGTATTATAGTTATTTTGAGGATTAATGAAATAATGTATGGAATGATCAATTACTAGTGTATAGCAGGTGATTAATCTTGCTTGAGGTATAAAAAAAAAACCACAACATTTTGTGTAATATATTACTAAGATGCAAGGAATGGTTTAGTCTTGCTCATGGACTAGTGTCATTCACCAGCATATACTTTCTGAGTATCGGCAGAGGGATGGAAGTCCTCTTGAACATGGAGGATGAATTGTTTTCTTAGTCATGTGAGTGCAGACACAAACAGCCAAGGCAGTATATACACCTGGTAGGGCCTCAGTTTGGTAATTACTATCCTCCAATAGGCAACTGAACTATCATGATTCTAATGGGCATCTTCCAAAACATAACTTATTACAGAAAAAATATTTTTTTTCCAGAAAAAATATTTAATGAGTTAAAATAAGCACTAAGACACCTACAAATGAAAAATGGGTATATGAGAAAGTATTCAATGTCATTAGGAGAATGCATATAAAAATCATAATGAGTTATCACTTGAAACCTGTCAAGATGGCTATTATAAGAAATAACAATAAATGACAGTGAGAATATGGAAAAACTGCAACCCTGCACATCGATGGGAAGGCAAAATGGTGCAGCTGATATGGAAAACAGTATGGAGGTTCTTCAAAGTACTAAAATATAACTACTGTCTGATCCAACAATCCCTCTCCTGGATATTTATCCAAAAGAACTGAAATGAGGATCTTGAACCATTAAGACTCCTGTGTTTACTGCAGCAGTACTCACTGTAGCTAAGATGCAGAAACAACCTAAATGTCAATCATCTGATGAATGAATAAAGAAAATGTGGTACATATATACAATGGACTTATGTTCAGCCTTTAAAAACAAGGAAATTCTGCAATATGTGACACTATAGATGAATCATGAGGATATTAGGCTGAGAAAAATAGGCCAGCTACAGAAAGGAATATATTGCACCATTTCACTTGTAGAAGTTATCTAAAATAGGAAACTTTGGAGAATCAAAGAATGAAATGGTGATTGTTAAGGCCTGGGGGAAGGGTAACATGTGGAGTTACTAAACAATGGGCATAAAACCTTAGTCATCGAGATGAATCAGCTCTAGAGATCTGTATACAGCATTGTACCATACTCAAAATACTTTAATGTGTACGTTTTTAACATTTAGGTGAGCTCTTAAGAGTTCTTACCTCAATGAAATAAATTGCAAGTAAATTAGAATGTTACATAAATACCATATAAACGTTTGGAAAGTGGAAGATTGTCTTAAAGACAATTTCTGCCCCTTCCTCTCCCCTCACCCAGTTCCATGCCAACTGAGCTGTGACAAGAACATCTGTCAGCCTTAGGTTTCCATAAAAGACCACCCCTCAACCCAGGTAGTCTGTTCCTACTAAGCAAGTGCTCTACCACTGAGTGACATTATTGGTCTGGGACTTTTGTTCTATTTAGTCCATCATCATTGGTCAGAAAAATGTCTTGGTTATTTCTATGATCTGTACAATTTGATGCAACAGTGGTAACTAAGATGGTTTGCTTTTGACCAAATGAATACTGATTTATAGCACAGACACTGAACTTATTACTTTTTAAATGAAAATTCCTGGAAAAAATAATACTTCCTGTCTAAACAGTTCTAAGAAACATAACGTGATGTGTGTGTAGGGGGAGAGGGGTGGATTAACAAATAAACACACTAACTTCAAAGGTTCCCATCTTGTTTTCATATAACCTAAATGAGATTAGATGACTTGTGATTTATGCTACCACAATCTTCCGTTGCTGCCCACTTTAAATAAAAATATGGTTATAATTAAGATCACATGAACTTGGATTTTTTAGTTTCTAAAAAATAACATGGATGACTTGACAATTGGTGAAACAGATTCTCAAGCATCTTCATATCATCAAGGCTTGCGGCCCTTGAGCTGCATGTTCAGGGTATACTAACCCCTTAGCTATTGCGGCCAAAATAATAATAACAGCAGAAGAAGTATCAGCAACAGCAAGATGACAGCTACAACTACACATAAGATTTTGTACTTTGAAAAGTACTTTCACTTGTATTTTTATTCTATTTGGACCTCACAGCAGTCTGCTTGCTAGGGTAGGTGCCATAGGGACTGCTATTTTCATTTATGACAAAGAAACCAAGACTCAGAGAGTGAAGGGATTTGCTCTACACCATGCAATTACAAAGTGGCAGAGCTAGAACACATACTGATATCTCTTGAATTCCAGTCCAATGATCCTTTTACTCGAAGCCTGCAACAATTTACTGGGTCAAAAGTCGAATTTTGATTCTGTGCCATCGATTCCCAAATCAGAATTTCTACACAGGCTCACGTGCTCATCTCTTTTCCCAGAAGGTGTCTTCCCCACATCACTAAATTCCACTCCTCTCAGAGGGTCTGCCTAAAAAAAGCACCCCTTTCCCCTTTACTATACAGCTGGCCCTCCTCATTCTTAGATACAATTAACCACAGACTGAACAGTTTGAGGGGAAAATATGCATATGTTTTAGTCAGCTTTTTTTTTTTTTTTTTTTTTGCTGCTGTGACTCAATGATCCAACCATCACAACTGTAGAGGAGGAAGAGTTTATTTGAGGGCTCACAGTTTCAGACGTCTCAATCCAGAGACAGCTGCTAGCTCCATTCCTCAGGGCTCATGAGACAGGAACAACATGGTGGAAGAGTGTGGCAGGGGAAAGCTGCTTATGTGGTGATGAGGAAGCAGAACAAGAGGTCTCCACTTGCCAGATACATATACATACTCCAAAGTCACACCCCTGATTCTCACCTCTCCAGCCACACTCTACCACTTCAGTTACCACTCAGTTAATCCCTAATCAGGAAGTTAATTCACTGATGGTGTTAAGACTCTCACAACCCAATCATTTCTCCTCTGAACCTTCTTGCATTCTCTCACATGTGAGCTTTTGGGGGACACCTCACATCCAAATCATAACCATATTTGTACTGAACATATACAGACTTCCCCCTCCATGTTGTTATTCCTTAAATAATATGTAGAGCAACTATTTACATTGTATTAGGTATTGTGTGTGGTCTAGAGATGATTTAGGGCATATATATGTAAATACCATGGCATTTTATAAGAGACTTGAGTATCTATGGATTTTGGTATCCTAGTGATGGTAGTGGGGGGCATCCTGAAATCATCCCTGATGAATACTGAGGAACAAGTATATCTGTGTTTTATAATCCCTCATTTTTTTTTATAAGGACACCAATCATAATGGATTCATGCCACCCCTATTGCTCTCATTTTAACCTCTGTGAAGATGTCAATTAAGATCACTGTCTGTGGTTTTGGGGATTTAGACTTCAGCTGCATGAATCTTCAGGAGCCATAATTCAATCCACAGCAACCACCTGCTCTGCTGCCACATTGTCCTCTACCCCTCATCTTCCCATCTCAATGAATGGCATCTCCATCTATTCTGTTGCTGAGGCCCAGGATTTATGATTCTGTCTTCTGTTTACTACATACAATTAAGTGCAAGAATTATCAGTTCCACCTTCAAAATATTGCCTAAATCTAAACTTCTCACTGCCCTTCTGCCATCTTCCTAATCCAAACCACTCATTTCCTGCTCAGGCTAATGTCATTGCTCCTCCCCAGTGCCCACAGAGAATCTATTTTTTCACACAGAAGTAATGTGACCTCTTTGAAAAGAAGTTATTTCATGCCACTCTCTTTTTAAAACACTGCATTTACAACATCATGAATCAGGGACGTGATTTTCAAAGTGCATTCTGGGCCACCAGCTGTTAGATCATGTAGGAGTTTGTTGGATATACAGAATCTTGAGATTTGAACCCAAATCTGCATTTTATAAATATCCCAGGTGATTTGATTAGCATGTATGTTAAAGTTTGAGAAGCTCTGGCTTGGAGGACCCTGCGTGATCTTGACCTCCTGCATCTTTGGACTCATTTCTTTCTTACCACTCTTTCTCTTGTTCCTTCTTTTCCACCCTCAGTCCTCCTTGCTGTTCCCATTGCTTGTTGTGCTTTGTGCCTGGGAAGACTTCTGAAGAGACCACCCTCTCTATAAAACTACCCCACTACCCTATTATCTACTTTATTATCTTGTTTTGTTTTTTTCTGCATAGTCTTTATTACCACCTGAAATTATGTACATGTTTGTCTGATTTTTATTTATTTATACCAGTGAAATGTAAACTTCATGATATTCAAGAGATCCTGTTTATTTCCTTCTCTGTTATTTCCTCCCAGGCAGAGGAGCATGGCTGGCACAGAGTAGGTGCTAATAAGTATTTGCTGAAATAATAGCTACCTGGATTTGGTATAGGACCGGTCTCACTTTTTTTCCTGATGACTCAAATGTTTTCTCTAGCAAAACACTAGACTACTGTTGGCTAGAGCAAGGCATTTCACTACTTGAGTGCTGTCTTCTTGATTTCCCCACCTGGGTTATTTTTCCTTTCCTGCTTATCCCATTTCCCTCTTTCTTCCCTGGAAAAGCTATGGGGTTCTTTTCTACTGTACAGTACATTGAGAATAGCTCAGAATGAGGAAAGGTACTGGTCTTACTAAACTTTACAAAGCAGCATGCATTCATGTATGCTTAAGGATGATTTTACTATATTGCAGGTACCCACTGCAGCCTCTGTACGTGAAGTTCTTGAAATTGAAGAAAATTTTAAAACTTCAACCTTACTATAAAATTTTGGCAGTAAACTCCACCCAGATGATGGTAGCATTTTGAGTTTCGCTTAGGAACTTGTGACTTTATCTCTTGATCTTTGCTTCCTAACTAGCCAAAGATTCTGAAATGTGATTTCGTGCTATTGAGTGCAGATTATTTTCTCACTGCAGAGAAGTTTCTTTTCAAAGTTCTCCCTAGAAACACTCACGCATACACACACAAACACACACACACATACATACAATGTATATGACAATGTTATTTTAAATTGAGATGCTTAAGTCATTTGTTTCAATTCAAGGCACATTTTTCTTGCTAAGTCTTCCATAGGGATGAGGAGAAGCTTCTACAGGAGTCATGGGCTTTCTCTCCTCTCAGTTTCCTTAGCCTGGGAATCTACAGTCTTTTTTTGGCCTTTGGGTCTGGTCAAGTGGCATTAGCTAAGTCCTTTCTCCCATGATCTCTTTAGTCTATTCTTTATTCCAGTCTTTGTTCTGTACAAGCTTTCCAATGGTATCAGGGTATATTTGGGGGAAAGAAGATGAGCCAAGCCATTCAGCCTCATATAAAATGAAGCACTGCTAATTATTAAAAAAGGATAATTAAGAACCTTCAAAAGCTCACCAGGAATTTAGCTGCGGGAATATTTTCTGGCAATATCTACTGACAATGCTTAGAAGCAGAAAGGGTGCTGTATTGAATCTAAGGTTACAGTTTTCAGATCTAACTCATTCACGGCAACATCTTAATTATTTGGAAACTGGAACTGTGGTACTAGAAATTCTGCTCCATTGGTCACCTTTCACTGAAGGTAAACTAAAGAAAACACTAGTTTCACTCAACTACCATGATCTGTGCATAGTGACCATACTCTTTATACACCTGACATTCACCTAGGCAATGTTTGTTTTTCCTTATGTGCTTTATCAGTACCACCTTATTTCACTCAAATCCACAAGCAAAGTAAAGCTGGGACTACGAAGGGGGCTGTTGGGCATGTTTGAAGATGAGGAATTTGAGATGAAGAGAGGTTGTGTCATGGAATCTAGGGGAAGAGGTGGAACGTGAAATTAGGTCTCAAGATTCTCAATTGAATCTACCTGTTAGAGATTTTGCTGGGACTATTACAGCTTTCACCAAGACAGGCATGAAACAACTCAAAGGATAGGTTCCAGGCTCATGTGCATCCTTGAATATCTGCATGTTTTAAAGAAAGATGCCACTTCAGGGAAAGAGCCAGCCCAGTCCCATTCCCTGTACCACTTTAGCTCACAGAGCTCCGAGGGATGACAGAAGAATGCTGGAAAATGCGGGGCATCAGTAATTTCTTCCTAGCTCTGCTGCCAAGCACAGTTCTAGGATCACAGAATTCACCCAAAAATGGCTGGTCCACCCAAATGGGCAACTATATATTGTGTTTTGGTATTCTTTTTCACAAAGTTACCTTAAATATTCTATATAGATTTGCCTTTCTGAAGAAAAAAATTCAGATTTTTTTTCTTGGAGGTAAAATTCAGTGGTGAGGGTAGAGAAATGAAAGTGTTCTCACTTTCTAACCAAGAAAATCCAAGAAAGGGAGTTTAGGTCAGTCCAGGGCACTCAGACAAAATGGACTTTAGAGAGGCCGAAGTCTCAAGTCTGCAATGAATCAACTGCTCATTGCCACGGCCACCCTGGTGTGACTCCAGGGGGTGCAGTTCATGTTCTAGTCTAGGTCAATGGCACCTGTGGGGTTGCAGGTGCACAACTTTCCAGGAATCCAGAGTCCCTGCTCTGCCATAATGAGATCTTCTGCCTTAGTGTTAGCACTTGTAAACACCTTGCAGATATCACAAAACAGGGCCATTTGTCTGCCCTCTGGTTTTTAATAAAACTCATTTCTTGAGTATGTCAGTGACTATGACATACTTTCTATTTAAGAAAGGCAGATAGTCAAACAGAAAAACAGAAACAAAGGCCCGAGTCTCTATTAAAAAAAAAAAAATGTCCTGCTAAAGAAACTGAAGTAAGAAAAAGAACTCCACAAGGAGAGATGTTTTCTTGGGATAAGATTGCCAATCACCTTTCTTTTCTGAGTCCTAACTGCTGTAAATTGATCCACCCTGCAGTGAACTTTCTACGTTCCATGAATTTTCTGCTTATCTGGAACATATACAACATATGGTATTTAATCTGCTTATTCTTACTTCCTTCAATATATCCTTTAAGAGCTCATTTCAGGACAATGGAAATATACTGCAAGTAATTTTCCTTATTTTGTTAATTTGTTATTTTGTTAATTTTTAAAATCATCATATCTAGTATTTTAACATGGAAGTCAGATCATGTGACATCAGGGCTCAAAAAAAGTCCTCTGGTTCCTCATCTCAGGTAGAAGAAATCCAGAGTTCTCACAATGGCCTGCAAAATATGGCTCCCATGACCTTTCTTCTTGTATTCCTAATTCCTGGGCTTTAGCCTCACGCGATTCCTTGAGATGATTGGGACCTCCAGCCTTGTTCCCGATTCAGGGCTTTGGGGCATGCTGTTCCTTCTGCTCAAGATGCTTGCAACAGGGCTTGCCATACACCCCTTCTCAAGGAAAGATGGACAGTTCTGTTGAAAATCTGCAGCACCACTTCCACCTCTATTTCCATTACTCTCAGACACCCCTGTCTTATTTCTTCCATAGTACAATGCACCCTTATCCATGGTTTCTCTTTCTGCAGTTTGTTATTCATAGTCAACTGCCAAAAACATAAAATAGAAAATTCCAGAAATAAAACAATTCATAATTTTTAAATTGTGTGTCGTTCTGAGACGCATGATGAAATCTCCTGCAGTCCCACTTTATCCTGTCTGGTACACGAATCATCCCTTTGTCCTGGGTATCCATGCCATATATAGTACCCACCTGTTAGTCACATAGTAGCCATCTGGCTATCAGATTGTCTGTGGTAGTATCACAGAGCTGATGTTCAAGTAACCCCTACTTTACTTAACAATAGCCTCAAAGTGAAAGAGTAGCAATGCTGCAATTTTATTATAGTACATTGTCATCATTTTTCTATTTCCTTACTAGTTTTTGTTGCTAATCTCTCACTGTCTTATTTCCAAGTTAAACTTTATCATGGGGTATGTACCTGTAGGAAGAGACACAGTGTAAATTTAAGGTTTGATATTATCCTCAGTTTTGGGCATCTCTGGAGGTCTTGGAATATTTTTCCTATAGATAAGGAGGAACTACTACTGTACATGACACCTTATAAAATAATGTAGTACCTAACTGACTTATTTATGTTGTTTATTGTCTATTCATGCTCCTCCATATCCTACTAGAATCTGAACTCCAAAGGCAGGATTTTGATCTGTTTTCTTCACTGCATTTTTATTTTCTGGTGCCTAGGTTGAGTATACACACTTGGTAGATACTCAATACCTATTTTTACTGGACAATCAATATTATCAAATCATGTAACTATACAAATATTATATGATATATACTCTAGATTAACCAGGTATAAATTATAAGCAATGCACCATCAAAACAATGTTTTCCTGTTCCTATTATTAATTTATATTTGTCAATTAGAAATCCTAGTATATTGCTGTTTCTTGACATTGCTCTTTGGAATCGCAGAGATTATAGGTGCAATTTAGACAGTATATGTTAAGAAATCTAATGAATTTCCTTCCAGTGTAGTTCACTTTAAAAAAAATGAACCCAGAAAAACCTTTTTATTTGAAAAACAGATGGATTGCTAAAAGGGACTGCAACACGTTCTAATTTTTCTGTGAGGAAACAATAAGCTAGATGATAGAGCCTGAACAAAGACTTGCCTGTCTCTTAGTTCTGAGGAAAGTTCTGCACCAGGGTCCTGTCCCTGTGCTACCTTTCAGAGCCTCTTCAGAGCTCACAGGACCTCAACTCTGCTCTCAGCTCTTTTTCCCACTTGTTTTATTCCCTTTAATGTTTTTTTTTTAAAGTTATCAGCAGGTCTTTTCTTTCTTGTGTTTTTTTTTTATTTTATAAAAGTAATGTGTTGATGGTAAGAAAACTGTAAAGTGCAGAAAAAATAGGATGAACCAAATAAAATTACATGTTTTGTCCTCTCAAAACTGTACCTACACATATACACAGTCATAAGCATTTGGAAAACCACACTGTATTTGAAGTTCTTTATATAGTTTGATATCAGCAGGGTCTTCCTATATTTGAGACACACTTTAGGATGTGTAGAACATTAAGCATTTCTCCCTATTTTTTTCTCTGGATGGTGATAGTAAAGTGACTGCACAAAGTAAGCACACAAATCTTCCCCTAAGAAAAAGCCCTCTGTCATTTGGACCCAATTTGAGAAGAAAGGAACAAAATAGAGATCTTGACCTTGGAAATGTGAACCATCTTTTTTTCTTTTGTCAGCCTAATGAAAGCTGCAGATTTCTCTGATATACTTGAGGGGGTCTCAGAGGCAAAAGCAGGCTGTACATGTATGTATGTGTGTATGCATGTGTGTGCACCTACATGTAACGTGTTACATTAACCTGTAACAATTTTGAGAATCTAAGTGAGTTCCGGGTTTTTTGTTCCACATTGTGTGATACTTACACCTTGAGCCCTTACTCATTCCTAATGCAGAAGACTCTTGGAATGTTTGTTCTGGAAGACTTCCATTTGCCACAGAACCACTAACCTCAGCTACTTGACTTTCATATTGTTTTGCAATTTCTGTGATATGTTGAGGGGTGGATGACAATGAGTGGTGATATAAGGCACAACACACAGCACAGCACTGGTGGGATGAATTTCATGCCCTCTACAAGGGAATGGGCCATCTCTGAAAGTTCATTTGTTTCCAGTAAGATGTGTGTGTGTGTGTGTGTGTGTGTGTGTGTGTGTGTGTGAGAGAGAGAGAGAGAGAGAGAGAGAGAGAGAGAGAGAGAGAAAACCCAACTCATCTCCCAGATGTAGCAACTAGGATGGAGGTCACCCCAAATCACAGGTATCATTACAATCACCTCTTATTTTTGTGTATGTCCCACCTTCATAGAGACTTTGACACCTGTCAGGTGTAGGTTTTAGTAGAGCAAACAAAGAACAAGAAACAGCCTTTATACCCTCAAAACTCAGAGAAATACCCTACAAATCTCTTATTATAAGACAACTACTCTTTGTTGAACATTTGGAAAACACAGAGACAAAACAAAACTAGAGAATGATAATAAAGCCTAATTCTACCACCTGGAAGCCAAAAACATTTGTCAAAACTTTTCTATTGGAAAATTGTAATTATCTCATTCAACTCAATTCTGATACTGGCTAAGTGTAATCCTCTAATCCCACCAGTATATGCCCAATACTGAGAAAGAGGCCAAATGAAAATACTGTACTTTTTAATTCCTAGAGTAACTTTATCTAACCATCATGAAAACAACATGTGTCGGCTGTTTGGAAAAACTATGCATGTGATTTCATGGTAAGGATCCCACTAGACTATAGATTTTTCAGATTAAGATGTCTTTAACTATTTTTTGAAGTCTTTAAAAATGCCTTTCCTCTTTTCTTAAGAGCAAAATCTAAAGCACAAAGGTTTTGCATATACCCCTGTCCCCATATATGCAGTCTCCCCCGTTGTCAAAATCCCCTACCAGAGTGGTATATTTATCACGATTGATAACCCTAACAGATCAAAATTGCCTAAAGCCAACAGCCTACATTAGGGTTCACTCTTTGCTGTTGCATAGATTCTATGGGTTTGGACAAATGTATAATGGCATGTATCCATCATTATAGTATCATATAGACTATTTTCACTGCCCTAGAAATTCTCTGTGGTCTGCTTTTCTACCCCTCCACTATAATTTTCATATTCTAACTTCAGATCTGTAAACAAATTAATTGTATATTTTGTAGTTAAGGAGAAAAAAAAGGAAATTAATTGGCTCATCAGTAAAGAGTTTTTATTTACCAAACAGGGATTTGTTCATAGTTCTACTGTGGGTGGGTAAGCAATTCTTAGGATCACTTTTGGACATTTATTTCCAAGTGTTCAATAAGTAGAAACTATTAATTTGTTATGTACAGTAAATGCTGTAGACTCTTTAGTGTTTATTAACAATCAACAAATAAAATTTACCTGCTTTATTATTACCTTCATCAATCTGATGATTTGTTTGCATAAATGATAGTCATAATCTTCATTAGAGGTTATTACATAAAATTGTGTTTGTATTGAATTGAATGACAAATGGTATATTCTAACTTTTACTCTAAGATAATTGTTGAGTGTTCAGTTATTTATGGGGCTTTCATACACACTGGTGAGAGGGTAAATTGGTATACGCACTTTGGAAAACTATATCCTATAATCCAATATTGGTAGTTCTGAATAGAGACTTGAGAAAATGTGTTATTTTGTGTAACAACAATAACAACAACAAACCCATGTACAAGAATCTTCAATGCAGAATTATTTGTAGCATTCCCAACTAGAGATGGCTAAAAGCTCATTACCACTAGAATTAAGAAATACATAGTCACACACACTGGAATACTTTGTAGCAGTGGTCAATGATCTTTTTCTGTAATGGGACACACGGTAAATATGTTAGGCTTCTGGGACTGGATGGTCTCTATCAAAAGTAAACTCTGCTGAATGGCATGCCTATGTTCTGGAAAGGGTGAAAGGTCAAATTTAGCCCATGAGCTTATAATTTGCTGATCTCTGCTCTAGAGCAGAACAAAGAAAAAGAATGAAATACAGCTAAGTGTAACAACAATGAAAATTCCCATAACGCTGAGTGAAAGAAAGAAGGCAGGAAAATTTCAAAATTAGAGAGAGCGATGAGAGAAATCAGCAAGTCAGAATTTTTAAGAGGATCAGTCTAGGAGGAGGCACAAGGGAATCTGTCCTCATCAATCTGTGTGCTTTCCACTGGGTACAGTAACTTTGCAAAAATGCATTCATCTGTACATTTAAAATTGGATCTTTCTTGGAATTAAGTTATATTCCTATTAAAAGGAAAAAAACGTTTTTAATCAAAATAAACCAGTAACAAAACAGAGTAATAGTAGGAGAAATAGAAATATCAATTAATATAGAAGTTATAACTACCGTTGTTGAGTGACATCACACTATTAACAACATGGACACATATGTGCAGACTTTTAGTTAATGTTTACTAATGTTAAACACACCAGAGAAACCATTCTTCAAAGAAGCTTTCCATATAGAAAAGTAAATAAATAAACACACACAATCATACTGTTTGCTCTGCTTTTTAAAATCAGACACTATTTTCATTTTCAATGGTATAATTGCTATTGGGGAAAATATCCTCTATTTATTGTTATGGCTTAGAAATGTACACAACTTTCTGTGATCACATGTCTGAGATCTGTCCCCTGCACTTCTAGACCCCTGTCAAGGAAGACCAGGCTGGGAAAAGTTATCATCTATTTGGGGAAGGGTGGCAAGAGAGGGCGGATGGAGGAACAAATTCTGGTGTTCTGCAGCTCAGTGGGAAGACGTGGTTCACAATAACCTGTTATTTATTTTATGAAGATCTAAAAAAGGAGCTTGAAGGCCGTAACATAAAAAGATGATTTGACCAGTGCCTGCTGCATGCATGTTTTGAAACAATGAGCACCATTAGTATGTGCAATTAATATATCTTACTAAAAACGTATCATCTCCTTACTTGATGCTCAACCTTCAAGTCCTCTGAAAGCAACATCTTAAAGAACTGAGATCCTTTAAATTTACTTAAACCTCTGAGATGACCAAGTTCCAAATGTCTGTGAAATCATCAAAAACATGATCATAGTCATTCACATACTGTCACTCAGAGTCATCTTGGCATTTCATTATTCACCAGTCTTGTAAACATGATCCACTATTTCTGATACAAAAAATGAAATAGAATGGGTACCTTTCACACAGACTTCCTGGTGTAATTAATTATTAATAACCCCACTTTATAAATAATGTAATAATTCAGAAATAAGAAGTTAACATTTTCCTGAGAAACACAAAAAATGTATTTTTGAATTCAATACACAACTTTCAAAATGTTGCATTACTTTTTCCAAATATTGGATTTTCTAAAGGAAGACAATAATATTGAAATGCTTGTTCTTAACAGTTAAATACAATTTTGCAATAAAATTTTAAAACCAGGGCTGGGATGCAGCTCAAGTGGTAGCGCGCTGGCCTAGCATGCTCGAGGCACTGGGTTCCATCCTCAGCACCACATAAAAATAAATAAAGATATTGTGTCCACCTAAAACAAAAAAAATATTAAAAAAAAATTTAAAAGTAGCTTGACATGGTAACTCTTAATATATTCACTGTACATATTCCCCAAACTCTGATTTGTAGTATATTGCTGAACAACAGGATGTTGCTATTCATCTACCTCACGGAATTCTACATCCTGTGGTCATGTGCCACACATGACAGCATCAAAACAGCGTCCAGCCTTCCCCACCTGCTGAAGCCCTTCCTCACCTCAGACCTCCATAGGCACTGCCCTATCTATCACCTGCCTTCCTTTCTCAGACAAACCTCTGGACAGAGGGAGCTCCCCTCAGCTCTCTGCCCTTCAACTCCTCCCCACCCTTGGCCCTTCTGTTTTATGCTCTTGCTGATGTCACCTTCAGGTTGACAACTTCACCTTTGAGCTTCCATTTCACTTGAACTGTACAGAATTTTACATCGTCATCATGCCCTTAATTTTGGAATTCTCTTCTCTTGGCCAAAAATGGCTGTGATTCCATTCTCTCTTGATGTTCACTGCCTCTCTGTCCATTCATTCTGAGTCTCCTACTTATTGAGGATTCTCTGGGACCTGCCAGACTCTTCAAGGTGACAATTCCAAGTACTCTGTGGTTTGCCTCATGCTGATCCTCATCACCACTGACTCTTAGCTCCAAACTCACTCCTACACTCAAGAGTTTCCAGAGTGCCACAAATCTACTGTTTCTAAAATTCAACTTATTATCACCTCCAACACTGCAAATTACAATTCCTGTGTACTCTCCATGGTAGGGTAGAAGGTAAGCATCTCTATCTATTTAATAACATTTCCAACATTCAATCCATCCAAAGGTTCCATCAGCTTCTCACAGTCTCCTGTATCTCACTCCTCCTGTCCTCCCTGACACTGTCTCTGGGCCGGCAGGACTTAACCATTTCTCACCTGTATATTTTGCTATTATTACCTAAACTGGTGTCTCCACTCCTGCCTTCCTGGATATCCCCTACTCTCACCAGATGACCTGTACAAAGCTTTAGTCTCACCTTGTAGCTATTCTGCTTGAACATCCTTAAACAGTTTTTTTGTCCTGTTATAAGGGTTTTCATACTCTCTCCTATCTTCCTCTCCATACTCAGCCTATGTCTGTTTTCTTATTCTATTCTCCAGACATTGTGACCATCTTTTGGTTTCCCCAATTGGCCACATTAAGTTGTCTGTACATCCTGCTTTTCCTGCCTAGAAATGCTGACACGTTTCCCAGAGGGCTCGGTATACCAACCCCCTGGGGCTGGGTGCCATTCTCCTTAGCATTCGACTCCTTATCACCGCTTGTGTGAGGCCTTTTCAGGCACTATTCCAATTTTCTCCTCATCAGAAAATTGATATATTAACTTTCCTTAGAACTTAGGCCCATTCTTATGGATTGTTATGCTATGATGCCATTGTGTTGTTCATGTTCCATCAGACTGGGAGTCTGGAGGACAGAAGTGAGAACTTTAGTGTCTTTGCATCCCTATGCCGATGCACAGTATGTTCCTATAAATGTCTGTTGATTGAACACGTTACTGAAATTACAGGTTTGTGTGAAGGGTGACAGGTCTCATTAAATGACATTTTCTCAATCTGCAGACAGAAAATGAAGTGAACAAAATACCACACCAACACTTCTATCACCTTGGGGTTTGACAACATCAGTTCAGACAGTTTGTTTTGCTTGTGTTGTTATTCTGCAGCTAGCTCTTCTCTGAGCCCTGGCTCCCAGCTGCATTCAAAAGTGTGGTGTCCTGTTGCTGTGGAAATGCAGCAGCATGCCACAGACAGCAACTGTAAACCCAGGAAACTTATTTCCTTATGCAAAGTGATATTGACTTCCAAATATAAATTTTTTAAAAGGCAATAGGCTTATGTGGAAAGTCCTTCAACCACAAATCTCAGGGTGAAATAATTTTCTGTATATTTCTATAAACATAGAGAAAACAAAATAATGATCCTTCTGTTTTCTCAACACAATGTTCCACCTGCCCAAGAAAATATTCTGTGGCAATAAGAATCCTGCCTTGCTTATTAGTATATCAACTATCAGAGTACCCCTAGCAGAGAGCTGGGCACACAGTGGTGCTCAACAAATATTTGCTAATATTTTCACTTTTAGGATAGGTTCTAACTGCCTATTTGTAGAGAACTACATATTTCTTATGCAGGAACATAAAGTAATATGTTTGGTAAATTGACAATTAGTTCACACAGGAACAGACCCATGTCTTTGGCCATGCTAGCAGGGGGTTTTGAATGCCAAACCTGTCTTTGACCCATGTGAGTGATGCCCTACAGATGATGATCCTGTTCTTTCAAATGCATCATCAAATACTGAGTTCCTACAGGGATAAGCAGCTGGAAATTTCAGAGGCTGGATACTCAGTGCAGAATAAAACTTAAGCCCCTACTTTCATGATGATTACATTCTAAGTGCATAAGTGTGTTGTGGGTGAGGTTGGGAGACAGTGATTAACAACCAGTCAACCAATATGAAAGAAATTTGTCATCTAGTGAAATGTGTAATGAAAAGTGAAACAAAGCAGGGCCCCAGGGAGTGATGGGGATTATGTTCCCACTGATTTCTCTTAGGAATATCCAGGTTCATTTTATTGTCTTTTTTGCAGAGTTAAATGACCTAGAAGACTATATATAATTTTTCTGTAGAGAAATTATTTCTAATAGTATTTGTTGTTTTGATCTTACCTCTTAAATAAGATATTATGATACTTGATATCAATAGGAAAAGATAGATTTTAACATCTATTTAAATAAACCAAATCTAGAACTCAGGTCATTAGACCAAATATACATTAGGTTAAAATTACTCAATTTTACATATATATATCTGGTGAGTGACTGTATTAATACTACCCAGAAGAAATACTCTATATTAAAGAATGCTTTCTAACTAAATAAATACAAGAGAACAGAACTCTCTTTTATCTTGAGTTCCTGTCTTTTTTAGAACCAATGATAATAGTCAAGCTGTTTATACTCCTGATTTCAAATTATTCTATAGAGTCATAGTAACAAAACCAGCATGATTGATACTAATATAAAAACAGACACATAGACAAATGGAACAGAAGACACAAAGACAAACCCACACATCTACAGTTATCTGTCTGATCCTTGACAAAGGCACCAAAAATATATGTTGAAATAAGAGAAGATCAGACAGCCTTTTAAACAAATGGTGCTGGGAAAACTGGTTCTCTCTATGTAGAAGACTGAAACTGAATCTCTATCTCTCACCCTGCACAAAAACCAACTCCAAATGAATCAAAGACCTAGGAATAAGACCAGAAACTTTGCAACTCTCGGAAGAAAACATAGGACCAACACCCTAACATATAGGCACTGGCGATGACTTTCTCAATAGGACCCCTAAAGCTCAAGAAATAATGCCAAGAGTTAATGAATGTTTAAAAAACTTCTGCACATCAAAGGAAACAATTAAGATGTGAAAAGAGAACCTACAGAACGGGAGAAAATATTTTCCAGCTATTCTTCTGACAAAGGATTAATATCCAGAATATATAAAGAATTAAAAAACAAAACAAAACAAAAAAACAACACCCCCCTAAATAACTCAATAAATAAATTGGCAAATAAACTAAACAAACACTTCCCAAAAGAAGCAGCACAAATAGGCAACAATTATATGAAAAAATGTCCAACATCTTTAACCATCAAGGAAATATCAATCAAAATTACACTGAGATTTCATCTTACTCCAATTAGAAGGGCAGTCACCAAGAATACAAAAAATAAAAGCTAGCAAGGATATGGAGAAATGGAACTCTTATACATTGTCTGTGGAATGTAAATTAGTACAGCCACTATGGAAATCAGTATGACGGTTCCTCCAAAGACTAGGAATGGAACCACAATAGATCTAGCTATACCACTCCTTGTTATTTATCCAAAAGAATTAAATTCATCCTGCTGCAGTGATACATGCATACCCATGTTTATAATAACACAATTTACAATAGCCAAGTTATGGAACCAGCTTAGGTGTCTGTTAACAGGTGAATGGATAAAGAAATGGTGGTATATATACACAATGGAGTTTCATTTGTAGGAAAATGGATGGACCTGGAGAACGTCATGTTAAGCAAAATAAGCCAGACAGGAAGTCAAGAGTTGTATGTTTTCTCTCATATGGGGAAGCTAGAGGGAAAAAAAAATGGCGGGGGGGGGGAGACAGAGTAGAGGACGGTACCCAGGGGAAGGAAGGGAGGGGAGGGAAGGGGAAGTACCGAAGAATAAAATTAAGTTACATTATGTGCATGTGTAAATATGCCACAATAAAACCCAGTATTCTGCATAATTATTGTGCATCAAAAAATTAAAAATTCCTTTTCAATATATCATTTCATCCTCTTTGTGATCTAAAACACTTATTTTCTCATCCCCCTCCCAAGTCTCCTGGATCTGGGTTTTGAGAGGGGTCTTGTGTAGCCTAGAATGCAACTGCTTGCTTGGCTTTCACACTGAAACTCATGTGCCTTTACATCCCAGCAGTTTACACTGTCTCCATCATTTGAAGTTCCAAAACACTGTATCTTTATTTCTCTTGCAATACTTGTCACTCTTGGGCTCATGCTGCATATATCAGAGTCCAAGACACTAATCTGTCTGTCTGGACTAGAAACCCACTGAGAGTAGAATCTGTGTCCCATTGGTTTTAGACTCCTAGTGCCCAGCACACTACCTTGAAGATAGAAGATGCTTTGGTGTACATTTGGATAATGAATATTGAATGTGTGAATAGTTCTGCTTTTGAGGGACCACACAATTTTGAAGAACATATTTAACATTTTAAAAAATTGCCTTCATATTTGTAGAATGTTTCAGCTGTTCAAAACACTATCAATGCCATCAATCAATAATTTATTTTTTACTAGTTATCAGTTTTTAAGTTTTCAATTGCTTATCATTTATTCATCAATCAACTGTTGGATGAATGATATTCAGGGCAGGTGTCATAATAGGCATCTCCTCACAAAACAGCTCATTCTAACACTGGAAAAACCCCAGAGCTAGAAGGGACAGATGTTTTAAATTTCCATTTTTTAAGGAAAACTATAAAGGAGATCCTAAAGAGAGGGAACAAGTTCTAAGAGTAAAAATTTTTCAGATCAGGGATTAAAAAGCAAAACTCTCTATCCTTATGGTGTTTTAATAAACTGTTGATTTTATGGTATTGTATGGTGCTGAAAATTACCAATCTATTTCAATGAATTATAAAAAACTTCAACCAGAAAGCAGACTTATGGACACCCCCTTCTGAACCATGCAGGTAGGTAGGTCCCTCTGTATATTCAAATGCCCATGACTCTTATCAGCATGAAGCAACAGCAGAGCCATAGAATATTCCAAATAAAAAACAACCTCGATAAGGAGGATGGAAAAACTGAGTCACCCATTACAAATTAAGGCTTTCTGTTTGAAAGAATCCCACTCTAAGGATAAAGGGAAAGTGGGAGTAGAAAGAAGCACTGAGTCTGATCTGGAATTCTTTTTCCAAAAGTTCATTTTTCCAAGAGTATTGTTTCCCAGAGCAAGATTAAAAAAATGAACCAAGAAATGAATCAATAGCAATCATTTTAACATCATTTCTTTAAATACTTTTGGCTCTTTTCACCCAACAGATTTCTTTATGCTTTTGAGAAGCAATTTTTTTAGTAACTCAACATATTTCATGAATTAATTACACAGTAAGAGATAATTTTTTTGTTTATGACCTTTTTCCTTTAGCATATTGTACCTAATAAAGGTACAAGTCTTGGTCTCACAGTTGTATACCCTTTGATATAATTATATGTAAACATCTGAGGCCAATTAGAATTTGAGAGAAATACTGTGGCTAATTATAAAAAGGGGAATGGCAATGAGGAGATGGGAATTCTGAACTCATTGACCTAAGTCTGAAGAAAAGAAGAAAGTAACAACTCATTTTAATTTGGTGCTTCACTGGATCATCCACATTTGCCCTCTCTGCCTAATTTTTAAAATTTTTTATTTGTCTTAATTAGTTATACATGACAGTAGATTGCATGTATGCACTTTGATATGTCATACATAGATGGATATAATTTCTCATTTTTTTGAGTGTACATGTTGCAGAATCATATTGGTCATGTAAGGAATAAAGAGCTAATGCTCAGTGCAGCCAGCTCTTTTGTACACCTTATTCAACTTTGTATCCAACACAAACTATTCTCCTGAAGCTAGAAATTATTCCCTGCAAGAACCATCCATGAGAGTAATTTGCTCCCATTTAAAATTGCATTCAATTCAATGCTTTGGAGTAACTTAATATGAATTTTACACTTATGCATCATTTAAGGTAATGAGCCAGAAAGCATAATTTTCAGTGAGGATGGCTTATTCATGCAAGTTGTGAGGTAGACAACTCAAAGCATAAAAATTATGTTTCAGAATGAACTGAGGACTCAGCAGTGGGGAAAAAAAGAATTGCAAATGTGTCCCTGGCTAGTCACCTGCATCTATATTCCACTTAACTGTGATGAAACCACAGCTTGCGAGCACCTCAAACCAGGAGTGAGGATGGGAGCCAAAGATGGGGAACCTAGGGAAGCTGAGTCAAGAGTGTGACAATTTATAGATGTGGCTGTCTCAGATTGATCCCCATCAGAGATTCAATATAGGAGTACAGGCCCAGCCCAGATATACCCATACCGACATACTCAGGATCCAGGCCCAGTGTAGGTCCAAGTTCGCCACACCCCCAACCAATGAGCCCAAGCCTAACTCACTTGTATCTTGGGACACTGCAGACACCACCATAGCCTTCTCCATGCAGTAGTCCGTACCTTTTTGACCAAAGACAGTGCCTAGAAGCAGCTGCATCTCAGAGCAGGCATCCCAAAGACAATGTAAGGCTCACCCTTTCAGCCCCATCTCTGTAAGACACTGCATCCATCTCGGGGCACCTCCACTATTATCTCAAGTTACCTCAGCTATTGCCACTACTACCTTTAGTTGCAATAGCATACATTAAGGGACACCAGTAGGAAAGTGCCCCAAACAAACCAGGATGCTACAATAATAAAACCCATGGACAGTGAAGTTGATGAAATGTCAGAGAAGGAGTTCAGAAGGTTCATAATTAAAATGATCTGTAAATTAAAGAATGACCTAAATGAGCAAATACAGGCAAAAATTGATCACTCCAACAAAGAGATAAGAGAGCAAATACAGTTAGCAAAAGATGACTTCAAGAAGGAGAGACTGAAAAAAGCCAGTCAGGAATCCTTGAAATGAAGGAAACAATAAACCAAATAAAAAACTCAATAGAAAGCAAAACCAACATACTAGATTTCTTGGAAGAAATAATGTCAGATAATAAAGACAAAGTATACAATCTGGAAAATAAAATTGACCACACAGTGAAGATAGTAAGAAAACAGAATATCCAAGAATTATGGGACAGCATCAAGAGACCAAATCTAAGAGTTATTGGGATGGAGAAAGGCACAGAGTTTCAAACCAAAGGAATGCACAATCACTTCGATGAGATAATATCAGAAAATTTCCCAAGCATGAAGAATGAATTGGAAAACCAAATACAAGAGGCTTATAGGACACCAAATTCAGCATAAAATTTCAACAGATCTACACCAAGGCATATGTATGCCTAGCATATAGAATAAGAATAGAATCTTAAAAGCAGCAAGAGAGAGGAATCAGATCACAGATAGGGGGAGACCAATTTGTATTTCAGCAGATTTTTCAACCCAGAACCTCAAAGCCAGGAGATCATAGAATAACATATACAAGCTCTGAAAAAAAAGGATGCCAACAAGAATCTTATATCCAGCAAAATTAAGCTTTAGATTTGATGATGAAATAAAAACCTGCCATGATAAACAAAAGTTAAAAGAATTTACATTACAACTAGAAAGACTGCACTACAGAACATCCTTGGCAAAATATTCCATGAAGAGAAAATGAAATAAAAAACAACAATGAATATCAGTAGAGGGAGGTATTACACTAAAGAAAAAAATAACCAGAGGAGAAACCAAGCCAAGTTAAATAACAAAAATGGCTGGGAATACAAATCATGTCTCAATAATAACCTTGAATGTTAATGGCCTAAATTCACCAATCAAAAGACATAGACTAGCAGATTGGATCAAAAAAGACCCCAAAATATGTTGCCTCTAAGAGACTCATCTCATAGGAAAAGACATCCAGAGACTGAAGGTGAAAGGTTGGGAAAAATCATACCACTCACATGGACTGTTGAAGGAAGCATGGGTTTCCATCCTCATGTCAAATAAAGTAGACTTCAAACTAAAGTTAATCAAAAGGGATAAAGAACAACACTACATATTGCTCAAGGGAACCATACACCAACAAGACATAACAATTATAAATATATATGCCCCAAATAATGGAGCATCTACATTCATCAAGCAAACTTCTCAAGTTCAAGAGTCAAATACACTATGACACAATAATTTTGGGTGAATTTAACACACCTCTTTCACCACTAGGTAGATCTTAAAAAAAAAATCTAAACAAAGAAACTATAGAACTTGAGAATACAATCAATAACTTAGACTTAACTGACATATATAGAATATTTCATCCTTCAATGAGTGAATACGCTTTCTTCTCAGCAGCAGATGGATCCTTCCCTAAAATAGACCATATATTATGCCACAAAGCAACTCTTAGCAAACATAAAAAAGTAGAGACACAACCCTGCATTTTATCAGACCATAATGGAATGAAATTAGAAATAAATGGTAAAATAAGAAATAAAAACTACTCCAACACCTGGAGACTAAATAATACGCTACTGAATGAATGGGTTGCAGATGACATCAAGGAGGAGATTAAAAATTTTTAATATGTGAATGAGAACACAGATAGAACATATCAAAACCTCTGAGATGCTATGAAGGCAGTTTTAAAAGGAAAGTTTATTGCATGGAGTCCATTCCTTAAAAGAAAAAAAGTCAACACATAAATGATTTAACATTACAGCTCAAAGCCCTAGAAAATGAAGAACAAGTCTACACCAAAAGCAGTAGAAGACTGGAAATAATTAAAATGAGAGCTGAAATCAATAAAATTGAAACAAAAGAAACAACTGAAAAAATTGAGAAAACATAAAGTTGGTTCTTTGAAAAACTAAATAAAATTGACAGACCCTTAGTCATGCTAATTAAGAGGAGAGAAAACTCAAATTATTGACAGTCATGATGAAAAAGGAAATATCACAACAGAACTACAGAAATAAAGAAGATAATTAGAAATTATTTTGAAAACTTGTGCTCCAATAAAATAGAAAATATTGAATTTTCTATCGAAATTTCTAGAGTTATGTGATTTGCCCAAATTGAATCAAGATGATATACAAACTTAAACAGATCAATTTCAAGAAAGGAAATTGAAGATGCTATCAGAAGCCTACCAACCAAGAAAAGCCCAGGACCAGATGAATAAACAGCTGAGTTCTACAAGACCTTTAAAGAAGAACTAATACCAATACTCTTTAATTTATTTCAGGAAATAGAAAAAGAAGGAGCACTTCCAAACTCATCCTATGAGGCCAATATCACCCTGATTCCAAAACCAGGCAAAGACACATCAAAAAAGAAAACTTTAGACCAATATCTCTAATGAACATCAATGCAAAAATTCTCAGTAAAATTCTGGCAAATCAAATACAAAAACATATCAAAAAGATCATTCTCCATGATCAAGTGGGATTTATCCCAGGGATGCAAGGTTGGTTCAACATATGGAAATCAATAAATATAATTCATCACATCAATAGACTTAAAGATAAAGAATCATATGATCATCTCAATAAATGCAGAAGAAGCATTCGATAAAATATAGCACCTCTTTATGTTCAAAACAGTAGAAAAACTAGTGATAACAGGAACATATCTCAACATCGTAAAAGCTACCTATTGCTAAGCCCCAGGTGAATATCATTCTAAATGGAGAAAAATTGAAAGCATTCCCTCTGAATCTAGAACAAGGCAGGGATGCCCTCTTTTACCACTTCTATTTAACATAGTTCTTGAAAAACTGGCCAGAGCAATTAGACAGATGAAAGAAATTTTTTTAAAAAAGAACTCAAGTTGACACTATTTGCTGATGATATGATTCTATACCTAGAAGACCCTAAAAGTTCCACCAGAAAACTTCTAGAACTAGTAAATGAATTTATCAAAGTAGCAGGATACAAAATCAACACCCATAAGTCAAAGGCATTTCTGTATATCAGTGACAAATCCTCTGAAAGGGAAATGAGGAAAACTATCCCATTTACAATAGCCTCAAAAAAAAAAAATACTTGGGAATCAACTTAATAAAAGAGGTGAAAGATCTATATAATGAAAATCACAGAACCCTAAAGAAAGAAATCAAAGAAGACCTTAGGAGATGGAAAGATCTACCTTGCTCTTGGATAGGCAGAATTAATATTGTCAAAATGACCACATTACCAAAAGCACTATTGAGATTTAATGCAATTCCAATCAAAATTCCAATGTCATTCTTCATAGAAATAGAAAAGGCAGTCATGAAATTCATCTGGATAAATAAGAGACCCAGAGTAGCTAAAGCAATCCTTAGCAGGAAGAGTGAAGCAGGTGGCATCACTATACCTAACCTTAAACTATACTACAGAGCAATAGTAACAAAAACAGCATGGTATTGGCATCAAAACAGACTGGTCGACAAATGGTACAGAATAGAGGACCCAGAGACTAACTCACAAAATTATAATTTTCTTATATCAGAAAAAGGCACAAAAGCATGCACTGGAGAAAAGATAGCCTCTTCAACAAGTGGGAAGACTGGAAATTCATATGCAACAAAATAAAATTAAACCCCTATCTCTCACCAGGCATAAAACTCAACTCAAAATGGATCAAGGACCTAGGAATAAAACCAGAGACCCAGCGTCTAATAGAAGAAAAAGTCGGCCCTAATCTCCACCATGCCCCAACATCCTAATAAGACTCCTTTAGTGCAAGAATTAAAACCAAGAATCAATAAATGGGATGGACTCAAACTAAAAAGTTTCTTTTCAGCAAAAGAAACATTCTGTGAGGTGAATAGAGAGCCTACATCTTGGGAGCAAATCTTTACCCCTCACACATCAGATAGATCTAATCTCTAGTGCTAAGCACCCAAAAAACCCGAATATCCCAATCAATAAATGGGCCAAGGACATGAATAGACACTTCTCAGAAGATGATATACAATCAATCAACAAATATATGAAAAAATGTTCATCATCGCTAGAAATTAGAGAAATGAAAATCTAAACCACTCTAAGATTTCATCTCACTCCAGTCAGAATGGCAGCTCTTATGAATACAAACAACAATAAGTGTTGGTGAAGGAAAAAAGGTACACTCATACATTGCTGTGGGACAGCAAATTGGTGCAGCCAATATGGAAAGCAGTATGGAGATTTCTTGGAAAACTGGAAATGGAACTACCATTTGACCCAGCTATCCCTCTTCTCAGACTATACCCAAAGGACTTAAAAAGAGCATACTACAGGGACATAGTCACATCAATGTTTATAGCAGCACAATTCACAATAGCTAAACAGTGGAACCAACCTAGGTGCCCTTCAATGTATGAATGTAAAAAAATGTGGCATATATACACAAAGGAATACTACTTAGCAATAAAAGAGAATAAAATTACGGTATTTGCAGGTTAATGGATATAGTCAGAGAAGATAATGCTAAGTGAAATTAGCCAATCCTCCGAAAAACAAATGCCGAATATTTTCTCTCATATAAGGAGGCTGATTCATAGTGGAGTAGGGAGGAGGAGCATGGGAGGATTAGACAAACTCTAGAGAGGGCAGAGGGGTGGGAGGGGATGGGAGGGGCATGGGGTTAGAAATGATGGTGGAATGTGATGAACATTATTATCCAAAGTACATGTATAAAGACACAAATTGGTGTGAATATACTTTGTATATAACCTGAGATATGAAAAATTGTGCTATATATGTGTAATAAGAATTGTAAAAATTTTAAAAAGAAATTTTGATGTATTCGTTAAAATGTTATAAAGTTATCTGCAAATACAAAGCACATTCATGATTGTCAATACTTGTAACACTAGTAGTCCTTTAAAATATTAGATGCTTTGCTGTTGGATATAAAGAGTTTTCTCAAGAAATGCTACAGGAAGTCATAAGCAATAGCACACATTCTCCTTAAAGGAAGCAGCACATGAATTAATACTGCAGATGTGAAGAACAGATTTTTTTGGTGTTAATATATGATATATGATATATAACATATAACATATATATAATGCCTCATAAATACATAAAGAATATATATTATATATTATTTCTTGAAGAAATATAAGATGTGGTCTAGGTTTTAGTGACACATATTTATAACTCAAATTTCTCTTGTTTTTTTTTTTTTAAGTGAATGAACTATTCAACTCTACTTCTTTTCTTAACACATTATACCATATAGTTGTGCGAGGGAAGCTCTTGGGAGAATGCATGCTAACGACTCATTCATGTGTAATTGATAGCCATAACAATTTTATTTTAGCATTCCTTCATTTAAGATTTCAAAATACTTTATAAATGTTTGAATTAAAAGTTTCCTCTTAAAAAGAAAAGTACAAAGTGTCTAATTCCTCTTAGATATAAGCACAGTTTTCATTATGTGAGAAATTCAAGGTCAGTAGGCATAATGTCTTCAAACACTCAATATCATGTTATCAATAGTAAAAAGATGGTATTTAAAGTCAAAATGCGAATTCAATTTTACTATGTGTCCTACAATTATTTGAAACTTTCATTCTTATGGTTCCTTTATATTATTTAGTTCTAGAACACTAATAAACTGGGAATCTAAATGAAATAATGAAATCTACAAGGTTAATAGCCAATGCCAGTTTAAGACATCTTGCCAAGAATATCTATATTTTATTTCACCTAGAATAAATGACATAATTATGTAAGATTCATAGGATGGATTTCACGTGCCATACTAAGAGCACAATTAATTGCAGTTGTTATGACAGTAGTAGTAACATGACTGATTTATATAGAATATTCCAAACTTTAAAATTTTGTGTAAGCAGAATGATTAGGGATGCTTCGGCAGTCAATTATTCCTTCTGGAAACTATATAAACCATATCATATAATCTTGCAGAAACAAAAGATGATGGGTCTTAATTTAAGTGAGATCCAGGTGATAGGTTCTGAAAAGTCTATTTCTGTCCTTTTTCTAAATATTAACTCATCAAGGAAAATGCAGTCAAAATTGATGATGTGTTCATGCCCTTCAAGTCATCATGAATTAAAAATTAATTTAGATGCATAGATCAGGTGAAAGCTACAATCAAATACTATTTTAGTAGCAAGGAGGTACCTATAAAGTCTCAGACCATTTGTTACAATTTTTTTATTTGTGAAATGAGACTATCAATAGCATCAATCTCACTTTGTTTTTGTGAAAACTAATGAATAGATCTAATGTGTTAGTAAGACAATTCCCAAATCCAAGGATGGAACATGTAGCTGAACAAAGAAATTATTTTCTGTTCCCATCTTTATCATCTATCTATCTATCATCTATCTATCTATCTATCTATCTATCTATTTAGAATCCTGAAATATTAGCATTTTTGAGACATTTCACAGTTAAGAGAAAAGAACATTGGATATTTAAATGGGTGTGTTGATGTTGTGCTATATTCATTGTCTGTGTGTTTCCAATAAAATGTTCATTTCTTCAATGGAAGCATTACTATGTAGCCACCATGTTTTTTAAAATAAAAACATATACAAACCACAATAGAGAAGTTTAAAACAAAAGTACAATAAAATAAGAAAGATCCAAAAAATAAAAAAATGGGCTGGCTGCTATTTGTTTTTTAAAGTCCTGAGAGCAACTTTGATTATTTGATATGTGATTATTTTGAATAATAAACTATCATGATTTTCCCCTGGCTGTATCTTGCTGTCTACTTTTTCTTCTTGATAATCCAGGCTGCCAAGATATGAAGTGACTAGAGAAAATGAAAGAAGTTACAATGAATCACTTTGTTCTTTGTTTACAAATATGGTTTAAGGTAAGAATGGGCAAGTGTGAAAATAGAATTTTAAGGATTTTTTTGTTATCCTTGTTACTGTTTTGTTCTATTACAACAATTAATATAAAGTTCATTGGACGTATTTTAGTGGCTCAAATAAGATCTATATTCTACACATAAAATTTTATAGACTTTATAGTTTAGAAACTTTGTTGTCATAATTTAAGAGTTTCATTTATATTCTCTATAATTATTTTCTAATCTATAAAGTGTGGAAAATAATACCAAGCCCTTTTCCTAACAGAATAGTGCATATTAAATGAGTTAATAAAAGGTATTGATGATATCATCCCATAAAAACAAATGATATATAACTAATTGAAACAAATTTTTTAAAAGAACAAATGATTATTCATTGCTGCTTTGTTATAAACACATTGTGGGTAATTGCTGCACTGACTTCAGATTAGTTCAAGTATGTATTTCTCCCAAGCCTCATAAGTAAGGAAGTTTTATAGTTTGTTATAAATACTTAATGGCTACTTATCTATCCTAACATCTCTGGTTAAGAACTACAATGTGATTCTCCTAGCCTTTTGATTATGGTTTCTTTAATACAAAGCATTCAATTGTAAGCTGTGCTGATGATCCAAGATAAATCTCAAAAGACTCAGAAGCATGAACCCAGACTTTCTGACAATTTTTAAAACCCAAATCTTTCTCATTGTCAAATATGCCACATATGTGTTAGAGCTCCTTATAAACTCCCAAGTGAACATTTAATTCTCCCTAAAATGCAGCAAGAGATAGTCACCAAGGCAGCAGAACAGCAATGCCTCCACAGGACATCATCATATTTCATGTATGTAAAATGAGAAGCCTTCTTACCTAGCATGCAAACACATTTGGCATTCTGGTCAGGGTTCTCAAACAAGATTTCGCCACACCTCTGAAATGGAAGGATAGCTGCAGTTAAAATTTAAGATGTCATAATCACAATTCCCAAGGCAATATATTCATGAAATCTGAAAATATTATGATGTTATTCTATTCTTGTTTTCTTAGTTACCTGAGTCTGGGGACTTATGCATAAACAGAGACTTTGCTGGTAGTAAAATATTTGAAAGGTAATTTGGGATTGATTGTTCCTGCATGCCCCTGGTCCCTGCCTATAGTGGATTCTGTGTGCTCCCATGAGAAGTCATGGCTTGAGATGAACTTAGTTTCTATATCAGTGGAACATAGGCAATATAAGGCCCATTAACCTGAGTCTAATCATCCTCAAGTTTAATCTTTAGCACCTACATTATTCTAAACTAAGCTGTGTGTCTGACACTTGACTCTCTGAACTTGGTATGGGGCAGAGATAAAGACATGAAGTGGCATTTATAATGCTTTTCTTGAACCCACAGACTCATAGAAATATCAATTTTCATATCTATTACAGTTTTAACTCACTTTTTAAAACTTTTAAGAAGATAGAGTCTACAGATACAATCAGTTATTGAAGAATTTGTGTGATAAATGAAATTGGCAAATGGTTAGAACCTGAACATATAAATAAATTCACCAAAGCAATAAGAATATAACAAATAATCTGAGAGAAAAAATGGGTAAAGGGTATGAACAAGCAATGCATGGAAAAAGAAATCTGGATGGCCAATAAACATAGAAAATATATTTATACCAATAATCAGGAATAAGCAAATTATATGTAATTTGTTTTGAACTCATTGAGTTGACTAAATTTAGAAGTCTGGCATTAACAAATGTTTTCAGAAATGTAGAGTCTGGGTTGGAGTATAAAATGACAACCACTTTGGAAAAAACTGGCGAAATATAACAAAGTTGAAATGCTCAAACCCTATGGCATAGAAAATCACTTTCTAGACTTTTAGTTAGAGAAATTTTCAAATGCAACTAAAATGCTCTGGTAAAAAACAGATAAATGTCAGTCATAATTAGAGGATTACATGATAGGTAAAGTGGATTAAAGCTATAGATGCTCTAAAACATCTAATATATAACATATTTATATATAATATAAAAATTACAGAATATTCAAATCATAAATACATATATTTTTCTAATCACATAAAACAATGTTTAAGTCATATAAAATTATAATGTTAATCAAAAAAGTTTATGCAGTTGAAATGTCTAAAAACATCTATATATTGTTTATGGATATATTAACTTATAGAAAAAGCATAAAACAAATTCAATAAATAAAAAGAGAAACATCAAGTACAGGTTAGGAGGAAGAGATCTAGAGAAATGAAATGTCAAAGGTCACACAGGGATTATCAATTTTTTGTATAATTATTTGAAAACTGAAATTATTTTTTACACTTTTTTTCCCTATGCTCGAAATATTTAACAATAAGAAAGAATTGCTGCAAAGTGCAATACTTTGAATCTAAAAATGGCTGTTTTATACATGTATCCCTGTACCTGTCTCCCTGGGAGGCCATTGGCAGAAGATTGGATGGACTGTCTCCTCCAATAACTCTTCTTACCACTTACTTCCTTTGCCCTTAGGAAACTGAGAGCCTGCTACCTGCAACATTCTCCTCCCATTTCCACCTTTCACAACTTGGTTGATTCCACTCCCATCAATCTCTATTGTATCTGTACTTAATATATTATAAGATAAAGTGATTTAAAAGGGAATAATTCCTCATGTTCTTCACACCTAATTATGGGATCCTCCAGTACAAACAGAGAAAGTATGAAGTCATTATTTTCAAATCAACCCATCTTTTGGGATGACCTACATTGTGCACAAAGAGATGAATAAATGGCTCAGAGATATAAAAAGGAGGTAAGCTACTTTGGTGAGCCAAGAGGATGGGCTGTGGAGGAGGGAGGCTTGGTTCTGCGGAAGGTTAAGAGGGCACTGAATTCTAATGGAGACTCTGTATCGTGAGCTTTCTTCCCACCTACTGTGCTGACCTCACGTGATATTTATCATGCCACTTAATCTCTTCATGCTTCATTTCTTTGTAAGTAACATGGGCTGTAGATATGTGCCATCAAGTCAGGTCAAGGAGCAAATGTGAGGATTAATGACCCATGGAGTCTAATCCACTGTTTGTTCCTGTTTTGTTTGTGTTTGGGGAGAGGTTAAACCCTTATAAATAGCTAGGATCTATTTTCTGCATCACCTGCTTTTCAAAGTGGTATTTTAATGACCTGAAAGAGTTAATAATTATTTTTAAATAAAAGGTCAGAGGTTTTGAAAATGTTTTCCACTTCTTGGCAGAACAAAGTCCCAGGAAGCTCTACCAATCTATATTCTGGGTTCTACAAGGAAATAACTTGGGAGTGTTTTCTTGCCCTTTTTTAGTGACGAAGTCCACATCCAAGCTGCCAAGGAAGAGCTTTCCTTCTTTACTCGCAGGGCCTTCCTGCAAGTAACAGGTGGATGTTGCATAACTTTCCATGGCTACTATAGGCCAAGGGCAGCCTTGTTTATGTCTTCCCTGGCCATGAACATAGCTAGGAGGGGTTTCTGAAACTTCTATGAGGCATGCATTCCTTAAGAGTCATGGCCTGCCTGGGTTCACTGACTAGACAGGCACATCGCCCAGCAGCAAAGCAGGTACTGTGTCCCTTCCAGTGAGGACAAGGCAATCAGACCTCTTCCTCAACTTGTCTCCCTGGTGGTCTGGGAAATGGCTGAAACACCTTTAACAAGGTCTTTAATTGCCCTGGTTTATAATGTTACCTGATGATGGTAAGAGATTTTAAAGCAATGCCCAGAGGGGAATCTGATTGTTCTCAGGATTCTTTCCAGTGCTTTTTCTCATTGATGGCTGTGTTTACTGGGCCTTTGCTGCCAGGCTCCTTCCTGCTGTGAAACCCAGGGTGATGACCCAGTTTTGGAGATTAATTAAGCTAAACCACAGGGTCCAAGTCTCAGAAAACTGCAGGCTCTGCCATGGGGAAGGTCTTGTGTCCTGCTGGATTCTGGGGTGCTGCAACCCTCCTCTTCAATGCTCTGGTTATGCTCATTGGGACTCCCCATTCCAGTAACCTGCTGCTGAGTGACTCTGACTTTGTACTTGGTTCTGCTTGTCAGGACTCTTCCTAATTCTCAGGATCCCCCCTCTCCTTAGGGATTCCAACTTTGCTTTGTCTTCTGTGCCTGAAATACTGATATCAACTCACCTTGTTCCTGTCCAACTCTCACAGTGAACATTGCCCCCAGATAATAGGAACTTGTTATTGAAATTCTCATCCAAAGGGTTGGAGCCCTGTTAGCATCAGAGAAATCCTCCTGATACGTGCTCTCCTTCTGAAGCCCATAGGAGACCATGCTTATGAACTTGTGTGTAATGCTGATTGCCCCCATAGACCATGAAGAACCAAATCCTGTTCATTAATGTTCTTAACATGTCTCATTGTTGTAAACCTGGTGCTTTATACATTCCAGGGTCCTGATAACTCTTGGTGGACTAGGTCTACTAAATATCTGTGAACTAGCTCATATTTGTTGAGTGTACACTATGGACTAAGCATTGTTCTGTACCTCTACCATCTGTACACCTACTGTCTCATACTCTGATTATACTCTTTTCATAGTAGACAACTTAGGCACAGAGGGTACCACTCACTATAGAATCCTCTCCTCCAATTAATGAGAAGATAAATGCTGACAGGTTACCCCATGCTTTATCAAAATCCCCAAATCCCAATATTGGCTACTTTGGGTCTCCTCATTGTCTTGGCCAACTAGATTATCTCTATTGATGTCTCCTTCTCTCACCCATTAACAGCTTTTGTTTGTAAGGGTTGCACCTGTAAGAGCTCATGCTTTAGATTCAACTGACTTAATTTTAAATCCTGTTTCTACCTCCTCTTATACACTGTATTATCATGGGCAATTTATTTAGTTGTGCCCAACCTGCTTTCTTATTTATAATAGGGGGTAATATTATCTATGTCATTGGATCATTGTTAATTCATTATGAATGAGAATGACCTAGTTTAAATTATTGTGAGGGGGTTGTAATATAAAAATAAGAATTAATAAATTTAGTTCATCCATGAAAATTCAATTTTAATTTCCATCATGATTTAGGAATAAAAATGAAAAAAAACCTTAATTTTAGAAGTCAGAGTATTTCACAAGTTGTTTGCTATTTCTTACTTATTAAGAATTTTCTTTATCAAATTCAAAATTTGACCTTTACTCAAGAAAAAATATTGAATGTTATTAAATTTTGCATCTGTTATTTAGAAATCAACCTAAGTGTCTATCGAAGTTTGGATGGATAAACAAAATGTGGCATATAAACATAGTAGAATATTACTCAGTCATAAGAAGGACATTTGTGACATCGTGGATGATCTTGGAGAGCATTATATTATATAAAATAAGCAAGGCACAGAAAAACAAATACTATATGAACTTACTTATAGGTATAATCTAAAAAAATTGAATTTATAAGAGCATAAAATAGAATGGTGGTTACCAGGGACTGAAGGAGAGGGGTACTAGGGAATTGTTGGTCAAAAGGTACAAAATTTCAGTTAGGAAGAATAAATCCAAGAGAGCTATTGTACACCATGATGACTAGAGTAATCACAGTATATTATAATTCATGAAAGTTGTGTACTTACAAAAATAGTAAGTATACATGTAATGCACGTTAATTAGCCTGATGAAATCATATATTTCAGGACAATACAATAAAGTATGTTTCTCTTGATTGAACTATATTTTTTCATTATTTTTATCACAAATTTAGTTGTGAAAATTGATATCGGGAGTAATTTTAAAACTCACACATAAGTTTTAAAATTTTATCCTGCTAAGGAAAAAAATTGTCTGATATAATAATATCCAAATATTGATAATAGTATTATATACTCAAAAGAAGTTATTAAAAGAGTAAAAAGCTCACATTTTGATTTTATTGTTTAGCTTTCACTGCTCCTAGCTTTCTTAAACCAATTAATGTTTTTCCTGATTAAAATAAGCTTTCACACATCTTTTCATTTTTCTGCGTACTTGTTATCACTTGAATGTATAGGTCTCAGCTGACCTCCAGCAACTAATCTTTTTACAGAAATTGTCTTGATACTTTTGGAAGGGAGAAAACATCTGCAAACAGATAAAATCCAGGATAGAAAGAAATCCTTGTTCCTAGGCTGGGATTGTGGCTCAGTGGCAGAATGCATAAGTGCCTTGCACTTATGAGGCACTGGATTCGATCCTTGGCACCACATAAAAATAAATAAAAAAGATAAAGGTATTGTGTCCATCTACAACTAAAAATAATAATGATGATAATTAAAAAAAAAAAGAAAAAGAAATTCTTGTTCCATGAGGGTTGGCTCCAACCAGCTAAGACCATACAGTGTTTTGCAAGAAGGTAATGTTAACTGTTATCAGAAAATAATTAATTGGTTATGACTGTTTGATTTCCTACTCAAATTTTTAGTTGTTTTTGTTCTTTTTCTTCTTCTTTAGCAGAAAAGAATTTAATAAAGGAAATTAGGTCCTTATAAAAGTACTGGAGGATCAGGCTATAGACTGGTTCTCCATAAATGACTCTGTTCAGCTCTGCAAAACTGGCTCACCAAGATGTGAGCTTGCTAGGCTGGTGGAACCACAATCGGGAAAGAAGAGAACCAGGAGGCATCAGTGAATTGGTAACTTTAAGAACACAGCACATGGCAGTGATCCAAGAATTAGAAAGCTATTGGTGCACAAGGCTCTTTGTTGAATATTGAATGCTACTGCAGAAATGTAGAAAAATTCAACATCTTCAGAACTGTGCTTGATAGTTCATTAAAACAAAATAAAAAGGACCATGATATAGGACTACACTCATTTTGGAAAAAAATATATATCATTTTGGAAAAAGAAATATATAATTTTTGGGAAAAAATCATCAAACCAGTTTCCTGAACTGAAAAAGCAGTTACCATGGTCAGAACATTGGGAAGTTGTAGGACTTCAGTGGAAAGTAAAATGCATCTCATCTGTCTCCGCATCAACAAAGACAATAGAAAAAATGTAGGGCTGGGGTTATAGCCTTGCACGCACACAGCACTGGGTTTGAACCCCAGCACCACATAAAAATAAATAAATGAAGATATTGTGTCCATTTATAACTAAAAAATATTTTTTAAAAATAAGAAATAAAACAGAAGGCAAAGATCCAGCACAGGCTGCCTTCACTCTCTTTTTCATCCCAATTCTAGGAACATTGATTCTTCTGCAAGTTTGCCAAATATTACATGAGTAAACAAGGCAAATGCTTGTATGCTCTGTTTTATTTGCTCACTTTCATATTTCTAAATGTCTAGGACAATGAGCACAATGCTTAAATGAATAACAAATTTCTTATTATAACTCTGTGGGATATATTAGAATGAGCATAAAATTTTTTCCCTGCACACTTATGTTTATACACCAATAAGTGCTGCCATTGATGTGGCCACATCATGTGTAGCTGCAATTGGGTGATAAAGGGATGGAATTTGACCTCAAGGAAAACATTACAAAAATGAATCTCTTCCTATCTTGCACTTTCTCCAAGCAGAGAACTGAATGGTACTAACCAAAACCTGACTCTTAGAAGAAAGGCCTAGAGAGAAAATGGCTTAGGTCTGTAGAGCACAAAAATATAGCTTCTGTTGAGACAGAGCTTCTTAAAGTCTAGCAGAGCCTAAAAGTGTGGAAACCCATTAATGTCTATCAACTGTACAAATGGCATTATTGAGTGCTGTGTGTGTACAGGCACTGTACCATTTGTGTGGATACAAAATCAAATGAAATTCAGGCTAGATTATGTCTAGAGAGGTTTATAACCTAGTCTTAAGTCAACATGGAAAACTAAGGGCACTTTCAATGGTGGGCACTGGACAATGCCAGGGGACATTGCTAAAGGCTTCCAAAGATAGATAACTCTAGGCCTGGGTCTGAAGGATAGGAGACAGTTGGCTGGCAGAACAGAGGGCTCATCCATGTAGAAGAAGCTGCCTGCACAAAGCCCTATCAGGATCACACAAATAGTTGCCAAGGACAAAAGCAAACAGATGAGATTGGAAAAGAGTAAGGGCCAATAGTCATTTAAAAATATTTCTGGTCTGAGCTAGAGAGGGCTGGTTTGCTTTTGAAGAGCAAGGGTGTTTAATGAACTCTTTGCATTGTAACAAATAACTTTAATGGCACCAGATATCTCTCAACAGTCTTGCCTGACATCTTTTTTATTTTTGTCAATTTCTTATTCAAAGAGGGTACTGAACCTGAAGTGCTACTTATCCTCCCCACCTTTTTGAATTAGTTCATAGAATGATGACCAAAATGAATTCCCCAGCCATCCAACAGGAACTTCATGTGAGGCTGACTTCTGCTACTGCTGAAGCCATTAGCACCTAGAGTTGAGTGCATCACAGTTTCCCTGCTCCTGCAGGATGCATTTTCAGGGTCTCCTTCTTTACAGTGGCCCAAGTCCACACTATTTTATGCAGGCCAGTCTACTGCGTGGGTGGCATAGTCAGGCCTTAATCTCTAAACACTGTGGCAGCCCTCAGCACTCCGGTGCCAGAGGACGGCAGATTTGGAACAGGGGCTGATTTCAGTCGAGCTCATGTTTTCCTTCCTAAACTTTTCCAGTTAAAGAGCAGATTTCCATCCTTTTGCAGGCTGTTAAAACGTCAGACTAATAAGTTTTCAACAATCTGTCAGTGCAGATCCCCAGCATCAACCTGGCACTGCCTTAGAATTCTGGTCTCCTGGTCCAATCCAACCTCAGCCAGTCAAAATAAGAGACACACCAGCAAAAGAAAAAAAAAAGATAATCACCTCAGGCTGAGCAGAAATTCTTAACAAATCCATTGTTGCCAACAGTCAACAGCAATTCTGCGGGCTGCATAACCTGGGGTAACCCTTCAGGAAGGGCCATCCCTCATAAACCTCTAATTAGCTATGGTTAGGAGTGACTTGAAAGATATTAATGCTATTGCTATTGGAAAATGAGCCTACCAGCTTTTAACAGCTTTGTTTTCTTCTTCAGTCAAAGAACAAAATGTTAGCTCAATGGCGTATGCTTTCTATTAGAGAAGTGCCAGCAGCAGCAATCTCCAGAGAGTCTCTCAGCATTTTATTACATACCCCTATTTTTAAACGTTTAAAAAGTACTTATTACGAACCAAAACTTGGAAAACCTGGTTTCAGCCCAAGAGTACTTTTTTTTTTTTTTTTTTAAAGTTATTAAGCAAACATTGAGAATGCAGAGCTGTTTTCTGTCATTCCAGCCCTGGACAGTAGAGGGTACTAGGAAGGCTGTATTGCTACCTTCTGTTTGATCCCCCTAAGGAACATCCTGGGGTCAGGTGGCAGGCAGGCAAGTATAGCTGTTGTGTCAGTCTTGACTTCCAATGCACACATGAACATGCACATCAAAAACTGCATTTTGCGGGGCTGGGGTTGTGGCTCAAGTGGTAGAGTATGCGCCAAGCATGTGTGAGGCACTAGGTTAGAATGTGTGAGGCACTGGGTTAGATCCCCAGCACCACATAAAAATAAAATGACATTGTATTCACCTAAAACTCAAAAAAAAAAAAAAAAAAACCCTGCAGTTTTCACTATGCAACAATGACTATAGCCTCTGGGCAAGCATGATTCCAGCTAAAACTGTACTTGTAAAGATGATTGGCATGGACTATTTCTGAATCTGTTTCCAGTACACTCAGTTATAGGAACTGGGTAGGCACTGGGTCCAAGCACATTGGGAAGAATTCTGGTATGGACTCTGAGAAATTTTCTATAATATATATAAATACATATGCCAGAGATCTGGATAAATACTGCAAAAATTGTGTGAGAATTTTGCAATACCATTTCATCTTTTCTTTATCATCTCAGAGTCTCAAGGGTTGACAACTAGCTATAGCTACATTTCAGACCGAGAGATGGCTTCTTCTATGAAAGCAAGTAACTAAAGGCATAAACATTTAATAGACATTATAGTGAATTATGAAAGGTGAAGTCTATATAGTCCATTATTGTTGCAGAAAACAGGAAGTAGTATGGAAGAGGGACAGATTGGTGTACACAGTAGAAAAAAATTTAGCATATTGAGGTTCAAATCCCAAGCCTGTCTCTTACTAGTTGTGCAATCATTGGCACATTTTATCTTTTTGAATTTCATCACAGAGCTGAGGGAGTAACAATGCTCTTTCCTCTACCAAATAATGCAATACATATGAAAACATCTTATGTGCTCTAAAACCCATAGTGTGGCCTGGTATGTATGTGGTTTTGTGGAAGGAAGGAGGCGGAAGTAGGATTTGGCCATTTGGAGATCCTCTGTACAGGATAGAAAGCACATTCTTCCATGTGAGTCATAGGGCATTAAGAGGAGAAAAAAATTCTCTGCCTGAGATGGAGAACACTGGTCATTCAGAGGGTAACCCACACAGCCAAAGGTCTGGATGGAGATGGTAACCCTCCCCAATGCATCCTTATCCTTGGTGTTGAGGAAAGGGAAAGAACTCAAGTGGATTTGGGAAAGGGGGTCCTTACAGGTGATTACACAAACTGGCCACATCCTGGTGGCATGAAAAGGTTTCTGAATAATGTATTCTGTTTGGACAGAGGAGATGAGAACTAATATTAAGCAAATCCTCAGAGGGGTTGAAGCACTAGATAAGCTGTGAAGGTGTTTATTATGGTTACCACAACAGTAGGTGCAAAAGTCTAGAGGTGATTGAGAAGACCGAAGGAATTTAGAATGGTGATGAGGAATGGGATTCAGATAATCAGGGGAATCAGGGAGTGGAGACACTTGAGGCTGGGAAAGATGGCAGGGGCCAGGTCACGGAGGGCCTTTTGGACTCCATTTAGTGACCAGACATAGGGTTAGATTCTGTAGGCCGTGGATCCGAAAAAAAAAAAAGTCACTGCAGGTCACAGGTCACTTTTTCCAGGCAGTAGAGATGCCAAAAGTGTTCAGAGGTTTTTGAGCTGGGAGTGCGGACGGTAGCCATGTTTGCTGGCTCAGGTTGCTCTCTGTCACTCTTGACATATCCTTAAGTGGGAAAAAGCTTCTGCCAAGTGGGGCACTGCTTCATTATGGAGCTTGCTGACACCATCCCTCTTATCCCTACTCCTCATAGTTGTGAGAATCAACGAAGTTGAGTGTACCACCAGAACAGGTTTGCCTCCAGCAGGGTATTCACAAGCATATTTCTGTACATTTCGTATAATCCATACGGATTTTACAAGGAGTAGATCACGATGATATGAGAATGAAACTTGTCAAATTTTCAAACCAAGCATGGATAGATTGTAAAGACCAGGGCCTTCTGAATCATGCACAGGGTTAAGGTTGAGGATGCACTGAAAGGGATGATCAAGTCTTTGGAAACTAGCAGATGAGGAAGTAAGGCTCTGGAGCAAAAGTCCTTCCCTAACCCTTTGAAGGGCGTCTCCTCCACAGAAACTTTGGGAGAGAGGGTTGCAGTTCCAGGAAGTCATTCCCTTGCTCAACTGTCACCTTCAGAAGGAGATTTGAACAAGAATAGAACTCTACATTCCTGCCCTGCCCCCACACTATATGCAGTCACACTCTACCCCTGTTGCTGCCACCCCTGGAACACTGACACAGTGAGCACTTGGAACCAGTGTTTCTGTCTTACCCATTTCGTTGCCAACAAATATGTACTCAGAATTGCTAAGCTTCAGCCATCTGGTTGAAAAGCACAAGCTTTAGATGTTGGTTTTCCTGATTTACACTGCAATTTTCAAGCAACTTTATAAGACCCTGCAGACAGCAAAAGCTTAATAGGTAATAACAATAGTTCCACATCTTTGTAAAGACATCATGATTCAGAGATTCATGGGACTTCATCCAGCCTGCAACTGAATGAATATTTACTCAGGACAAAGGAGTATTATAATGTGCTCCTCGTAGCTCAGTGCAGCAATGCTCCTGTACATAAACCAACAATTAAATGTAATCCTATACACTTATAGCTTTAAAAGAAATTCAAACCAGTCCTTGGAATTAAATAACCCCAGTGCTAGAGAAAATGACTTCCAGAACATCAAGCCCGACATGCAAACACAGGGCCTCTGAGCCACAAAGGAACAAACACTTTTCCACAGGGATAAGGGCCTGTTGTATAACTACTTGTGAGGTCAAAGATCCAGATGTTCCCATAGACAATCAAAAAACTATTACTGGTCAAATCATGTTGACCATTTCCATATGGACAGCTCTGAGACATGGACTTGGCTTTAAAACGGAGATTTCTGTAAATTTCTACTGGCAATCAATGGCAACCCCACACCAGAGCTGGAAAATCCAATATCTTGAAGGCATGACTGACAGATTTTATAAGCTAAAAGGGAAAATGAAATAGTGCACATTTTGCTAATAGTTATATTCTGCTTTGGTATAATTCATTAGACCCCACAATATACTTCAATAAGGGCAATATTTGAAAGATACCTCCTCTTGGGTCTCCCTCCTTTCATCAAGGTAGAGGCTTGTCTAATTCACTGTTGTTCCCCAGCATCTAGATCAATGTCCATCACACCATAAATTCTCAATAAATATTGCTTGATGGAAAGAATGAATAAATGATTTGGGACAAAAATATACCCAACCTGCTCATTAGTGTGTGGCAGTCAAGTTAAAAATCTGTGAGATGGTAAAACTCTTAACAGAGATGAGTAAGAGGGTAAGAGGGTTGAATTATATATTTAATGCCATTATTCCACTAGGAACTTGTCATCTGAAGCTATGCTGTGTATGGAACATGAATGCTTGAAGGTTAGGATTTCGCTAAGTAGTAGAGTTTTGAAAGATAATATTCTCTGGAAAGAAAGAATTTTAAGTATATATTTTTTCAGCCAGCAGCTTTATACTGTTAGGTAATTTTTGTTTGTTTGTTTTGATACTAGGGATTGAACCAGGGGTGCTTAAATAATCGAACCACATCCCCAGCCCTTTATTTTTTTTGGTATTGGATATTCAACTCAGGGGCACTCAACCACTGAGTCACAACCATAGCCCTATTTTGTATTTTATTTAGAGACAGGGTCTCACTAAGTTGCTTAGTGCCTTGCTCTTGCTGAGGCTGGCTTTGAACTAATGATCCTCCTGTCTCAGCCTCCTGAGCCGCTAGGATTACAGGCCTGCGCCACCTCGCCCAGCCCCAGCCCTTTTTAAATTTTTTTATCTAGACAGGGTCTTGCTAAGTTGCTCAGGGCCTTGGTAAATTACCGAGACTGGCTTTGAACTTGTGGTCCTCCTGTCTCAACTTCTGGAACTACTGAGATTACTGGCATGAACCACGGTGCCTGGCCTGCACTGCCAAGTATTAAACGAAGAAACAAAATGTGTTTTAAATGGTCAGAGTCCATACCAGGAAAATGGAGGTCATACATACATTCTATCTCATTAGCATAGATAGGCATATGGATAAAATTAACAAAGTATTTCAAATATCTGAGAAGAAGTGGGGATCACTTGTGGTAGTGGGTTCTGTGTTGTTGACAGCTCGTAGTTCTTATCTAGTTACTTCATTACTTATAAAAGTAGAGATGATCATTGATTTGAGGTTTACTTTTTATTAGTATTCATGCTCTTACAAAAGTACCTAGTGAAGTAACTAAATTATAAACACCAGAGAGATGAACACCAACAGACATAGGAAAGATGTTATTTGTTCACTGATAATCAATCACAAATCATTATGGTATCTTTAAGTTATTAAGACTAATCAGGAGTGAGTTTGATCGTTTAAGACCCTAAAAATTATAAATGCAGAGAGAAGACTCTTTAAATGAGGGGACACAAAATTCAGAGTCTTGGAAAGTGTCAATGAAGTTCATACTTCACCAGCTTTCCAGGAAGTCTGCCTGTGAAACTGACCTTGCAATATGAGAAATATTTATCAACTAACAATTATTATCAATTAATTGATGTTTAGTGAACTAGCAAATTTTTATATACTGAAACTTTTAAACCTAAAGACTTAAAACTATTTACTCTCTGCATTCTTAGCAAAGCAAAAACAAAACTGAACACATTAATAGCAAATAGCTTTCATAAAGCAATGCACAGAAAAATCAATTTTATTAAGTTACTAGTCTTAAATTTGGGAAGACTGGGCTACTTAAGCACAGGCGCTGTGCCTCAGCTCTGAACAGTGATATCTATAGAATATTTGGCAGAAAGCAGGTATCTAGAAAATGCTCTTCAGTGCATGGCTGAATGAAGAAAATATCACATACCAAGAAATGTGATCATCAATTTAATGACTTGCATGAAATTCAGACATGTTGGCACAAGCATTTCTGGAGATCACTGATAAGTATGAAATTTTGCACACTAAATTCACACACACATGATGTACATCATGTTACCATTTTCTAGTACACTGTAACTTAGTGGTTAAAAGTCCAGGTTTTTGTCTGAAGTCTAACAATACTTTGAATCTTAGCTCTACCATCTCCTAATCCTTTTGACCTTGGAAATTGGCTTATTTTTTCCCCCTAAGTCTCTTTCTCCTTACCTAAAAATCTGAGACAATACAGACTTGTTTGGAGACTAAATGTGATACCACACACAAATTTCTTAGCACAGGGCCCAGTACACAGGAAGTATACGATACATGACATCTATACTATAATACCTTTACACACTGTCTTCATCAGTTCAATAAGCAAAGAAAGAAACACTTAACATCTCACTCTTTACTCTGGACATTGTACCATTCACCTTGCAATCCAAGTGACTCTTTGCGTTCCCTTTGTTTCCCCTAAAAATTTGTGTCTCCGAATCTTTGAGGAAGTAGAAACTAGAGGCAGACAGAGAGCTTGGGCTTTGAAGTCTGGCAGCCCATGTGTGGCACAAGCAGCCATGTGATCTCAAGAAACCTTCTGAGCTTGCTTCCTCATCTCTAACATGTGATGAAACCTGTCTTCCTCCCAGCGTTGTCCTAAGGCTTACATATTATCAGGAAAGTTCCTGGCTCAATAGTATGATTGTATAAATGCAATTTATACAATTGTATAAATGTATTTACTTCTCATGTTCTCTACTTTTTGAAATTCAATGTCTATCTCCCTCTTCCCACATGATTATTCAAGGTCCCACTGAGATGGTGATCCTTTATGAGGCGTTCCTGATTTTTTTTTTTTTTGAGCCTAAGTTGACCTTCTCTTTTCCTGTATTTCCTGTAATTCTTTTAGCCACTTTCTACTTCATTTTTTTTAACTTTATCCATTAGATTTCAAAAACCTTAAGGCCTGAATCCAGTAAAGGTGTGTATATCTGTATTTCTGTGTATTCTAACAGAAAATACTTAACGAGCATCCATTTAAATCTTGCCTGTGCCCTGCCTTCCTCTACAAAGATTTTGAGGTTGATTATACTTCTCTTTCTGATGAAGATTTCTGTTTCATTTTTTGTATATAGATCAGCATCCCTCATACATATACACCTGCATACATGTACACCGCAAAGGATAATAAACCTAGCCTAAAGCCTTCAATTAAAACCTCAAAATGTTTCAAAAAGCAATATGAGTGCACAGTACTGAGATCATAGTGGCATTATGCTCTTCATGTTAAAATCTCCTGTTTAATTTCAAGGTATTTAGAGAGGAGGTGTTCCCTTATAATACTTTCTATAATAGATCTTGTCATTATTCCAGGAAAAAATTGTGATTATAAATGAAAACATTAAATGTTTGGAATCAGGAAGTCATACTCAGTTGCTTCCTTGGCCTGTCACCATTCATACCTTTACTTTCATGGATGCCAACATTCTTTCAGAGCCCTTCATTATTGAAACCCTGCTTTGTCTAAACCCCAGGAGTAATTTTGTTTTCTGTCTTCAAAATGAATGATCTTGATATTGGAAAACATTCTTAGTGTTATCTGTAAAAACAGGCCATTGGTACTTCTTATATTATTGTCTCTATCAGGTAATCAAAGGATATTTTTTTAAAACATAGCATTTAGTTGAAATTCATGAGTAAAAGCATAAAATTATGGAACTGGGTCCAAAATACATTTCCAAAAGCTGGACCTGGTTTTATTATCTTTAAAGTTAATTACTCATTGGGAATATGTGTTCATTATGGGAAATAGTTGTTAGTTCCTATTTAAAAATTTTAGAACTGAATGTGGCTTTAAACCACTAAAAAGTAAATTGAATATCTTTTGTGATCTTTAGTGTGCAAAATCTTTACTGTAAGGCAAATTTTAAGGAAGATAAAATAATAACTTATTAACAACTGGTGATTCAAATATGTGCTTAGGTGCATTGACAAGAATGCTTCCTCATAAGGAAATTATTTTGATGATCAAAATAATGTCAAAGGGCTCTGGCAAACGATATTCTTAAAAATGAAATATTGCACATGTAACTCCAAGTAGCCTCAGAAATCTTATTATTGTATAATAACATGAACATATCATAGTCTTAGTCATGCATGCACTGCTAAGATATCTGGAGATTAGTATTTAAAAAATAATTTCTATATCCTTTATGATGATTATTTTTTTCTAGCTCAGTTGCACAAGTCAGAATTCTAGGTGTCCCACTTTTACCTCTCCCCTTTTCTCACTGCCTATCACCTCTAATCTCTTCGGCCTCAAAGTAGTTTTGTCTTCAAGTTCATTTGCTTCTATTTCTCAAGTCCATCTAGTTTCCCCCAATCCCCTGCCAGGGCCTCAGTTCTCACAGCACACTTGCCGTGAACTTTGATTTCTGCACAGCTGTCCCAAGAATCCGCTCCATTCTAATTGTCACAGAGCACTCAGAGTGACCATCTGAACTGGTCACTCCCCCACTCCAAAACCCTCAGTGCCTACTCTTTGCCCTGACAATTACCCATAATTCCTAGTTGGGCACTAGCAGAACTGCATACTGCTTTGGGTTTAGTGATCTACTCTACAATGCTCATTCTTCTGCTCTGTCTTCTCACTGAGGAGCTCCTCCTTATCCATCCTTCTGGTGATGGTTGCGACATCACCTGGTCCTCCTGAAGGCCTTCTTGAACCTTTACATTTCTGTTAAGAGCCTCTCCCAAGCACCCTCAGTCACCCAGCCATTCACTGAAGCATCAATCACACCAACATATTTTCCTAGTTTAATCCTCCCTCCGTATCCATGGGGAATTGGTACTAGGATCCCTGTGGATACCAAAATTTGCGGATGCTCAATTACTTATATAAAATGATATAGTATTTGCATATATCCTATGTATATCATGCCATATACTTTATTTTTGAATTTTTTATTTGTTCTCTTTAGATATACATGACAGTAACATACCGTATACTTTAAATTTTCTCTATATTATTTACAATACCTAATACAATGTAAATGCTACCAAATTAGTCATTATACTATAAAAGTTTGTGCATGTTCAATACAGACATCATTTGTTTAAAGAAGTATGTCCACATTTGGATGTAGAATCCACGGATATGGAGGGTTGACTATAGAAAAAATCAGGGAAAGACTTTAATTTATCTTCAATGGCTTTCTTGTGTCTTACCAAGGGTCTCCATACCTAATAGGTTCTTAATAAGTGTTTGTTGAATGAAGGAAGGAAGGAGTCAGGAATAGAATGACATGTGATACTATTAAAACAAAAAGGAATACCCACAAAAGTTTACTTAGCAATCTAAGAGTAATAGTAATCAACATAGTGTTTAGTGTCTACAGTATGAGAAAATCTAGATTCAAAACAACAAACAAACATTAAAAACCCTCAAAAATCTTTTGATACCAGAATTTTTGTCTGGTTGAAAAACAGACTTTTGTACCTGATGATAATGTAAGCCAGATGCATTGCATACTTATCTGTTTGTAATTAGCATCAAAAAATATCACTGGAAATGAGCAGCATGCGGTGCAGGGGGATTATCTGTATCTTGGACCTCTGCTTATCTAGTAATTATAGACATGTGATCTGTTGGTATTTTTAAGTTTAGATTCATTAGAAAAAAAACCTCAACATCAAAAGTATTGATACTAAATTCTTTCTCTGTTATCAGTACACACTACTGTTTTGAGATATTAGTATCTATGGCTAAAGATATACCTAAAAACTATAAGAGCAATTTAAACATTTTGCATTATAGATCACGATCCAATCATTTGGAAATTTTTTATATTTATAAATATCATCTCAATTTTATGACTTTATCATGAGCTAACCTTTGTCTTCTTGCTTCCTCTCAATCCAAAGAAGATAAAGAAATTTACTTTGTTTATGAAAAAGCAAACTCAATTGAGAAAAGATACACTTTCTATTTGAGGAGGCTTCATTTAGAATGATTGAAATTTAAAGCTCAAAATCAACATTAAGTAGTGAAAATGGCCTTTTTAAGTGACCAAAATCAACAAATCATTGAATGCAACTAAATTCTATCTGCTCACCAGATCCAGCAGAAAGGGCACCTTCCTTGTCTATCTCTGCCCCCTTCTCTGTGCTATTACTCTTTCAGCCAGGTGACTCATTCTTCACCAAATCTTCATGCCAGTTTGCAGAGAATGATCTTCATTCTCTTCCTTATAAGCAATAATTTTAAGTTAGGGTTTATTACCTTATTTAGATTTTAAGCTCTCTAAGGTTTGGAAGTTTTTCTTCTCTTTGGGTCAAATGTAGATAACACAAGTAATTTTGAATTAAATTGCTAAAAAATAGCAACAACAGGACAACACACATATATTTGATTTTGCTATTGTGTTTTTAAATTTCATTACCAATGACACACACCTGTAAAATTCCAAAGCTTCTAGTAGCATGATAACTTGGCAGTTACACAGGAACTATTTTCCCATGAGAATCACTTTCCATGGCATTTAATTTTTTTCTCAGTTCCCAGAATGATTCTTAAGTTCCACTCACACACACACACACACACACACACACACACACACACACATACACACACACACAACTTAGTAATTTCCACTTTTATGTGTTTACCAAAATGAATTATTACTTCATCTAACCTTAGCAAAATATGATGATTGCCCATTTTATTGGTTCACCTCCCTTGCTCTAAGAAGGGTCTCTTAAATAATCTTTCTTAATTTGGGTAAGTTTTCCAAGTTGCCTGAATCATATTGTCTTCATTTTAGATATGTTTGGTATAAAAATAACTATACATTTTTCTTTTAAAAAATGTGAAATATAAGGTGCATTGATTATCTCACTCTGGTGAGCATAAAGGTTATTCTATGCATTTGTTAAAATGGATGCTCCTGGGCTCTATAATGAGAGAGGAAAAGAATAGAACCCAGGAAGTTAAAAACTTGAGCAGCACCCCTGGTGATACTAATTCAGGTGTTCTTTGATGATACCTGGGCAAATGCTGGCAAAGGGGAATGTATTTACTAAGAAGGTGGAGATCTGGGCTCCAGAGTCAGCACTGATCTTGAGCAAATTCCTTAGCCTTTATGGACCTCCACTTCATCATTGGCAAGATGAGAGACTTGGACTAGACGTTTCTAAATTCCTTTTGGTCCTAAATTATTTGTTTTTTGTTTAGTGACTTTTCTATTGAGCACAGTCTAGCAATGAGCAAAGAGAAGACTCTCATACTACTCCAAGTTCCAGAAAGGTAGGAAACCTAAGTCCCAGTTCCACCTCGGTGAATTAGGTAGATTTTTTTTTATGGTATGTGGTTCTCTTCACTTATTTGAATTCATTCCAACAATCCTTGTCTCATTTGACTTGACCAAAACTAGGTAAGTCAAGTGTACAAGAAGTTGGTCTAGAAGGGTGTTGTTCCCCAAGAAGTAAGCCATTAAATGGCTACATCTTCTGATTTGTTTTAAAATAATAATTTTTCATCCAGGAAAAAATGATCAAAATTAGTTAGGAAAATGAATTTGAACATGACATTATAGTTATCAGATTTATAATTTGCCAGAATTCATGTATCTTTTACATAAAGAGAATTTCTCAATACCTCTGTAAAACATTACTGATCTGGTCAGTTTTTGTGTTTCAGAAAAATAGTCAAAAAATAGTCCACTAATTTTTCCTCCCAAGGGGACTACAGATAAACCTAATCAATCTCTTGGATCACAAGAACTATTGAAGCTTTATAAATATTCTGAAAAGAGTTTTTTAAAAATATAATGTAACTTCTGATTTCACTCTATTCCCAATTTTAGGCTAGAGATGTGGTCCAGAACTGAAGACTCATTCTACCTTACCAAGATAGAAACTTATCAAAAATACACTCTGTCTAAAATTGATGGACACATACAAACCACTGGAGTTAAAAAAAAAAAAAAAAAAAAAAAACCTAAATAAGGCCAGTATTTTCATCTGGATATAATCTAATCTGGTGGAATGATAGCAAAATATTGGGTTTTGATTACATTTTCTGTGTTTTATGTGGTATTTCATTGCCCTATGAGGACTTGTCTATTAGTGCATTAGAAATACTCAATTGATATTCAATTCGCTATTTCAAAAAACCTAAAACAAATGTCTTGTTAGTAACTGAGTTCTTGCAAATAAGAATTTGTTTACTTGGCAGTTCAGTTTTTAGTCATTGATAGAAGTTAAATGTCAAGGAGCAATAGGGTTTTGGAATCCCCAGAAAGATAAAAGATCATTATGGTATTTATATTTAAATAGTCACAATTTGAGTTCCCGATTGAACAACTTCCTAGTTTCTATATGCATCTGGAAGAAAAGCACTTTTGACAAAGAATCTGTCTTCTGAAAGTAATTGCACATGTATGCACACACACATGCATGTACATACACATATACAGGGAAAAAGAGAGAAGCGAGTACTTTATCAATGACAGACACAATGTCTAATTTTTATGCATTATCTCAGAATGTTTTTATGGAATTTATTCCAAGTAGAATTTGTGGACTCAGTTTCCAATGTCACAAATCTGAAGAATTTACTCTAAAAAGAAACAAATTAAATGTCAATTGCTATTTTTTTAAGATTCATTGACCACTATTTTTCAGCCTATCTTAGGATCCAGCTTATTGACCTCAAAGGCAGGATTTCAAGAGATATTTAAGGTGAAGAAGACTTTGACCTCAGTAGTGGCTGGCAACACTCCTGTCAAGGGGTTTCTCAATGGGTAGAGGCTCATTGTGCCAGGTCTGGAGCTTGTTGGCATTTCAGATCCAAGGCATCCCCACAGGCTTGCTGAATGCAGCAAATAGAATAGTCTCTCGTGGAAGGAAAGTGATCTGCATTCATAAAAAGTGGTCCATATCACTCATGCACATAGCAGTTTGGGAACCACTAAACTAAATCAAAAAGGGAGGGAATAAAGCTAAGGACAGAAAGATAAATGCATTTGACTAAGAAGCCAAAGATTAGCATGTATGAAGACTGTCCTAGAAGTAAAAATTTTCAGAAAAGTTTTATAGAACCATATGGATTTTCAGATGTATTCTTAGTTGAGTGCTCATTTGATTAACATCTCAATTAAACTATTTTAAGTGTGTAAAAGACTAAAATAAAAATACCATTCACAAATAAATGGTCTTTAAAAATTTTTTGATTGAAAATGTGCCACTACAGAGGTACCTATAGGTCAGGAAAAGAACATCTGCTGTTCCTGATGTTATAGTTGAACTTCTGACAATGTGTCCTGGACTGGAACAATTATAGTTCTGTAGGCCTATGTGTGCCTGCTTATATAAAAGTAATGCAGAAGCACATTACTGCAACTTCTTTGTACCTCACTCAATTAAATGCATAGTGAATTCAGGTACATTTGCTCAACACATGCCCTTGGCATGGTTAAGTGGCTGAATATTGGTATATCAGAGACAATACTGTCCATCTGAAATATGGTGTGTGTGTGTGTATATATATATATATATATATATATATCACATATATGATTTATAAATTTCTAGCAGCACATTATAAAAATGAAAAACTAAAAGAAAAAGAAAAACTAAATTTAATAGTATATTTTATTTAACATAAGGTACCTAAAATGTTTCAACATTAAATTAATGCAGAGATATTTTACTATTTTTTTATCTGACATCTAGAGTTTATTTTATACTTATAGCAAATATAGCTTTGGATTACCTACATTCCATGTTCTCACTAACCATATTTGAATGGTATATTTACAGATCAAACTTTTCCCTGAAGTATTAGGTGATTATTTTTGTCTTGTTTTATATTTCTCATCAGTTTACTATAAGTTTTAAAAACTCTTCAATTAATTTTAGTATTTAAAAATTTCAAAAAATGCAATGTGACAGGACACTTAAATTAGAAATAGCTCACTTTTTGAAACTGGAAGAGATAATTTGACAATGGATTGGACAAGAGCTTACAGATAAAACGAGGAGTTGATATATTGACCCCAGTGGATACTTTCACCATTGTGCACCACACACAGAGAGAGACAAGAATGAAAGCAAAATGCAAGAGAATTTTCCAGAAAGTCATTAGGAAATTGCTTTGGGTGTTATTAGTTATAGGATGCACTTTTTAGAATGATAAAAGTTATCCAAGTCTTCATAGCATTTTAGGCTATGCATTTTTTTTTTTTTTGCATGGTAGCTCTATTCTTTCTGTCAAGTTCATTATTTTAAAACAAAATATAGTAAGCTTAAAAATAAGACATTCATGTTAATTTAGCATATATGCTACAGAAAAAAATTTGGCATATTTGCTACAGTAATGAGAAAAGTATTATGTTGTTTGTGAGAACGAAACACATTTTTCTCCAGAAAAAGCTCATTAAGCTGTGTACTAACAAGGTGAATAGGCTGCTATTGAAAAAAAAAATTAGAACCATGGTGTCATAACCCAGAGAATAATCTAAGGATGGGAATTCAGTGAAAATGATAAATTAGTTCAAAGGCTTAATTCCAGGTAAAATCTTCATGACGTCGAAATTTTGAGAGTCACTACTACTGATTTTCTTTCTCTGTCTAGTAGGTTTATGCAGGAAAACATGAAGAAAACTTATTAAACACTTGTCATTTATTAAAAATTGTAGGAATGATTAGGTTGATCTTGATGGGGTCTGGGCATGTAACCCCCCAAATATGGCTTCTTATCATTGCAGAAAACAGCTGAAGCAGGAAGTTCTCTCTGACCTTTCTTCCTTGAAGATGACTTTTTTTTTTTTTTTTAATGCTGAGCTCTGTGAATGTTTTGTGGCAAAGTACTGGTAAAAAAATCTTTTTTGACCATGAGTTCATGCCTGCAATCCCAGTGGCTCAGGAGGCTGAGGTAGGAGGATTCTGAGTTCAAAGCCAGCCTCCACAACTGTGAGGCACTAAGCAGCTCAGTGAGACTTTGTCTCTAAATAAAATAAAAAATAGGGCTAAGGATGTGGCTCAGTGATTGAGTGCCCTTTAGTTCAATCCTTGGTAGCAAAAAAACAAACTCTTTTTTTTTGTTGTTGAATTTCCTCTGGTAAACTATCTCTCAAAAAAAAATTGGTTTCATTGGTTTGCATGCCTCACTGATTTTTTTTTTTTTTTGGTAGTAAACCAAATAAGCCCAACATGGCTTTGCAAGATTGTATTATAGTCATGCTTAACAATGCAAAATGTCACTATGATTAAATTTGACTGAAATATCAAGTGAGGCAAAGTGACATATCCCCTTACTGGTCATCTGAAAGGTTTGAAATGCCATTTAAATATCTCACAATGTCACAAGATAAAAATCCCCCCCAAAGTCATTGAAAATCTAAACTGGCTCAGGACCCTGTTATTGACTCTTTCCAAGTTGAACTCATGGCAATTAAGATATATAATATTTGTTAGATATTTTTAATTATTTATTTTGAAAACATGACTTTCTACTTATTTTCTTTCATTTTAATTTCAATAATATCTTGAGATTGCTATATAAACTATTAAAATGGTTACCATTTTCTGCAGCTACTTTTTATATGAAACAGAATTTTTCTTGTTACATAAAAGGACAAAATACAGAGAAACATTGTATGTTGAATTTGATATAAAACTACAAATATCATCCATCACTCAGACTCAAATTTTATGCTATTAAAACAGCCTCTGTTTGTTGACATGCTAAAAACCAAACTACCCACTCAACCTAATCACTTTTGCTGTCAAACAAGTATAATACATTTTTTCTCATATTTTCATATACTTCTCACTGATTGACTTTGTAAACATCCTACTTTGACATTAAAAAGCTATGTTTATATTACTCCAATACTTGGATCTCTTTCATTTGTTGGAAATTTTGCATAAGATTCTGCCACTCAAAAAGCATGAAATCCCAAAGCCAACCTCAGCAACTTATCGAGGCACTGAGCAATTCAATGAGACCCTGTCTCTAAATAAAATACAAAATGGGGCTGGGGATATGTCTCAGTGGTTCATCATGTCGGATTAGGTCCTGACTTCCTTAATAAGACTCCTATAGAGCAAGAAATAAAATCAAGAATCAATAAATGGGATGGATTCAAACTAAAAAGCTTCTTCTCAGCAAAAGAAACAATAAGTGAGGTGGATAGAGGGCCTACGGAATGGGAGCAAATTTTTACCACATGCACATCAGATAGAGCACATTATATATCTCTAGGATATATAAAAAACTCAAAAATCTTAACACCAAAAAAAAGCCCCCCCCCAAAAAAAACCCCACCAAATAACCCAATCAATTAATGAGCCAAGGACCTGAACAGACACTTCTCAGAAGCTGATATGCAATCAATTAACAAATATATGAAAAAATTTTCAGCATCTGTAGCAATTAGGGATATGCAAATCAGAACTACTCTAAGATTTCATCTCACTCCAATCAGAATGACAGCTATTAAGAATACAAACAACAATAATGTTGGCTAGGATGTGGGGAGAAAGGCACACTCATACATTGCAAGTGAGACTGTAAATTGGTGCACCCAATATGGAAAGCAGGGTGGAGATTCCTTGGAAAACTTGGAATAGAACCACCATTTGACCCAGCTATCCCATTATACCCAAAGGACTTAAAAACAGTGTACTATAGTAACACAGCCACATCAATGTTTACAGCAGCATAATTCACAACAGCTAAATTGTGGAATCAACCTAGATGCCCTTCAGTAGATGAATGGATAAAGAAATTGTGAGATACACACACACACACACAATGGAATATTACTCAGCATTAAAAGAGAATAAAATCATGGCATTTGCAGGTAAATGGATGGAGTTGGAGAAGATTATGCTAAGTGAAGTAAACCAATTCCAAAAACCCAAATGCTGAATTTTTTTCTCTGATATGAGGAAGCTGATCCATAGTGGGGATGAGGGTGGGAAGCATGAGAGGAATGGAGGAACTTTGGATAGGACAAAGGGGAGGGAGGGAAGGGAGGGGGCCGGGGGTTAGGAAAGATGGTGGAACAAGATGGACATTATTACCCCAAGTACATGTATGAAGACACGAATGGTGTGATTCTACTTTTTGTACAACCAGAGACATGAATAATTGTGCTCTATATGTATACTATGAATTGAAATGCATTCTGCTGTCATATATAACAAATTCGAATAAATTAACAAATTTTTTTAAAAGTGTGAAATCCACTGTTCTAAGCAAATGTAATAAGGGAGAACAATTTTGGTCCTGTTACCAGCACATCTGAGGTTGATTTCAGATGAACCCAAAGTGCAAGGTGTGACTTTGAACAAGTCCCCCTGCTTCTGGGACTCGGAATGCTCCCCTCTCAACAGGGCATCTTTATACAGTGTGTTAGGACTGGAGGGTTGACTCTTCATGCTCTCTTTGTATTCTCTTTCTGCTCCATCATAGCATCTTCAGTTCCTAAGAATGCTGTACACCCCCTGTATTTGAGACTTTTCCACATGTTGTTCTTTCCACCTGGAATATTCTTTTCTTGTCTTCTCAGTTAACTCCTATCTTTGTTTAAATGATCAATTCAATTATTGTCCCTGGAAGCTAGCATTCCTTCAACTCCTCCAGAGTGGAATTCTAGTTTATGGGTCATTATCATAGCTATAATTTTGCACTTTTTTTGTTAGTTCATTGATTAATCCTCTTTTAGATTGTAAATTGTAGAAGGTCAGCAGTCTTGTTTGTTTTACCAATTACTGGATAATGCTAGGCAAGTTTTTAAGTAAGTGCCTCAATTCTGCCAAATTTAAAAGAGTATATAACTAGCACCTACCTCATAGGGTTTTTGTGAGTATGAATAGATATGAAGTTCATATAATGCACTAAGAATAATGCCTGTCATACAGTAAATGTTTAATTAATTTATCAAGTGAACTTATGCATTTCAAGTGTTTGGTTGAGTGTATCTAAAACATTATACTTATTGATAGCTCAAGAGCTTTCTCTTATCATTATTTTGAAAAAGCTTCTTCCTCCATATATTTGTTTCTCTGTAACAACATTTGTTTCCAATTTCTTAACATTGTGTTGAATATATTTTAATTTTCTTTTTAACTTTAGGAGATGTTTTAAATGGAATTAATAAATAAAAAGATAATATCTTAAATTTTTTCTTAACACTTACTATTAAAAACGTTGCCAGAAATTTCTTCTAGTTTCAACTAGAAATAAATGAGGTTACCTGTACACTTTTGTATGGCTATTATTAAAAATATTTGTTAACATCTTGATAACCCAAACTATATTTATTACTATTGTTTTAAATTTCTTAGATTATTAATAAAGTTTAATATATGTTCATGTCCATCACCTCACTGCGCATTTCTAATGACATATATCACTTGTGGTTTTTCTGCTGCATGGTAATATTAGATGATTCATGAGTTTTTTAATTATTAGGGATATTGAGTCATTGTCCCATTTCCAGGTATTTTATTAAGTTTGTCACTTACATTTAAATTTTATAAAATTTCTATGTGTAACTTCTAAATTTTTTCTGTTATCAAATCTGGCATTTGTTTTCTCACTTATGACTTTTACACCTATAAACTCCTCCTTTTTTCCTATGTATTAGAATACATGTATTCAAAAACATTTCCTTCTTTTTTTATGGTTCTTAATGCAAATAGTTATTAATCTCCTTTTTTTGGTGTTCTATCTGAGGCAGGTATAACTTATATTTTTTCTAAATAGTATTCCCTATACTATTTATTAGAAGTATTCTGTTTTGTGCAATAAAAGAAGGGACACAAGCAGACAACCTAGACTGTGTTGGTACTTAAGTTCCCTTCCTCTTTCTTTCCCTCCCTCCCTTCTTCCTTTCTTCACTCTCTTTCTTTCTCTCTCTATATCTAAACAAACACCAATAAAACAGGATTTATATCTCTTGAAATTTCTAGTAAAGCAATGAGATTTTCCAGAAGGTGTTTACTCCCTTTATTAAAAGCATCTGTGGCATGGCGGCTGGCAAAGACCCAAACACCCTGAAGTGGTTGGCTCTGGGAAATCACAGAGAGATAGAACACAGCCAAATTCTAAAATGGAACAAATTGTAAAGTCATACTGCATCTTAATTTGATGACCAACAGGGAAGGTCTTTTCATCTCATCAAATCATATAAAGCAAGGTATTTATGATGTTCTTGTGAGTTTAATAGGTAACAAGAAAAATAAATGTACAATAATGCTATTACATAGACTTGACATACACTGTTATTAAGATAGTTTATGATTCATTTTACTACTTTGATTTTCTCTGTGATTGGTTTTGTGTTCATTGATTTATGATGGATATCCTTCTTCAGTTAAACTTCCTAAACAGAAAAAGATATCCCTTGGAAATATCAGCTCAGTTAGTATTCACAGTAATGAAGTCCCACACCTCAAAAGAAAGATACCCTATACTTTCTATCCAATATGCTGAATAATTAGAAGATCAACTCTAGACCATTTGTATAGTGGGGTGGTAGAGGGTATTTAAAATCACATATAAACACAGACTGATTTTTGCTCTGGAATAGTTCCTATACTTACATATGAATAAGAGAGTGACTCACCCTGTTGGGAATTCACAGTACATCAAACCAAATTAGGAAACCAGGCAGCTGTGACCTGGTTTTGTAAGAGCCAAGAAGTTTCACTCGAGAACCTTGCAGTTTGAGATTTTTCCCTGGTTCCACTGCCACTTGGGGCACAGGTGCATCTTACTGGCCTATACAAAACAACACTCTGGGTTTGTGTTTTGTCTTGTGTTTTCCCAGAGTGGTATCTGAGGGTTAGGGTTAGGGTTAGGGTTAGAGTTAGGTGAGGGTTAGAGTCTAACAATATCCCCTCAAATTCTGAAACAGTCACAACCTACCCAATCAATATGTTTTTTTTTTTTTGGAACCTGGTTTAACTTTATCTGAAGCCATTAGAATAAAATTATGAGATATGTTTTATTTATCTTCACTGGCCAATCGGCCTTATTTCTTGAAGAAAATGAAAGTTATTTTTTGTAAACAACAATTATGTAAGTAGTTGTCCTTGAGAAACAAAAAGAACCAGGCAAGACCTTCAGAATGTCCCATGATGGGATGCATTATGCTGTGAAGATGTTAATACAGAGGAACATACAACAGGAAGACTTTAATAGGGAATTCTCATGTGCTCATTTCTGTAAAAACTCTGCCCCCTACCCCCAGTTTGGTGACAAGCAGTGTTCTCTTGGCTTTTACTTGGGTAAAACTTGCAAAACTGCCTGTTGGCTTCTTTTATTATTGCTGCTGAAGAGACTTTCACTGCATTGTACCCTGCAACTTCCCGAATATTCCATTCATGGAAGAAAGGCATTAATGTCAAGATAACTCATGCCATCCACATAAAAACTGCAAACCATGAGGATGAATGTTGAAACAGTAGACAAGTGGTGGAAAGATAGAAACAGCTTATTTTCCAAGAAACTTGTTATTTCCCATTGTTTGACTTAAGAAGGAGTAGAACTAGAACAACTGACTATGGTAGGTAATTTCCCCCAGAACTTGGTCACTCCCCAGATCTTTCTGACTTGCTCTCTGTTATTCTTCAAACAAAGATTAAATATGAATAAGAAGCTACACTGGTACTTCCCAAGAGAAAAAGAATTCACCAGTGGCAAATCCAACACCGCATTGTTTATCAGAACACAACATTCGGTAGAAATCCCACAGTGACGTCATCCCCAGCACTTGCTGAGGAAGCTGGAGACATTTCCAAGACAGTTTTGACTGGATTGGATGTTCTGTGCAGGAAATGGTCAACCAGCTCACACTTCAAAGACCTTTCTTTACTAGGTTGTGTTTAGCTCTTAAAAGAAGTGGAAAGTAACCTAAATCACAGTCTCAGGCTAAATCAGTACTTAAAAGGATTCCAGAGGAACTTTATATGCTGTGGTTATTTTTCTAGGGGTTGATAAGTTAACTATAATTACTGATTTTTAGGTGACTCTCTTTTTGAAACATTGTTAGTCTATTGGAAACTTCTATGGAAATGGAAAAAACTTCAAAGAGCCTATTGTAAGAATAACACTAAATAATCCTAGAGACACACTGGTCTTTTAGGAGGTGGAACTGCCAGTGATTTGAGAAGCAAATTGTGCACATTGGTAGAGGAAATCATTGCACTTAGGAACTGAAAACTAGAGTCAGAGAAATAACTCCTCAAAAGGTTAAGTGGGTCAGAAATTTAGGATACATGTGTTTAGAAAGAAAAAGGAGATTGGAAGGGAATTGACTTGCTTTGTGCCAGGCAAGGTAGTAAATATTTAAACTTTTTTTCTCAATTTAAAATGTGTGAATTGTGTGTTCTAATGGGAAAGCATGTCAAATAAATATAGGAATACTTTCTATTGGTAGAAATGCATTACAAGTTTAAACTATCTTCTACCAAAGAATTTTTTGGATGACACTAAGAATACTCTTATAAAGTTAATGTTGAATATAAGAAGATGATCAAGTTAGGGCTATCAGGATTCATTGTCAACATTAGAACTAAAGTCTGAATGTTCATACTAAAATCAGATAAGAACACATCATGGAAATAAAACTATAGACCAATTCTTCTGATGAATTTAGTTGCAAAAAATCCTTAACAAAATAGAAGCAAACTGTATTCAACAATATATTAAGAAGATTGCACATCATGATCAACCTGATTTTATCCTAGGAATGCAAGGATAGTTTAACACATGCAAATCAATGAATATAATTCACCCACATGCATAGAATTAAAGACAAAAATCATAGTCATATCAATAGATGCAAAGAAAGCTTTTGAAAAAATTCAGCACCCATTCATGATAAAAATTCTGGAAAAACTAGAGATATAAGGAACATACCTCAACATCATAAAAGGCTATATATAACAAACCCAAAGTCAACATCATAAAGAATGGGGAAAAACTGAAAGTATTTTCTTTAAAATCTGGAACATGACAACAATGTCTATTCTCATTAGCCATGTTCATTATAGTACTAGAAATTCTAGCCAGAGCAATTAGCAAGAGCAGGAAACAAAAAGGATAAAAATAGGAAAGCAAGAAGTCAAATTATCACTCCTTGCAGATGACATGATTCTACACTTAGAAGAACCAATAAGCTCTATTGGAAGACTGCTAGAGCTAATAAATTCAGCAAAGAAGGTCACAAAACCAACATAAAAATATCAATAGCTTTCCTGTACACCAATAATGAATCTTCTGAGAATGAAATTAGGAAAATAATCCCATTCACAGTGGCCTCAAACATTAAACAAACAAACAAACAAAAAAGAAACTCAAAAAATCCCTACAGATAAATCTAACTAAAGAGGTGAAAACTCTATGATGAAAACTATAGAACATTGAAGAAAAAATAGAAAGAAATGACAATATGGGGAAATAGTAACAAAAACAGCATGGTACTGGTACCAAAACAGGCAGGTGGTCCAATGGTACAGAATAGAGGACACAGAGACCAATCCACAAAATTACAACTATCTCATATTTGACAAAGGGGCTAAAAGCATGCAATGGAGGAAGGATAGCATCTTCAACAAATGGTGCTGGGAAAACTGGAAATCCATATGCAACAAAATGAAACTGAATCCCCTTCTCTCACCATGCACAAAAGTTAACTCAAAATGGATCAAGGAGCTTGATATCAAATCAGAGACTCTGCGTCTGATAGAAGAAAAAGTTGGCTCCAGTCTACATACTGTGGGGTCGGGCTCCTTAATAGGACACCCATAGCACAAGAGTTAAAAACAAGAATCAACAAATGGAACTTACTCAAACTAAAAAGTTTTTTCTAAGCAAGAGAAATAATAAGAGAGGTAAATAGGGATCCTACATCCTGGGAACAAATTTTTACTCCTCATACTTCAAATAGAGCCCTAATATCCAGAGTATACAAAGAACTCAAAAAATTAAACAATAAGAAAACAAATAACCCAATCAACAAATGGGCCAAGGACCTGAACAGACACTTCTCAGAGGAGGACATACAATCAACAAGTATATGAAAAAATGCTCACCATCTCTAGCAGTCAAGAAATGCAAATCAAAACCACCCTAAGATACCATCTCACTCCAGTAAGATTGGCAGCCATTATGAAGTCAGACAACAACAAGTGCTGGCGAGGATGTGGGGAAAAGGGTACACTTGTACATTGCTGGTGGGACTGCAAATTGGTGCGGCCAATTTGGAAAGCAGTATGGATATTCCTTGGAAAGCTGGGAATGGAACCGCCATTTGACCCAGCTATTCCCCTTCTCCAACTATTCCCTAAAGACCTTAAAAGAGCATACTATAAGGGATACTGCTACATGGATGTTCATAGCAGCACAATTCACAATTGCTAGACTGTGGAACCAACCTAGATGCCCTTCAATAGATGAATGGATAAAAAAATGTGGCATTTATACACAATGGAGTATTACTCAGAACTAAAAAATGACAAAATCATGGCATTTGCAGGGAAATGGATGGCACTAGAGCAGATTATGCTAAGTGAAGCTAGCCAATCCCTAAAAAACAAATGCCAAATGTCTTCTTTGATATAAGGAGAGCAACTAAGAACAGAGCAGGGAGGAAGAGCATGAGAAGATTAACATTAAACAGGGACGAGAGGTGGGAGGGAAAGGGAGAGAAAAGGGAAATTGTATGGAAATGGAAGGAGACCCCCATCGTTATACAAAATTACTTATAAGAGGAAGTGAGGGGAAAGGGAAAAAAACAAGGGAGAGAAATGAACTACAGTAGATGGGGTAGAGAGAGAAGATGGGAGGGGAGGGGAGGGAAGGGAAGGAGGGATAGTAGAGGATAGGAAAGGCAACAGAATACAACAGACACTAGTATGGCAGCATGTAAAAACGTGGATGTATAACCGATGTGATTCTGCAGTCCGTATATGGGGTAAAAATGGGAGTTCATAACCCACTTGAATCAAATGTATGGAATATGATATGCCAAGAGCTATGTAATGTTTTGAACAACTAATAATAATAAAAAACAAAAATAAAATAAAATGGTCATATTACCGAAAGCAATGTACAGATTCCACACAATTTCCAGTGAAATACCAATGGCATTCTTCACAGAAATAGAAAAATGGTTCCTAAAATTCATTTGGAAGAATAAAAGACCCAGAATAGCTAAAACAAATCTAAGTCAAAAAAGCAATGCTGGAGTCATCACAATATCTGACTTCAAATTATACACCAGAGCTATATCAACAAAACTGCCTGGTACCGTCATAAAAACCCAAATATAGACCAATGAAATAGAATGGAAGACACAGAGACAAACCCACATAGATGCAGTCATCTGATCCTTGACAAAGGTCCCCAAAACACATGTTGGAGAAATTATAGCTTTTTAAACAAATGATCCTGGGAAAACTGGTTATCTACCCACAATGAGAAGAATGAAAATAGACCCTTATCTTTCACTATACAAAAGCCAACTCAAAATGGATCAAAGACATAGGAATTAGACCAGAAACCATGCAAGTCCTAGAAGAAAACCTAGGGTCAATCCTCTAACAGGCAATGATGTTGTTTCAATAGGACTCCTAAAGCTTAGAAAAATAATACCAAGAATCAGTAAATGGATGGTCTCAAATTAAACAGCTTCTACACAGCAAAGGAAACAAGACCATGAAGAGAGGGCTTACAGAATGGGAGAAAATTCCACAGTAGCACACTACAAGCCAGCCAGGTGCTCATCGATGAATGAATGAGATGAATGAATAAGAAAATGTGGTATATGTACACGATGAAGTTTTATGCAGTATAAGGAAGAATGAAATTATGTCATTCACAAGAAAATGGATGGAACTTGAGAACATTTTGTGAGGCAGGATAAGCCAAACTCTGAAAGGCAAAGGCTGTGTATTTTCTTTCTTGTGTGGAAGCTGGAGCAGAAAAAGGAAAAGAAAAGTGATGGAGTGGGATCTCTTGAAAATCGAACAAAGATCAGTGAAGTAGAGAAAGGGACCAGGGGCAGGGAGGGTAGAAGGGAAAGGGGAAATACTGGGGAATGATATTGGCCTAATTATATTATTTTATTGTGTGCATGTACAACAAATCCCACTATTATGCATGCTTATAATGCACCAGTAAAATATATGAATGTTTTCATGTTACCTAAGAAAATGGAGATAAGAATACAAGTGGCTTTTAGTGTAAGAAACCTAGACTTTCATTTTTTTATTTATTAAGCAGGAATCACAATATTTACTTTGAAGGTCTGTTGTGAAGACTTAATGAGCTAACTAATTTTAAAGTCCTCTGTAAATAGTAGCAGTAGCAATAACAAAAACAGGTAAAGTTTATTTTGTGCTTACAACATGGTCAGTTTGGGTACTGTTCTGTCTGTATTAACTTTTTTATGCTCACAACTCACAACTCTATGTGAAGCATGTACTATCAAAATAACCACTTAACATATAAAGTGAGTCATGGAAAGCTTAAATAATTTGCTTGCGGACATTTAGCTCCTAAGTGACAAAGTCAGAAAATTTAAACTCTCTTCCATTTTCAGAGTTGTTTCTGCCTAGAAAGTACATATTGAAATATTAGGAAAACCAATATACAGTATGTTTTCCCTAAAGACTTCCTTTGTAATGAACACAACATAAATAATCTAATGGGGCTCATGGAATTGCAGAAGGAATGTACCACTGTCATGTTGAGAAAAAAATAAATCTGTGTGTTGGTATGGAGTCATAGAGTCATAGAGTGATCCACAGCAAGATTATCTAAATGAATAAATTACATGATTTTAAATAATATTTATTAGGTGGTTTTATTTTTATATATTTTGTTTGTTTGGTTAGTTGTTTTTTTTTTTTTTAATGTGGTGCTGGGGATCAAACCCAGTATTAGGCAAGTACTCTACCACTGAGCTACAACCCCCAGCCATATATAAACACACACACACAGATGTATACATATATGTATATATATATATATATATATATATATATATATATATATATACATACATATATATACACACACACACACACACAGACGTATACATATATATGTACAAGTCTGTGTGTGTTTGTGTGTGTATGTGTGTGTATATATATATGTATATATATATGTATATATATATATATATATATATATATATATATATATTTTCCCCACTAAGTCAGACTCATGAAGTCATAACAACACAGCTGCAGTTGTAACATCTAGAGGACTGGATCCTTAGGTGAGACTCCTGAAAGGCCCCTTGTTAGGTCAAAATGAACAAAGCATTCATTATTTGCTGCCCTTGTTTTTTCAATTGAAACTGAAGACTTTCAAAAAAGGAGGCGCCCAGTAGTACAAGTGGAAAGATTGGTTCGGATTGTTCTCCTCTCATATTATAGCTGGAGGAGTTCTTTTATTTGAGAAGACATTTGTGATTCTTTCCACAAGCTGAACCCACATCTACCCTGAAGTATGGCTTCCAGACTCATTTGGCCTGAAAACGTGCTATGATATCTCAATACCTTCATATTTCTCCCTATTAGGAATAATAATCTGGGGAGTGTTTTAAATGAATATACAAAGCACTTTGCTTTTAAAAGTTCCCGTTAGATCACAGAGGAAATAAGCATAACATAAAACAATCCTCTTGAAAAAATACAGCAGCCGACTTCTAGGAATAATCTGATTAGGAACATTTTATTCATTATAGCATCTTAAGACACTGTATTCCAAACATGATGGGAATCTGCACTTATTCCATGCACAAGCATAAAGAGAATGCTTTTGAATGTCATATATATTGTATTTCTACCTTAAATATCTTTATAACATCTCCCTAAGTCATAGTCAAGAACTGTTTGTTTAGGGTAAAAAAGTAAACTTGCTGTAAATAAAATTAAAATTACAAATATTTTTAAAGCTTCTCTATAAATTGCATCCTGACATGGAATTTTATTGTATAGGAGCATACTACTTTAGCAAGACAGATGTTGTCTTTTTCGGACACTTTGATGCAGCTTCAGAACTGTACATATTCTAATAGTGATAAAGGAACAAAATTAGAATTCTTGTTTCAGAGATGACACCAAAGGTGAAAGAAGAAAATCTCTGAGGTCTAATATTACTTTTAATTTTATTTCCAAGTTCATATGATATAGTATGGGAAGCTTTTACTCCTAGCCACAAAGAAGTAAGTGGTAACAAAGGATTCGTCCGGCCATAATGAGTGAAAAACTGGACAGAATGTTTGAAGCAACTGCTTCAGATGTCAGGAGAATCTCAGTACAGAACTGTGGTCCTGGAGAGAAGGGAATCATGTTATAAGAGCTCCCAATTGTTACCGTTCTCTATCTAGGCCCAGGGAGATGGAACCCAAGCAATGCACAGAGATCTTGTGGAGTCCAGGAGGCAGACACTTGAGTTTAGGACTGCTGAAGTGGCTAGGATTTTGGAGCAGGTTCCTAGGGAGAAGCAGAAATCTCACAAAAGACACTTCAAAGATTTGCATGAAGTTCTTTGAAGACTTTCATCAAAACCAACCTGCTCATGTCCAGGGCAAGACTATGCAGTGTAGCAGTGAACTGTTAGGGAGCTGTGAGTTAAATAAAGGTTGCAGTGATGCAGAGGGCTTTGTGTAGCAAAAAATTGTGGCCAGTGAGAGCGGAAAGGACTCCCTGACACTCCGGCATGCAGTAAAGATCTCCAAATTGCCATAGCAGGAGAGCCACTCTCATCCTAGAGCAACGACTACTGCTCTCACCTGCTAGAAAAGATTAAAAACAAACCTTGAAAGGATGAATTAATTTATACGTACAATTTAACTTCCTGCCAGAACAAAATTCAACAATTTGAAAAGAAGACAATAAAATCTCTCAATAAATAGGATTCACAATATCCAGCACACTGAAATAATTTCCTATATGTGCAAAGGAAATCAAAAAACCTGCAACCAACACACACACACACACACACACACACAAAAGAAAACAAAAAGTCAATAGAGGCAGAACAGAAATGACAATTTTGGAATTATTAGACAAAGCCTTTAAAACAAGTATTAGTAACAGGCTTAAAAATTCCAAAGAAAAAGACCAACATAATGAGTGAACAGATGATGAATGTTAGTGGGAAACTGGAAACTATAAAAGACAAACAAGTGAAACTTCTAGAATTGAGAAAAAAAAATCCCACATTAAAAATGTATCAGGTAAGACTTAACAGCAGATGGGACATGACAGAAGAAAAAGAATAAATGACATGGAAAATGGGAAAATAAAAACTACAGAAACTAAAATGCAGAAAGAACAAAGGTTGGAAAAAAAAATCCCAACAGACTTTTTGTTAAAATAAAAAGTATGTAAATTCTAAAATGTACACGGAAAAGTAAAGAACCTCAGATAGCCAAAATAGTCTTGTAAAAAAAAAAAAAGAATGTTGAAGAACTGTTTTGAGTTTTGGACTTGTGATAAAGTTGCAATAATCATAGTATAGCCTTACTTCACCATGCACACACACAAAGTAGTCCCAGACTATCACACCTAAATGTAAAAGTGCAAAATGCAAAGAAGAAAACAGATCAGCTCTGCAGTCTTGGGTAAGCAAATGTTTCTTGTGCATACTCCAGAAAGAATTAACATTAAATCATTTTTTGACAAATTAGACAAAATAAAAACATTTTCTCATCAAACATACATTTGCATTTTGCAAAATTTCATAAATTAAATATGTAGAATAAATTATATTAAATATATTATAAATATATCTCCCTAGTCATGAGTAAGGAAAAAACAAAACATTCTCAATGATATTCCTGACACAGCAATTGTATGTAGAATATGTAAAAAAAAATACCTGTCAATTAAATAACTACACTTCAGAATTAAACAGGGCAAAGGACTTGAGAAAACACACTTTACAAAGAGAATCTACAGCTGGGCATGGTGGTGCACACCTGTAATCCCAGAGACTTGGGATTGCTGGCATTTAACATCATCAGTCTAAGGCAGGAAGATTACAAACTCAAGGCCAGCTTGCGAAACTTAGCCAGACCCTGTCTAAAAATAAAAAAAATTAAAAAGGCTGGGGATGTGGCTTAGTGGTAAAGCACCCTGGGTCCAATCCCCAGTACCAAAAAAAAAAAAAAAAAAAAAAAAAAAAAAAAAAAGAAAAGAAAAAGAAAAACCCAAACTAACTTCAAATCAAACCAAAGCAAAAAAGAAAAAGAAAAAAGGCTGGGGATGTAGCTCAGAGACAGGACACTTGCTTAGCATGCAGGAGGCCCTGGGTTCAATCCTCAATAACAAAACAAAACAGAAAACAGAGGATATACAAGTGGGCAATAGGTTCAGTATTAGTCATCATGGAAATGCAAATTTAAACCACAATGAGGTATCACCACCCGCCCAAGAGGATGGCTAAACTTGAAAAAAACTGAACAAACTTTGGCAAGGATGTGGAGCAACTGAAACTCTTTAACATTGCGGGTGGAAATGCAAAATGGAAAAGCCACTTTGGAAAACAGCTTGGCAACTTCTTATAAAGGTAAATATTTACCTACTCTATGACCCAGCAATTCTACCCCTAGCTATTTACTCAAGAGAAATGTATCCTTACAAAAATACTTGAATGAAAATGTTTATTCATAATAGACAAAAACCAAGGACAACTAAAATGTCTTTCAACAGGAAAATAGACAAATTGTGGGTTTTCCACAAAAAGGGAAGTTACCCAGAAATGCAAGGAAATGTACAACAGATACATCCTGCAACTCAGATGACCTTTGAATTATACTAGGCTGTGTGAAAGGAAACACACACAGACCAGTATTTTCAGTGTATTCCATATTATTAAATTCTGCAACAGGTGGAAACTAATCTATGCTGAGAGAAAAAAAAAAAAAAAACAACCAAAACACAAAACATCACAACAGGGGTTGTTTTCAGTGAGGAGAGACTGACTAAACAGAGCCCAAGAGAACTTCTGGGGACTAGCCATACCTTAATGCCCATGTGATATTAGGCATATCTTAATGTGGTATGTGTTACATAAAAAGTATGCATTTGTAAAAAGGCATCCAACTCTAATGTATAAGATTATTGTACTACATGAAAATGATACCCCCACCCCCACCCCCAAAAGGTCTAATCATGGCATTTCTAGGGAAATGCAAACTAAAACCACAATGAGACACCTACTAGATATACCTCCAAGCACAGCTAAAAATTAAAAAGATTAATGATACTAAGTATTAGCCATGATGTGGTTCGTCTGAAAGTCTCGTGCATTGCTGGTGGGAACATAAAGTACCATATGACCTTGGAAAGCATTTCAGCAGTTTCTTATAAAGGTACATAACTATAAACCCTATGACCTAAAAATTTCAGTCATAGGTATGTTTTCAAGAAAAATGAAAACACATACACACCCAAACTTCATATGTTGTTTATAGCAGCTTTTTTTTAAGATTGGAAAACAGATAATTAAATTTGGATATATCCATATACTGGAACAATAATCAGAAATAAAAAGAACAAATGCGGTTGCATGTAACAACAGGGATAAATCCTAAAGGCATCAGATAAAGTGAAAGAAGCCCATCCCTAAACCTGCTTGCTGCCAGGGACTAGGATGGGGGAGGACTTGTCAACAAAGGAACACATGAAACATTGGAATGATGGAATGTTCTAGATTCTGATTGTGTACATATACAGTTACATGTTTGTTCAAACTTAATGAATTTAAAAGGGCAAATTGTAGTATTAGTAAATAAAACCTCAAAGATAGGTAGTTCAAATATTGATCATCCATTTTTACTTCTGATGTAGCCAATATATACACTTGTTCCTAGAAATCCACGGGGGTTGGTTCCAGAGTGACCACAGGATACAAAAATCTACAGATGTTTGAATTCCTTAGATAAAATGGATAGTATTTTCATATAATCTATGCACATCCTTTCACAGACTTTTACTCATCTCTGAATTACTCATAATACCTAAATAATATAAGTAGTTATTACATTGGCTTGTAATCCCAGTGGCTTGGGAGGCTGAGGCAGGAGGATCAAGAGTTCAAAGCCAGCCTCAGCAAAAGCGAGGTGCTAAGCAACTCAGTGAGACCCTGTCTCTAGATAAAATACAAAATAGGGCTGGGGATGTGGTTCAGGGGTTGAGTGCCCCTGAGTTCAATCCCCAATAACTTCCTCCCAAATAGTTATTATACTGTATGGCTTAGGAAATAATGACAAAAGGAAAAGAGCTTGCATATGTTTAGTAAAGACACAATATTTTTCTTTCAATCTATTTTTGATCTGTAGTTGGTTCTATCCTTGAATGCAGAACCCATGGATATACAGGGAGCCAACTCTACCAGTCCCACTTAGAATACACTGCTGTGGAAAGTTGAGGTGCTAGGAGGAAGAAGTGATAAGACTTAAAGTCGCTGGCCACAAGAAAATCCAATAAATTCCCTGGTTTCACCCAGGGCCACAACTCAACTCTGCATTTCTGAAAAACATACATTAACCACCAGGCCAGTGAAGCGTGGATTACAAGGAAAACAAAGTGACATGACCATCTTCACCCAGGACTTTATAGTCTTAGGAAGCTCACTGGCTCATCACTCTCATCGTGGGAATGGTGTCATGAAATAACATTGAGTATCTGTTCTCATTCCATAAATGATGCCAAGAAGGTCTGTTCTATGCAACTAATGCATATTCTTCCAAAGAAGGATTTTTAAAAAGCCAATTACATCAAAGGTGATAACAAAATCTAGAGTTTTACTGTAATGGTTAATTTGAATCATCAGCTTGATTGGATTAATAGATGCTGATTATTAAAAGGCTTTTGGTTGTGTCAATGAGGTTGTGTCTAGGAATGATCAGCATGTGGGATAGCACCCCCACCCAAGCGTGGGCAGTATCATCCAATAGGATGGTGTCTTGGATGGAATAAAAGTCCAAAGAACAAGGAAGCAGCAGCAGATGCAAGCTCCCTTCTTCTGGAACAGGTTTTTGATTGCTGCTGTGATTGCCTGAGGACATCAGACTCTCCCTTCTTTACTCTTCCAAAGCAGACTCTGCCAGGGATTCTCCAGGGAGTTTCCAGAAGCCTTTGGCCTCGGACTGGGATAGCACCATTGATCCCTCTTGTTCTGAGGCTTCAGCCTCTTGGACTGTGGAGCCACTGGTTCTTCCAGCTCTCCAGCCTGCAGATGGCCATTGTGGACTATCCAACTTCTGGTCACTTAAGTTGATCTAATAAATACCCTTTATATAATCATACTTCCTGTTGATTCTGTTCCTCTAGAAAACCCTAATGTATTTACTATGGTAAATATAATTGCCTGTCATTTTAAAGGCAATTTGAGAAAGGAATTTTGTTTTCTTTTGCTTTCTAAGAACTCTTCTTGAACCCAGACATTTAGTAAAAGATGAGATGGGCATTGGTAAGAGTCAAGGTAAGAGGTCATTTGAGGTGAAGGATGAGTGAGATCAAAGCCAGGTAGAATGTGGCTCACACAGTTAAGTGGCTGCAGTCGGCAAAATGCCAGAGAGAAAAGCCTCTGGATCCAGGCCAGTTGTCTTTCCAGATGGAAAGACGAATACATGAGTGGGGCCAAGGCCCACTAGGGGTCCTGGTCCTTAGTAAGTGTGTGAGGTGACAGCTGGGTAACTTTTGAGGCAGTGTGGGCCCAGGTTGGGACAGCCTGAGTGAATTTAGGCACTTATCAGCCATGTGACCACTTATCATTCATTACCAATGATTTGGAGTTAATTATTTTTTTTTAATCCACACAATATAGGTTCATAGGAGAATTAGAGGAAAATCAACACTTAGTTATAGAAGAAGACAATTATACAAAGTCCTTACTATGTAGTCCCTGGCACATAGAAAATATTCAATAAATGCTTGTCATTATTACTCATGCACTGAGAATGGGATTTAGCATAAAAAGATTAGGGTTTGAGTATAGGGGGACCAACTCCACGAATTTGCCTTGGAAACCCCAGTCCCAGGCAAGCCGATGGTTGGTCCTCTAAGTTCTGGTTCCATCATTGACTAACTGTGTAGTCCTGGGTACATTTCTTAAATGGGGTCCTTAGCTGTGAAATGGGAATGATAAAACCAGATTTCTATGACAAGGAAATAAAACAATCTCTGAGAAAGCTTTATAAGCTAAAAGTTATTTTCAGATATAAATTACTATTATCCCCAGCCCAATCATCACTGTTCTTGAGACCCACACTTGTTTTTCTCTCTCCATTTTTCACATTTTTTTTCCTCTTCTGGAAAGCCCTATTGCTTCCCCATCCATCCATGGTATGGTCTTTCCTGCCTATTCTCTCCGTTTCTTCCTTCACTTATACTATTCCTCTAATTCCCCAACTTTCATGCTAATAGAAGGTTTAGAAATCCCAGAGCTGGGGGTGTAACTCATAGGTAGAGCACCTGCTTAGCATGCACAGGACCTGAGTATGACAGACACATGGCATTTCTTTAAAAAAAAAAAAAAGAGGTTGGAGGATTTGCTAGTGATGTCAGTCTTAATAACAGCTCCTTACTTACTCTGATCAGTTTTAGATGTACTGAAGTTTGGGTTTGAGTATGTGTGTGGTAAATGGGTCTACGTTGGGCACATCTAACCACTTTGATAACATTTACTTTCAGAACTCTCTTCCAGCCAGGAAATTCAATAGGTATAGGACCCCCTGATTTCTTTCCAAAAATACCACGGTGTTTTGAGCTCACAAATCCAAAAGGGGTACATGTATTGGTGCCATCCAATACATAATATTGTAAAAATATTTTACAAACTACAAATGCAAGACACATATGGAATTCAAAAATTTCTAGTAGCTAAATATTTCTAGTAGTCAAAAATATCATCATTTCAACATATAACCAATATAAAATTATTCATAAAACAGTATCATTTCAACATATGATCAATATAAAATTATTCATAAACATTATCATTTCAACATGTACTCAATATAAAATTATTCATAATTTACTTTTATGGGGGGAGTAGCTTTGTGAAACCCTTGCAGTACCTCTCAATTCAGAGCCCCACAACAAAGTGCTCAAAACCCACAAAAGACTTGTGGCTACCATATGAGACAGCACACTTTTAGTGGTTTTCTACACAGATCCATAGTGTCTTGCCCTCAATAGACTGTATCTCATAGGCAGCAAACACTGAAACACAAGAGACAAAGATAAGAGGGCAGAAAGTTCATATCAAATACTGATGACCAAACAGCAGAATATTCCTGGACCAACTCATGAAGATCTATATGCAAAAGCTATTTAAAATACTTGTAAATTATTTACATCACATGGGTGAAAAATCAGTTCACAGTGATGTTATTTGTTGAGTGTTGAGAAAAATCCTATTCTTATTAATAGAAAAAGAGAACTTCACTTTTCCCTGGGGAAGGAAATCCATGACCTATGGTGGACAAGGTCATCTAGTCTGTCCCAGAAGAAAGTTCACCATTCATTCAAAATCAAAGCAATCAGAGTTTGCTTATATTTTTCTCTGAACAGCTGTGGGTGTGGAGATTTAATGGACCACCTAGAATTTTCCTGCCACAGCTAATTATTCATAGGGACAGCTTATGACTTAATTAGAGTTCTCCCAGCCTTCTCGCAAATAAAGACTATGTTTAATGAGATGTTCACTGTAATTACTCAATCCTCTTTCATAGCCAAATGTTTTTGTTTTTTTTATTCTTACATTTCAAATATTTTCCATCTATGAAAAATTTATGTATACAGGGTAGAACTTTGTTTTGCCAACTACATAATAAATGTTCTCCTAAACTATTTTTTCAATACCTTCTCTATCATGCTTCTGACACTAGAATATAGCTTAATTATACAGAGTAATGGTCACATATATTCTGAGAGCATGGGGTCTCTCTCATGTCATGAAATAATGTCCCTGACCACAAGGTGATGTAATCAAAGAAAGTTACAGGGGTTGATAGGAGTGGTTAGGGGAACTTGAGAGTGAACTGAAGGAGAAATGAACAGGTAGAGCATGGAGAAATTTTAAGGCAATGAAATACTCTGTATGATACTAGGATGAAGGATTTATATCATTATGCATTTGCCCAAACTCGTAATATACAATATCAAGAATGAACTGTAAGGTAAAGTATGGATTTGGGGTGATCATAATGTGTTAATCCAAGTTCAATGGATGAACTGTAACACATGCCACTGGGATGGGAGGTAAATAATAGGTAAATGACAACGTTCACAATACTGAGTCCCAAATGCATGTATTTGTCCATTTTCTGTTACTATAAAGAAATGCCCAAATCTAAAAACTTTATAAATAAAAGAGGCTTATTTAGCTCATAGTTCTGGAGTTCAAGGGTATGGTGTTAGCTTTGGCATAGCTCTGGTTTGGACCTTCTGGTAGATGGTATCACAGTGGCAGAGCACGTATGAGATGGGACAATCACATGACAGCATCCAACACATGGGGGCAAGCCACAGTTTAAATCACAGTAGTGCATGTGTCTGGGTAGGAGTTGTATGGGGGAATCTCTGTACCTTCTGCTCAGTTTTGTTGTGAACCTAAAACTGCTCTAGAAATAAAGTCTACAAAAGTAAAAAAGAAAAAAATAGAGTTAGTGAATATGTAGATGTATCCATAGGTGTTACGGATGTTTCCAAAATTATGAGTATAAACTTGGCTTGTAGTATGACTAATGGATTCCAAGATTGTCCCAATGCTATCTTAGCACAAGGAATTGGTGATTGGTAAATTGGACACCCCCACATCCCAATGTTGCAGTGGATCTTCTTTATGATTCACACTCTTCGGGCTTTGCTTTACACCTGTCTATCTCAAGGTCAGACATCATTCTTAAAATTTCAAATTCATCTTCCTGGTGGCTTTATTGAACATTCTCACGTGTTCCCACAGATATCTCAAAAGCAATACACCTATCAGGGTTTGGGGACCCAAGGCACAGGAACCTGATTTTGCATATGGAAACAGTAGAGAATGCTATCCGAAGAATAACTGGTAGCTTATGCAACCTCTACAAGTGCTGGAGGACTAGCTTTGAACTGTTCAGCCTAGAGCCCTCTGTGGGTGCTCTGAGGGCTACCTCCAGTGCTACCTCTGCGATTCCTTGCATTTTATGCCTACTATCCCTGGGCACTGTGGCAGACATTGGAGTTGTTCCATTTTGTTTGCTTTTGTGTTTAAACTATCTGTCATGATTACACTTATGAATATTTTTATACAGCTATATCTTTGTCCAGAGCTTTTCATAAGCTAGGGAGAATAGTAGGTGGCAATTAGGAATCAACTTAACTGGCTCAGTTTGGTTGCCCTAACAACTATAACATGGAGGTTAAAAATGCTTGTGGAGTCATGTGAAATCTCATTAACCACATTTCTGCAGTGACATCCTAGGAAAAGCATAGAGGACTAAAACGGAGAAAAAAAATCCTTATTAAACTAAGTCAAAATAAGAAAGCAGATATTCATTTAAGACATATAAGTATTTATGCTAGAAAAAAATATAGCAAAATAAGGAAGACATTTGATTCTCTTCTTCTTTTACAGTTTTATGTAAAATGTGTTTTCTCAGCTGATGAAATTGGGTGGGCAGGAGCTGAAGGCTTTGGTGTGCGGTTATATAGAGTAAAATGATGAACGTTCACAACACTGAGTCCCAAACTGACAGGGTGATGGCTTAACGTCAAATAGGACAAAGGCAGAGCTTGGAGTTTCTCCAAATTTATAAGCTTGTAACCAGTAGTCCCACTGGGTAAAGGTTTTGTTCATTGTTTTGCAAAAAAATTTAAAAATTGTTTGATCAACTTTAAAAATGTCATCAAAAATCATTTTACTTTTGTCTGAGCATTTATTCAAGAAGTTCTGTAAAATGCTAGTTGCTACGAGAGCTCTTTACTGATTTGCCCAGGCCTTCTCCAGGCCTTCTCCGTGGGTCCTAACTATCATGTTCTAAGTCTCCTGTAGGCCTGCTCTGCCTCACCCCAGCTCATGTCATTCTGGGCACACTTCCCAAATAGCCCCCTTCTACACAGTCAGCAAAGAAAGGAAGGTTGCCCATTTGAAACAACAGCATCCAACTGAGAAAACGGGGTTGAAGTTTTCTGAATGTATGAGATGATTCTTTATGATTTTAACAAAGAAGATGAGGAAAATTACAGGGCCACTCAAATACAGGGCAGGCAGGCAAGTTCCCTTCTGTCCTTGTTCTGCCTTTTCTAGAACAATCCAGCAAAACGATGCCTGCTAACACCACTCCAAAAAGTGACCGGCATGCATTCCAGCTACTTGCCACACAATCAGTCCTTTCTGTCCACAAAAAGGCCTGGGATTCATGCTGGCTTCTGCACAGTGCGTTTAGCGTCATGTTGGCCCACTCCCCACGCCCTTGCACCCACACAGAGAAAGAAAGAGAAACATGGCAAGGCTGGCTGGGCTGGCTCACTGTGGTGCCGGCATCCAGCCCCGGCTCCCAGACTGCTTAACTGGCATGTTCCAAATGTGGTGTCCTTGTGCACATTTGCAATGTTTTTATAAACTTACAAGAATTTAAAAATAAATAATAAAGGAATATGAATTCTCTGAAAGAGAAGGCAATATAATGACTATAGAGAGAAGTGTTAAATGTCTTAGTCTGCAGCCACAGTTGAGTTAAAAGGTTCTGGAAGCTGGTTGGCCATCCTTGTTTTTCACCTACCTCCTGTTCCATTTAATTGTCAAATATTAACAAAAAATGTATTCCTTGTTCCTGCACCGTCTACATGCCAATATGCATGAATTCATGTACCATATGATACATTAGAGCATTAGATCAGTTAAACAGTGGGATTATTTTGCCAAAAATAAAATAAGATCTAGGTATATCTTCCAGAGGGAATGTCTTACTTGGTGGGTGGGGAGAACCTCTCAAATATGGCAATAGCACTTCGGTAAACTTTTCATTTCGTATTTTAAATCAGTGTTTTATATTTGCTACATTAACATGGTGACCAGGGATGGCTATATAATTTGCAGATTCTTGTACAAAATGAAAAGAGAAGGCCCCTGGTAAAAACAAATAGACAAACAAACTATTAATGATTTCAAGGTGGTGACAACAGAACATAAAATTAAGCATGAACCTTTCTGAGTGTGGGACTCTCTAACCTTCTGGGTTATGTGCCCATGAACCAATCCTAAATGTGACTTCCAGGAATCCTAAGTTCTGTCACCCAGCTTTGCAAAGATCCAGTGTTACAGTTTGACTGCTGAATGTTCCCTGAAGGTCCTGCTGTTAGAGGCTTCGTTCTCAGGTCAGCTCCATTGGGAGGTACTGAGGAGCTTTAGGAGGAAGAGTTTGTGGGAGGTCCTGAAGTCACTGAGAGCAGGTACTCTAAGGGGATTGTGGGTACAGTTAGTCTCTGTCTTTTATGCTTCCTGGCCATGAAGTCAGCAGTTTTCTCTGCTATGTTCTCCTTCCTATTGCCATCCGGCATCGTCACCAGTGGTCTAAAAGCCATGAGTTCCTTCCACCCGACATACATGCATACCCCACACCATCATGGACTGGAACCCCTAAAACCATGACCCAAAATAAACCTTTTATCTTTGTAAGATTACCTTGGGCATTTTGTTACAGTCATGAATGTTGACTGACACAATTCGTAAATTTTGGATCTACCGAAGGTAAATAAGCTCTGTGAGGTTAACGAACAGCTGTGGCTCATATACTGTTATACAGAATGGATAAGAACAGCAGTCTCTGATCTTAGGCATACATTAGACCTCTTAAGAGATCTCTATATATCCCACAAAAAGTAGCAAAATTGAAAAATGCCTTAAGGTGTGTTAATGCTATGATTGAGAGGGAGACTATGTTCCTACACATATCAAAGTTACTTTATATCACAATATTTGATATAACAACATAGCTTATATATTATTAGAAGAATATGAGATGGTGAGACTTGTGGGGATAAAAGTTGGATCAGCACTTGTCTAGCATGTGATGTATTCGATCCTTAGTACCACATAAAAATAAAAAATAAAATAAAGGCATTCTGTACTTCTACAACTACAATTTTTTTTTAAAAAAAAGTTGGATCAGAATATCCATTTGGACACAGAAAAAGTACGGATCGACATAACCTGTATATAAGCATTTTCTAGATTTTTAGGAACTGTGGTGGCCTGGACGGGGTAATAATTCACAAGAGCACATACATGAATGCCGGAGGCTCTGGGTGATCTCCATTCTTAACATGTATATTGAAAAAGTCAGCATCCATGAGCAGGCAGCTGTCACCTAGCTAATAATTGATGACCTGGGGTCTTGGGGGCATTTATTTCCATTTCCAGGTGGAGATATTGTCTTATTCTGACTTACCACAAGGTCAGGTGCTTTCTCCACTTTGCAATTTAGTCTTTGGCAAAGCAAATATTCTGGTCTTAATGGCCTTGAAAAAGTCCAGTTTAAACACACAATTCCTTGCCCACTCCCTGTGGTATTTGAATATAAATAAGACATTCGGTGTGATGTGAACAAAGGAGGAAAATTTAAACCCAAACTGCCTCTTATTTAATTGCCAATATTTTGGACAAAATGTGTTCTATGCAAATAAAAAAGAAATGATAAAATAACCTTAAATTTATATTACATTTTACTTTGGAAAATCTTAAAGTTCTTCTTTACACATTTCTCATCTACTTCACCTCTAATGTTTATAGAATAGTCGAGGGTATCATACACAGGATTCTGTTTTTTATTTCTATCCTCATGAAAGTCTTTGAAATTTCATTCAAAATTTTTCTGCTAATTCCTCTAAAAATACCAGACTTTAGTACACAAAATATGAAGTTCCCTTACAATTGCTTTAAAAAGAAATTCAGTATCTTGATGCTGTTGTAATTCAAATATGTGCTATTAAGCAAAACTACATTCTAATTTGTCCAAGGGACCTCTTTGGGCCTAGACTTGAATGCAGTCCTCTAGTACTGTTTGAAACCATGCAACTACAGTGGAATGCTATCCTAGAAGTTTTGAATTCCAGAGATTCCCTGTGGTTGACATCACCCTTCAAAAGATTCCCAGAGCTTCCCAAATATTGGAGAATTTTCCTATGCCTTTTCTCATTGAGACACTAAACTTGGTATTTCCTTTTGCAGGTGCTCATGGAGGCTCCTGATGTGGTGAAGAAAGTGCAAACAAATGGTGGAAACAGGCTGGGTGGACTCTGCCTTTTCCAGATGTGTGATCTTTGGCAAGTGACAACCTCCTAAAACTCAGTTTCTTCATCACTATGATCTCATTGATACAGTTTTTGCTCAGATGGCTTTTGCAAAAATATCATAGATGTGAGTTGTCTAATTCAGTGACTGGTCTAGTGTAGATATGAACAAAATCTGAATTCTCTCCTCTATCTTTTCATATTGTTTCTATATCATGATTGTACATTTCCCCAGCAACTGACCACTCAGAGCCTGGAATACCTAGGCATCATCAAATGATTTCTGAAAGGAAAAATAAGTTATTATATTGATAACATAGAGGTTAGGAATATAGATATTGGAGCCAGACTGCCTAAGTTGAAATGCACAGCTGTGTGACTCTGGACAAATCACTTACTTAACTTCTCTGATTCTCAGTTTCCTAGACAGTAAAATTAGTAGACTAACACCACTACCTTACAAGGTTGCTGTGAGAATTGAGTCGGTATGTGCCAATAATACATTAAGAGCAACATGATGAGTGGCTACTTTTCTTTTAGTCATATGACCAGATATATCTGACTTTATTATGAAAATCAGAGCTGATAATTTATAAAACATAAATTATATTTTCTTAACAGGAAAATTCTTTAAAAACACTTCCTAGCCCCAAATATATAGTATTGATAGCAGATTGAGGAATAAATGTAGGAGCAAAATAAGAATCATTAGGTATGTTTTTCAGTTTTCCATCTGGATCATTTATCAACTTTTTATATTAAAGTTAATAGGAGGCTATGTCAAGAATATTGCTTAGAGAGTGTTCAAGAATCTCAAGTATTCTGTGTTTCACATAACTTTGTCCTGTTTTACTTGATGTGAGAAAGGAGATCTTGCTATATTTTCCACATTGTCTGTTGCTGACTCAGGGCACAGAGAAGAACAAATTGTGTAATTTGAGTTGAGAGCCATCATTTTTGCAGTTGTTCTTTTAAAAAAGAAAAGAAAGGAGGGGGGAAAAAAAAACCTCACATAAGGAGCCAAAACTTGCTTAGATCTGTGTGCTCTGCTTCCATTGACGTCACTTGGAAGTTGTGTGGGCAGAGGCTGGCTGACTTCCTCCAGCACGTCTTTTGAAAGCTGAACATATTGAAAAAAAGCACCTTTTAATCTCAACCAACAGTAGAGAGAGGAGCCTGTAAGCAATTCTCCTGTTCACATCCAAACACTTATCAGGGGGCCACCTTTGCAGAATAAACCTTAGTGTCCAGTAAGGGCAAGGTATCCCCTCTGTCTGAAAAATGGATCATAAATATAGAGAATAAAGCATCTTCAGAAATGTTCTGGTTTAATCAGACATGGATACTGAAACTCAGAGAAATTCAAGAACATTCCCAAGGTCAGATGGGGCCCAAGGCTGGATTAGAACTCCAGTGCTCTGCTTGCTAGTTCCTTGCTTGGTTCAGGACAACAGGGTGTGTAACAGTCAATGTCTCCACACTTCTTTCTCATTATATAAAGCACAAAGGCCAAAGTGACTGTTCGTAAAAACTAGGTATGTTATCTGCTGTAAAGTTACCAATTTCTGTAGATAATAAACCGAGCAGGGTCTGTTGGAACTGAATGGATTGTGGACACAACTGAGGTTCATCAAAAGTCGCTCCCTGGAGAGTGCTGCTGGCTGACCATTTGGAGCCTGACCTTCCCCCTGGCACCTTCTCAGGTCCATGTGCTCTACTTTCCAAAGCTCAGCAGGCTCTCTTGCAGATAGGAAGAAGATAGTACCTCCAGTTCCACCTTAGCACACACCCCCATTTCAGATTTATTCTTGCAAAGACATGGTTTCTACTAATTTCTTCATTTATTCGTTAACAAATATTTATCGAACATCTATTTTGAGTTAGGCTGTGAACCTCCAGTTATTGAATACATCTTCAAAGTCAAAATTTGAACCACACTTAATAATGATAGGTAATTAATATTTTCCCCATCAAATAAAACATATATGCTATAGGTACTTCAGCATTCATCACACACACTTAAGAGAATGTAAAGATTTGTTATGTTCTTAAATACAGATTGATGGCTGTTAGTGAACTAGCTATGTAAATTTAAGTCTACAGGAAAAGCTATGTATGAATGTAGTTTCTCCATTTCTGCCTTGCTTCATTCTGCTTCTTCCTAAAGAGAAGCATTTCTTCATTGGAGAAGGTTACCCCTTTGTGGCGGGCCAGCTTGGAAAACTTAGGAGTATTTACTATTTTATTTTATTGGTAAATACCCTAGCAGTCTAGTAAGCAGAAGTTCAAGGTCTCACTTTCCTGCTGCTAGCCATTGATTCTATGTAGTTATAGACATTCAAAAATCTTTGAGAAAAAGGCTTGGAAAGATTTTTAGAAAGGCCAATGGCTTTTGAGTTAATGGATCAAAGAACCAGATTGAGAATAAAAGATATTGCATCAAACTACCCAAACTATTCCAGCTAAATGTTACCTAGATACTAGACATGGAGAGAGAAGAATCGCTGATATCAACACTGAAATAACTGAGAAGGTCCAAGGTCAATCAAATAGCCTATTAATTGGAAATAGTGAGTATGGCAGGCTATCTTATACATAAAGATTTTGAAAAAGATTATAGAGTAAGAAAATCATTCTAAAGATGCATAGGAAAAAATAGTTGTTAAAGCTAAAAGAACATATTTAAGAATTTGGCTCCTGAAATAGGCAGCAAGTAAGCGGGTCTCTCATGAACTAGGAGCAGAGAGACATGAAGAGACAGAAAAAAGTAAAGAAATCAGGATGAAAAACAATGATAAGCTGAATTAGAAAAAAATTGAGTAGAACAGGGTAGAAGTGAAAGAAAGCTGTTATCACAATAGAAATATCTGAATTCTCACTGGAAAGAATGGAGATTGGAATTAGTACTCTAGAAAATCGAATCAAATACATAGGAAAAATACAGGAAACTCTAGAAGAACAATGTAGCTTAAAAACAAAGTTGAGACAAAGATGGCAAACATATAAAGTTTATTAAAAACTAAAGTTTACTGAGGTTCCTAACAAAAGAAATATTTAAGGAGCAATGATCAAGATTCAGTAAAAGAAATGTTTTTGTGCTACAATTATTCATATATTCAGATTAAAACGTGCTCACTATACCCAAGAAATTAAATTTAAAAAAAAAATAAGAAGTGTTCATGCTAACGAACCTCTTGGCAGAGCCTTTGCTTATTAAAAGATAAAAAAAAAATGTTTTCATAAAATCCAGAGATGGAACTGCTCAGTTAGCAGCAGAATCATGCAGGGCTTGGGGGAAGCATGCAGAGGAACTATTGAATAGGAGCAGGTTTGGTGCAGTGAACATTGACTTTGGGGCCTCTCTAATTTGGTTTCCTTCTTTTTTGTAATCACCACTTTTGCAAACTTAATTTTTTGAACCTCTCTTCCCTTTCTTCTTCTGTAAAATGGGATAGTAATGTCTACATTGCAGTTGCAACTGTCATAGTAGATATGTTACAAGGATTATAGCAGATTCATATAAAGGATTTAACATTACTAGACATAAGGGGGGTACCCAATAAATCATGGCAAAGATTACAATTGGATGTTTTAACTCTAAGATTGACCTGACCAGATAGCAGTGGCCACATAGTGATAGGGTGGGGCTGTGGATGTGATTCTTAAGGCTGCAGACCTAATGAAATGCATAGGGTGACATTAGCCAGGCCAGTCACATGGAGCAAAGGCTTGGAGTTAGTTTCCTTAGAGCCAAAGGGTGGCTGGCCTTGTTTTGTTTTGTTTTGTTTTGTTTTGTTTTGTTTTGTTTTTTTCCTGGCAGGACCCCCAGGACTGGTCAATATGTTATGTATGAACAGGTTCATTTGAATCACAGCTTATATATGTTAGCTCCACCTCCAGTCCTGATCCATGCTCACATTCTTCAGAGGAATGTGAATCTACTCATGCAAGAAGAATGGGCTGTCCTTATTTTCCTTATCTATCTATTGTTTGGCATATTCCAGATCCAATCTCTCTAGAAATCATTCTGCATTTGTCTGACAGTGAAACTTCTTGCAAATGGCATTGAGCTTGAAGTTAGTCACATGAAAAAAAATACACCTGATGGGGAGAAAGATGTTGGAAAAGACACAGTTCACAAAGGATAAGAAGATCAGTACAACTGAGGAGGAAGGAGTGATTTAGGAGATTCTGGGGTGAGACAGGGAGGCAATGGAGCATGTGCTAGTTCAAGGAAAAATACCAAATGCAAGGCTCTGTCTACTCTGCAAAAATCCCTTTTGTGTTCTTTTTCCCTTTCTGCCTCTCTCCCTTGGCACCTCCAAGAACACTAAAGCTACTGGCTTAGCAAGCCCTGTCAGTGTGCAACTGAAGCCTTTATTTACAAGTATAGAAAGCTCTGCTTGGTTCTCATGTTTTGTTTTCATGAGACCTTATTTCCATGCCCAGGTTACAATAAGTCTAATTGGTAGCAAGTATTTCCACAATGTTCCTGCCCCTAACAGTCCTGGAGCACCTGCAACCATATTTAATGCTGATCTTTGTTAAAATATTTACAGGCAAACCAGTACTGACTTATACTGGACAAAGGACTTTGGGGAATGAAGTGGAGGGCGCCTCAAGAAGAAGCATAGTAGTTTCTTGAATTACTCGTGGATTTAGTGATACTGGCATCCAACAGAGAGAAATCGGGATACCAGATCTCTTTCAGTCCACAATTGGATTTTTCTCTGTTGGCCTCGAACTCTTGCTGCACCTCTATGCTGGTGAGTCATCTGATGTATTAGTAGTCAGTATGAATTTGTTTTTCAGGACTTGAGAAACGATGTCTGCATTGATCATAGAATTATTAGCTTTCACTGCTCACTCTGATTTTTCAATAGATTTCTAATAATTTATGGATTTCTTGCAGGATGATATAAAGTTCTTTTATTATAAGTGTGCCTTTTAAAAACTAACTTTTTTTTAAAATCAGAAACTTGTCTTTATTGGAGAAATAGGATTTGTCTGCTTTATCTGATTTGATTGCTTTCATGTAACATTAATGCAAATTCATTCTTTTTCTTTCTTTGTCTTTTCTGGCACTGGGGACTGAGCCCAGGGTTTCCCAAGTGTAAGGAAAGCACTCTACCACTGAAATGTATCTTAGCCCAAGAACTTATTTATTCTTACTGTGATCCTATCTCAAATATTTTAAAACATTCAATATAAAGGCATTCAATCAAATTATTCAATATTTAAAGTTGAACTAAGGTTTTTTTGTGTGATAAAATTTTTCTTAAGGAAAACTCTAAAATGAATTTTTTAGTTTTTACAAGCTAGCTTAGAATTTTTATTCACAGAGTAGAAATTATGATTGAACCCACCTGGGTAAATATGTTCCCCTACTTGGAGGGATACCTCCAGTACTGAAGTGTCCAAAATGTTTCATTTTCAATTTAAATGACATGTTCAAGATGTACTATACATTTCAACATAGCTGGATGGAAAGGAAAACCCGGCCACACAACCTCTTTGGCAGGTTAATTGTGCAGAGCTCACTGCAATTTGGTAAGTGTACTTTGGATGGAGGGAGTGCTGGGAGGTTTTTGTCTTTGGGTTTTCCTCTCTCCTCTTGTCTTCTTTGCCTCATGTTACTCTCTTGGAAGAAAACTGTTGTTTCTTGGAAGTCCTTACCCCGATTACCTTTTAAGGAAAATGCAAACAACATTGCTGGGACTAAAAAGGTTTTGGCTGATTTCTCAAGTACTTAAAATTCTCTATATTTAAATTTATTTGAAGCTGGAAATTAAGCTATTTTTCACCTGCGGTGGATTTTTTTTTATTTGGTACTATAGATTGAACCCAGGAGCACTCAACTAATAAGCCACATCCCCAGCCCTGCCCCACTATGCCTTTTTTTTTAAGTTTGGAGAAAGGGTTTCACTAAGTTACTTACAGCCTTACTAAGTTGCTGAGGCTGGCCTTGGAATTACAATCCTCCTGCCTCAGACTCCCAAACCACTGGGATTACATGCCTGTGAGTGCTCACCTGTATTTTAAAGTATATATTTAAATTAACTGTATGATTCTTAATATTTAAAATAATAGTATAAATTAATGGTATAAATTAAAAGAAAAATAATATAAATGCTATGTTTTAAATAGAATTATCTGACCGCCTAAGAACTATTTTAAAATATTCAACAAATAAACCTCCCCCAAATCTGTTTTGTGTGGAGATGATGCTTGTAGGTGTGGTCAATGTTCTTACATATAAACATTTTAATAAAAATACTATGACAAAGTTGAGAATAAAACTTCTTGGGATGATTTTGTTTCTGGTATTTTAGTAGCTTCCATAATTGCCATTATCTTAATGGCTCCTTCGATTAATTTTTGGAAGTAGGTGGGATATAAATTATGCATGAATGTATAAAGGATCTGGTTTTTAACTAGAATAAATGCCTTTGGTGACAGCTTAAAAGATTCACTTTAAATCAGCTTATCATATCTATTTTTAAAAGACTTCAAAACTTGAAGTTGAATGTTCTCTTTTTACTTTAGCAACAATGGTGTAATTATTCTTGGGATTAAGAAGAGATTGTCATTATTAATTTCTGGAAAAAGGATTATCAATTCAAAGAGGCTATAATTGGGTACCTACTCCATGCATGTCAAAGCAGGAGACACAGGATGAGTAAGAGAGCCCATCCTGACAGCTGTTTGCAGTTTGGTAGAAATCTAAAAGATGATTTTCTAAAAGGAGATAGAAGAGGATAATGTAGCTTACAGCCCATAAGGTAGCAACAAAATCAGTGTCATGAGGGTTCAAAAGGAGGCAAGATTATAGACGAAGAATAAGTGAGACACAAGAGAAAATGGAAACAGTCTGAAATCCCCTTTATACATCTTCAGCTTGGTATATTGCTGATATACTACTAAAGCACAGGCATCTTCAATAAAGATACTGAGAATTAGTTAGCTTGCTATAATTTATATGAGGGTGGCTAGATAAATCTTTCAGAACATATCTTCTACATATGAACTTGGATGGCCAATCAAGTTTAGCAACCTTGCTTATTTCCAGTGATCAATGAATGGGATCTTAATAATATGGAAGCTGTGAACTATTAAATTTCCTTACCTAAAATTATGCCAGTATTGATTGTGTTAATTATTTAATGGCTAGGACTGTTTTATTTCCTTCCATGTAACATCACTAGAAAATCTAAGAAGTGGCTCCTTGTAATAGAATTTTAATTATAAGACTTTAGAAGTTATAAGACTCACATAAAATTCATTTGGAAAAATATTTTTTTTTATATTTCATATAATACAAATGAAATAAGACAGTTCCCCCAAACCAAAGGCTGAATACTCTTTCTGATGTGTGGATGCTAACCCACAACAAAGGAGAATGGGAGGGAAAGAATAGAATTTTATTGGATTAGACAAAGGGGAATGAAAGTAAAAGATGGGGGATGGGATAGAAAAGACAGAAGAATGAATTGGACATAAAGTTCCTATGCTCATATATGAATATATGAATATATGACCAGTGTAGCTCCACATCATGTACAACCACAAAAATGGGAAGTTATGCTTCATGTATGTATAATATGTCAAAATACAATCTACTGTCATGTATACCCAAGAAGAACAAATAAACAAGTTATATGACTCAACGTTTTGATGTGTTGGTAACAAAAATATGTTATGCTTGTCCTGTGAGTCAAATCCATTCACACTGCCATCTGGAAGGTTCTTGAAGCCCTAGTATCTATTTGTATCTGTTTATTTTGTTGTTTTGGATTAGTTCTTATATATTCCCAAATTTCTGAAAGCAGAATTGTGAGAATTGAGCTACTCTTATGAATCCAGTAAAAAACAAAGATATATTTTACAGAAGTCTCCCTTCCCACAAAGGAGAGGAATATACAAAAATGAGAGTGATTTCTAGAAATATTACTCAAAACTCCAAAAGCCCCTTAAAATAACTCCTATGAGTTATTTTTAAACTCAGTGAGTTCATTCAATAGACACTTGAGAACTCACTAGGTAGAAAATTATGATAACAGAAATGAGGAAAAGAAATTTAACTCCATATGTATTTAATTAAATTCCTAGTATTCATTTTAAAAATCAGTTTCTTGGACTTCAACCATAGATCTGGGTCTTATAGATGGGGGCTTGGGGGGATGGGGGACTGAGAGTGGCAGGGTGGGCAGTTGGAATTACAATAACAAAAGCAGCACATGGTCTTTCTTCACTCCTGAAGATTACAGTCTAGTTTTGCTTAACAGAGTGGAAGAAGGTAAATATAGGAGGTTCCTTTCAGAGGAGTTTGCAATCTGCTGAGAAGGTGGAAGATATGTAATTACAAAGTAGACAATGCTTTCTTATCCAGGGTTGTCATGAAAATCATTTAGAAAGATTTTTCAAAATTCACATGCCTGGGTTTCATTCTACACAAAAATGAATGGAAACAATTTGCAGTAGAGCCCCCAGAATACCCATTTTGACATGCTTCCTCCACATGGTTCTGGCATTGACCTCTGGTTACGAACTCCTAGTCTAAGGTAGGCACAGATGCGCTCACCTGTAATTCCAGCTATTTGGGAGGCTGAAGCAGGAGGATTGCCTAGGCAACTTAGTGAGTCCTTATCTCAAGAAACAAAACAGACAAATAGCTCCTGGTCTAAAATTCTTTTGAATTACTGGCTTCATTATAATCCATTCATAATTTTCTTTTGGCTCCCGAAGTTGCCATTTTGCTCCTAGATTAATAAGACACATGAGTGAAATTCTTAATACATGGTAGGAAAAAATAAAAGTAACTGACCATTTTAATGTCTGGCATATACACTGTTCCTTCGACCCCCAATTATCTGAGATTTTATGTGTACTTATTGTCACAAAGATTTTAATTTTAATGAGTCTCACTCTTTCAGATTCTCTTCACTAATCATTTTTATTATTCTTTGTTGTCTTATCTTGAAATTAACTGTATTTCTTCATGTTCAAAATTTGATTTTTAAAACACTGAACAATATTACAATTTAGGTCATGTCAGAAAGATGGAGCAGGGGTTGGGGGTATAGCTCAGAGACAGAGTGCTTGCCACTTGCGATCTCTAAGCACTGAAAAAAAAAAAAAGATGAAGCAATGTTTCTCCTCTTGTGCTGGGAGGGAACCATTGCACCTGCAGCACAGTGTCGCCAGTGGACTGTGTCCTGTTAAAGCCAAGGCACACCGCGCTCCACAAGATGAATAATCTAAGTCTGCTCTTGGCAGAAGTCCTGTTCATCCTAAAGAGCAGCTTGAACAAGAGCATCATTAGTGATAGCTTGTGAATGCAGGAAGAGAAAATGTGCTTTGTTTTTTACAGTATCGAATAACATGCGAATAAACACTGCAACTTTTAGTAATTTCTTGAAAAGAGTTGCTCAATGGATAGAACATCATGTGCAGAGCAGAAATATCCAAAATATTATAGTACTGAGTGGTTTGTGGTCATTTCCCTATTAACAGTTTCTGCATTTTCCTGCATGGATCTTGAAAAGTACCTTTTTGCTTTCCTGGACTTAGTGCAACTTGTTTCAAAACAACATAAACAGGTGAGTTTATAGTTGCTGCTTCTTTTGATCTTTCTTCATGATCTCTTCCTTCTTTTTCTTTCTTTTTTTTTTTTGTTGTGGATGTATAATGATCTCAGGGAAGATGGTGCTGATTCCTTAGAGAGTTTATGATGCATATTTTCAAATGTCAGTTATACTTGTTGCCATGCTGGTTACCAGTGGAGTCAAGCAGCACACATATTCCTTGTGTTTTATCTCCAAGCGGACAAGTGCTACTGAACATGAATCATTTATATTCAGTAGAGTGAGAAAAATCAATAGCACCACTCTGATCTGCTTCTTTGACCTATCTGAACACACAGAAGACCTGCAGTTCTAAGCACTATGGGGAATGTCTAGAACCCGTCCAATAAATCTACTGTTAAAAAAAAATCCCTGAGTACAGAACAAATTTCTAAGAAAATTCTTGACTTGTCCACCACAAACAACCCAACATCAGAACTCTCCAATAATGGAATTTCATTTTTGAAAATGCCATTGTTTTATCAGAATTATAAATTATTGTGAATCATGTATAACACAAAGTAAAATAGAATCGTGTAAGCCAAATAACTGATATCTCATGTCTCTGTCCTATTTATACACTGAGACTGGAAAGAAAAAGAAGTACTACTGTCCAATTGAAGTGAGCTGGACAGGGTACTAACCCTAACCATGGTCCTCCCAGCACTGGTGGACAATGGTTCATTGAGAGCCCTAATCAGGTGAAACCTATACTCTTCCAGGCCTGGAGCCACTGTTGGTAGATGAGGTTATTCAAAGCCCATGGATCCTTTAGAATGAGTGTGTTTCCTAGGAAGAACTTAAAGACATCCCTGAGAATCTACCAACTGGGCATTACCCATGAAGAATCAAATTGCTAAGCAGAAAGTTTCCGTTTGTATTATCAGGCAAAGTTCAGAACAGTAGTTTTACTCAAAATTGAAGTTGGGTTCAAAAATCAAGCACAGTATATTGCTGTCACAGTATATATTAGACAAAAATAAGAAAAAATAGTGTGGCCAAAAGGCATGTGGCATAGGGACTGTAGTTTAGTAAGGACTTGCATCTTTTCTATTTTTTTTTTTTTACTTAAAGCTCTATTAAAATATAAGTTGCATATCATAAAATTTACCCATTGTATGTCTACAGTTCTATGATTTTTAGTTAATTTATCCAGTTGTTCAAACATCTCTCAACCAGTTTTAGCACATTTTGTTACCCCCGCATTGGCCAGTTTGCAGACTGTCCTTGTTCCTACCTCAGCCTCAGCAACCACTGATCTGCTGTGTCTCCATAGGCCTGCCTTTTCACAGATAGTGCATATAAATGGCATGAGATAGCATGTGGTCTTTTGTCTGGTTTATTTTTCTTAGCATGGTGTTCTGGATGTCCCTCCAGGTTGTTGCGTGTAGCGGTAGTTCACAGCGATGAATACTGTCCTGTGGTATGGCTAGTCTTCATTTTGTTTCTTCCCTCTCCAGTCAATAAACATCCGAATTGTTTCTAGTTACTGACTATTGTGAATAAAGCTTACATGAAAATTTGCACACAAGTCTGTATGTGGACATGTTTTATTTCTCTTGGGTAGATACCAAGGAGTGGAATTTCTGGCTCATATGGCAAGAAAGTACATTTTTTAAAAAATGAATGGTCAAACTATTATCTAAAGTGTCTGTACCATTTTACATTCTCATCAGCAGTGTATGAAATGTCTAGTTTCTCCATATCTTCACCGACACCTAGTGCTTTCAGACCTGGCCTCTCCTCAGAATTATAATCAATATGCTGACGGCCTCATGAAAACTTGACTTGAATACCTCACAGGTACCTTAAAATCTCTAAATATGCCCGGTACTAACCAATACCTCCCCTAGGAGACCCCCTCACCTGGCTGACTTTCTGCCTTCCTTCTTCCTTCCTTTGTCCCCTCTATAACTCATATAAGTAAAAAAACTGATATCTCATGTTCCTGTCCTATTTGCACACTGAATGTGTTTTGCAGTGAGTAGCTGGATCTGATTTTGGGTTCCCCAGAGTCAGGTCCTCTGGCCTAAGACTCCAGTAGCCTTCATTGACATAGTTCCTCTCATCTAGAGGGATGAGTAATTGAGAAAATCATCTGTGCTAGATACTTACTAAAATTCACTCCTAGCTTTTGGAAATCACACAATTTTAACTACATATTTATAGTGTTGGATCCTGTTTTCCTTAACTGTTTGAACTTTGAGATGGATCATATTCCTTACGTTTATCTTCTGGGTACCCAGTACTACATATTACATAGTTGGAAAAATATTTATAAACACTAAAAGACAAAACTAGCATACATCATTGCTGACATCAGTCATATTTTACTGATTTGTATTTCTAAATAATCTAGGGTGAAAACATTTATTTTACATCAGTAATAATCATAAATGAAATAAAAGCCTATTCTAAATATATTATATATGTGTGTGTATATAAAATATATATAAAATACACACACACATATATATAATATACTTAGAATAGGCTTTTATATATAAAATATGGAAAGGAAGTAAAGGGGGGGAGGAAGGAAATTATTTTAAAGTGTTTTACTGACTTCTAGAGGTCCTTGGGTTGTTGTACACCTGCATAATAAAGGTGTTACTGGTTTAAAATCCTACAGTCAGGAGAGATTTCATGACAACTACAACATATGGATGCCTCACAATGCCCTTAAAAGCTTTCACCATTATTTCATTATTTTTAATTTGCTCAACCTTTAGCAAAGACAGCTGCCTCTGACTACAGCTGTTGATAGTCCTGATTGAAGCAAACCCTTTGTGTGTTCCATAAAATACAGCAGGAGCTGATGTTAGGAAGGAAACCAGCAGCAAACTAAAATAAGTTGAGTTGTATGGCCAGCTCAGAGTTGATAGAACTTTCCACAACAGTTAAGTATCCTCCAATATAGACGAGTTTTCATTTAGCATCAAAATGTGGCTGCATGCCTATAAATTCATAGAGGTCCACCAGAGCACAGTGTTATAATAGTTACAAGTAATGACTGGACTCAGTTTTTTATTTCTATCTCATAAATTTTCTCCGTTCCCATCCACTTGGTATCACAATATGATATCTTTAATCTGGTCATCTCATATGATTATTAAAATCCTATTTGTTCTCTTTGCAACCAGTCTCTCTAGCAGCTAGCTAGCTCTCTTTTCTTTTTCTGACCTTTCACAAATGTCTAAGGAGAATTGTTTATAAGCAGACATAGCACTGGATTTCTGAAAGGTTGAGGGGGAAAAGTGATATTTCATATCATTGTGTGTAGAAGGGATTGACAGCACTCAGGGGCCCATTGGAAAAGTGGTCACCATTAGACAGAACAATTGCAGCCTGGGCCAAGGTGGTGGCAGTCAGAACAGCAACATAAAGCCAATTCTCAAGGCAGAATAAGGAAAGGCTCTTCAAAGTATCTTGAACAGTTGGCTCTAAGGATGTGGGGAGTGAGAAATGAGAAGACATCAAAAGGAGACTGGGTCTGGATCTTCAGAAGATGATCAGGTTCAAGTGAAAGAGATGGCATGGAAACCTTCCTGGCTTTCAGGAGTGGGTGTGAGCTCTCCCACTGACCAGCTGTGAGAACTTAAGAGAGGACACTTAATTTGCTGAGTACAGTATCCTCATTTGTACAATGCTAAGTGGGTCAATTGGACACTGTAGTTCCTTCTAACTCAAAATTCTACCATTTTAACTAATTTAGTCCTTAGAATGCTAGAGGAAGAGAGTGAAAGAGAAAGGCTGGATTTGAGTTCAGGGATCACAAAAGGAGCAATGAAAGGAGACAGAAAGAAAAATCACATGATAGGATCTCGGTGTCCAGTAAGTACCTACTAACTCTTAAAATTAGAAATGTAGAGTGTCCTCAGGAACAAGAGATAAGAGAGTTCCAGAAATACCCACTGGCTGTCAACAGTGTTAAATGTCACAGTCAGCAGAGAATAAAACTCAACAAAAGTTCCTAGGTTTGGTGCACAGAATGCCAGCAACACTAAGAAAGCCCTAGGATGCTGGGTATGTCCACACCTATAATCCCAGCTACTTAGGAGGCTGAGGGAGGAGGGTTGCAGGCTCAAAGCCAGCAAGGGCTACTAAATGAGACTGTGTGTGTGTGTGTGTGTGTGTGTGTGTGTGTGTGTGTGTGTGTGAGAGAGAGAGAGAGAGAGAGAGAGAGAGAGAGAGAAGGTCTCAGGACTGGGTCACAGGGCTACAGACTTTGAGGACATGAAATCCAGGAGGTACTAGAAGATCCAGTTTGAGTGCAGAGACACAAGGGACTTGAGCATTTCTGTTATAGAGAATCAGGAAAATTCTGAAAATTGTGTGAAGTCAATAAATACTGTGTTTACTAGTAGGATCTTTCTCCAGTGAATATGGTATATGTAAATCATGTCATCTATTATTTTAGCAAACTATGAGGCCAACATGGACCCATAAAATATTTAGAAGTATTTATTTATTCCACATGGACACTGTTGACAACTAAATTATATCAGTGTGTAGAATGTGAACTGCTGTGATTTTAAATGGATAAAAACTTACTTATATATGCTAGAATTCAGAGACTATTTTACATAAAAATTTACAAAATAAAGTACTTAATGTGTATTAAATGAGTTCTTCTCAGAAAATACAAAATAAGCAGAAACCCAGATGACTTTGCCAATGGAGAAATAACCATGCAAATTTAGTCATGCCATTCAAACTAGTGAGACTGGGCAGAACTTGACAAGAAACCAGCTCCCTTTACTGGTGGGCTGGGACCCCCCAGTTGGATCTCAGTAGAGGACATTTGGTGACCTGGGATTATATTTACATTCGAAAAAGAATCTGAACCACGGACAGAGGCACAGCCTGGCTTAGTGCCTGACACAGGTAAACACTTGATGTAATGTCTTTGAATAAAGCAGGTTTCTGTTGACTTAAATAACAAAACCCCTTTACTGTAATTGGTCTATTGTCTGAAGCATTATCTAGACAGACTTGTATTTTAAGCAATAAATATCATCAAATTTTACAGACAGCATTAGAAATCACACTTCAGAGAAATTTATTTTCCTAGGACTTGATGGCTTAGGAGAATTTGTGTGCCTAGTAATAAATATAAGACATGGAAGAGCCTCTTTCTCACTTAGCTTGGCTTAATTATTATTTGAGGAGTGAAAAACATCAGCAAATGTGAGGTGGGCAGGCTTTTAGGTCTCCTTCTGAGGACTTAGCGTCACCTCCCTCAGCAGAGGTGTTAGGATGCATAGTGAATGTCTCATTGATGCAGCAGCCTCTTTAGCTGATGGTGACCCATATTCTTGGGCCATGCATTTAAAAGGCCATGCAGGGTATTTCCTGTATATGGGATACACAAATTTAAGTGATGGTACATATGGGATACATTTTAGATATATGTTATAAATTATGTATGGACAATCCATTCTTCCAGATCAATGACAAGAGTTAAAGAGGGAATTTGACAAATTCGAGTATATGAGTAAAAGGACATAATGAACTTGAACAATGAAGAATGCACATAAAGGGCTTAGACACACTGGCATTTGATGAAGACCTGAGTAACTGAGGATGCTCAGTCTGAAGAAGATGTCTGAAGAACATCTTTTGATGTTTCAATGTTTGCCTTTTGAAAGTAAGAGTGTGCTTGTTTTCATTATACTAATGGTCAAGAATAAACACGAATTTCAGCTCCCTATGATGGAAACTTTTATAATGACTGGGAACTCAGTCATTATAAACTACTGGGGAAATATTGAGGCCTCCACTGGTCATACTATCTAGGAAAATGCTGAAGTCTCAGTTGGTTCTTGGAAGTGTTCAAATTGTTTGAGTTGATGGCTGCTGTTGTTACCATAGAGCACATCTAGTTAACTAAATAGAAATTAGACATCCAATATGGCACTGAGCCTGATTTCTGAAATTATATCATGCACACTGTCAAAACAAAGAGCACAGATACTCCTCAAGGATCAAACACTTATCATCACCATCACCATTATCATTATTTTATTTGAAAAGTTAAAATTGCTATACATGCAAATCTCTAGGGGAAAAAAACCTGCAATCCATCTGTTCTGTCTGGAAAGTGTATTAATGTATTGAATAAGGTTTAAATTGAGGAACTACTTAAGGGGAAGGTGGCAGAGAGAATTAATGAATAGAAAGGGAGAAACCAAGAATGTTCAAGGTAAAAGAAACAGTGTGGAATATAATTTGATATTGAGGGGAAACAAAAAACCAGGAACAGGAAGTCAGAGCAACATAGTGGTAAACTCAGTTGAAATAATCTTCATATAGTTGAAGACTTTTTCTTTTACATGAAATACATAAAATATCATATCACGAAGGGGAACTCAGGGAATCAGAAAATAATTTAACCAAAGTCTTTGTTCCTGGTGTCACAATGCATGCTAATAAACAAGCACTTGGTGTGCTGTGGATACCCAATAGGAACATTAGCCACAAATTTAATACCAAAAAGGCTTTGAGTGATTCCCCTAGATAAATCAAGCCAGCTGCTCCTGCTGGCCTCATGTCTCATCCCAAATCTAATCACCTCCTGCCAAATTTAAATCTGACTTGAAGAATATTTCCAAAGTATATTATGGTAATTCAACAAAACTAATTTTATTTCTATTATACTTATTCTAAACCTGATCCACAATACAAAAGTATGGGGAAAGATGGGGAGTCTAAGGTAGATAATTCCTCTTCCAGTTTATTTTCAACAAATTTTCAAACTTTTTTAAAAACTTGGATGTAAGAAACAGCAATTGTACAATTGTTTCAGTTACACAGTACAATTATTTCCACTGCATTCTCCTAGAGTACTTTGAGTTCTTAAATAAAATCTCGTATCATGCAGAGAAAAAGCAGGAGAAATATAGAGAGATGATAGTGTCTTGCAAATGGATTCAATTCTGGTGTCTACACAAATTCCTTTACTTACAGTAAACCTTGGCTTTGTTTTATTAGTTTATATCCCCTTAAGGTTTTTAGGCCTACGGCTGCTCTAGATTAACAGGTCATTGTGGTTGGTGACCCTTAAGGTTTTTAGGCCTACGGCTGCTCTAGATTAACAGGTCATTGTGGTTGGTGTTTGTTATTAAAGACACAGTGTAGGAGGACCTGGATATTAGAATACAGACTCCAGTAATGACCTTACTATTTCCTTTACACAACATTGTGATTCCAGCATAAACTCTTTTGAAGGTATGTCCTCTGTAGAGCCTGATACAATAGCACAGAACACTTGCATATTCCAAAAGCTTAAATGCATCAAAAGCAAATGATACATAGCTTTCTTATGGCGTCTCTGTACATACAGGCTCTGAAATACACTAATGGAGGGAAGTTGGGCAACACCAAATCTGGTCTGAGATCCCTAAGGTGACTCTCACATCAAAAAGAAAAGAAAGGAAAAAAAAATTCTTTGTCTTCACCACCTTTGGGATTAGCACTGTTTTCAAACTTATAATTTTGTTTATACATTTGCTAGACTCCAGTATTATCTCGGTTGTGAACAAAGCATCCTGACAACTGCTCCCTTCTTCCCTGCTTCACCCTTGTGAATGCACCAGCCTCTCTTCTCAGTTCCATGGAAATCATGCAGCTGCGCACTCTGAAACTCCCTTCTTTTATGTAGAAATCTTGGCTTAACCTTCTCTGCCTCCCCTCAGTTTCAGGGGCCCAGTGGAAGATCACTCCAAATCCTCTCTTTCTTCAGTCCCAGGACAGGAGAATAAAGACAGATTTACTCCCGAACGCTCATGGCAAGGCTCCCAAGCATCACTTTGAATCCTGTTTTACTTTGTTTTTCCACTTTTAACCTGAAGCTTCCTCCCAGTCGTCACACTGCCTGTGATGTTTTTCTTAGTTCTGCACATCCAACCTACCATTCCAACTTATCGTACTCCTGCCTGGGATTTTTCTTCCCTAACTGGTTGAAAAATGCTTCTTGGCTCCATCCATTTAAACATATGGTGCTTGGCTCTTAGTAGGTATTCAATAAGTGTTTGTTGGATGAATAAACTCACGAGACATTAAGTTATACACCAACATTCCAGTTTCCAAAGCACATGACCCAGAGGAGACATTTCCTGGGCAGATTTTCTATTCTGTATGATGTGAGGTCCACTGCTCTCTCCCTTTGATCTTCCCTCTGAACCCCAATTTTCTGTCAGACAACTCAAGTCAAAGAGGGTCAGGCTAGGCATGTGCAGGGGGTAAATATCAGCAATGTCAGTATATGGTTTGTGTGCTGATGTTCTAATCTGTATGAAAACAAAGATAAGTGATTTTTCTAGAACATCTGCCTTCATTGCTTGCTCTCTGTTCTGCTCTCTGCGTTAGCATTAAAAAAATCAAGATTTGGAACTTTCCTTATTAAATTTTTGTTAGACATTTATATGTCTGTATAATTGTATGCATATAAATTTTGACTTATACTTGTATTACCTTTCCCCACGTCTAAGAGTTCTTTATGTCCACAAATGTGATTTTGATCATTTAAGATTATAACCTAAGGAATCTGTATGTTCGTTTAGGAGGAATACTTGCTGGTTGCCATAGGGACACTAAGTCTTTTCTTCCTGAACTCTGTTTATGTGTACTTAGACACAGGGTCTGTCCTATACTGTTTGCCTTCAAGTTATTCTTCATTGCTTCATTTATGCATCTTCCAACTATAATTCCTTAAGGGCAGAAACTATGTTTTCAACAATATTTCTTATGTGTCAACAACAAAACCTGGTAAATTACAATTGGTGTCTAGAAATGCTACTAAGATGAGTACTAGCTAAACATTTTAATAAGTGTGTTTAAAAACAAAAAACTCGGGGCTGGGGTTGTGGTTCCGTGGTCGAGTGCTCACCTAGCACGTGTGAAGCCCTGGGTTCAATCCTCATAACCACATAAAATAAATAAAATAAACGTATTCTGTCCAACTACAACTAAAAAATAATTTTAAAAATGTACCTATGTGGTACTTTAAAAAACAAAAAAACTACTCTTTGTGTAACTCCTACAGAACTGGCTTCAGTTAATAAAAGAAAGGCACAGTTTTGACAGTCTCACAGTATCAGTATGTAAACAGACCTTGAATTCTAGGCCTGGTTTTCTTGATGATCAGCTCTAAATATTATTATTTACTATACTTGTTGATGTTTTGACTGGTTTAAGTTTTTCCTTAAAAAAGATACAGTTTGGAGAATTGTTATCTGTTCTCTTGTTTGTTTGTGGAGGGGAAAAGTCTATTTATTTCATTCCTTCCACAGAACAAAATATTTTATTTTAATATGATACTCTTTGCAGCAATACAGTCCCTTATTCATCTTGTCCCTTTCCCACATGCCATGGTATATCCAGTTCATAGTAAGCTTTCGATAACTGCTCAAATTCTTTTTATAATTAATAATTATAGAAAGCTTTTTAAATAAATGATATGAAAATAAGAAACCACAAAGCCCAAAATGGATGAAATTGGTTACATAAAATTTTACATGGGCAATAAAACATAATAAACAAATTCAAGAGATGAAACATAAACTTCAAAAAATATACTTGAGATACCAGACAAAGAGCTAGTATTCATGATATAAAAAGCTTTTATGAATCACATTTAAAAATGGGCAGGCCAATAAAAATATGAGAAAAAATTATACAAGTGAATACCAAATAACCAGAAATATACAGTGATTTATCTTCCCTAATAATTAAAATTAAACCAAATAAGTGATCTATCACTTTTCCCTCAATAAGATCATCAAAGAATCAAATAATTTATTTTATAGATTTTAAGTTACACTTAAATGTGATGACTGACAATAAAAAATAGTAAAAGTAATTTGGATGTATCTGGTGACCTCTTAACAAAATTTCAATGTGCTAAAAGCTTGGACCCATGTATTGTAGTGCTAGGAACTTAAGTCACAACCACACTAGCACAAAATGATAATACATGAACATAAGTGATAATGTTTATCACATTTTTTGCAATAGTGACACCCTGTAACTAAACATCTGTATTATTTTGGAAAAATAAATGTAAAAGAATGGCGTAGACTGACATTTACAGTTATGGAAAAGTGTTAGAGTTATTTTGAATAACTTAAAGTTACTTATATGCAAGTAGTGAGGCATTATTTAATATGATCTTAATTTACAAAATTAGGGTGTTCATTAAAATATCTTGGAATTTTTGTCCGCAACAACATAAGAACTGAGCAGATTTCTTTCCAACTATGAACATATACTTTTAAAAAAGGACTGAATAAAATATGTGATGATAAAAGAGAAATATACTATTGAACACAAAAAAAAAAAGAAAAGAAAATCCCCAAGAACCAGAGAAAAAAAAACTTAAACCCACGTGTTTACAGTTCTTAAAGAACTGTGGCGGCTAGCAAGATCCTGCTGCAGATTCTCAGAGTTAGTTCTCCTTGTGCCTTTCAGGGTGCTCCTGTTGACTTCCAATGCCAGGATCCTCTGCTCTGTAACTTGAGGCTGTCTTTCCTCAGAACTCTAGAGGCCTGCCCTGATTGCACATGGCACATTGGAAAGGCCAGAGAATACTCTCTCCTCCTCCCTCTGCCCTAGTAACCCTCAGACAGATGAGTTCCTGGATATGGTTCATAAGTAGATCAGTTCCCTCAGCCCTCAGGGTGGGTTAATTCCAAAGTGTGTTTTACACAATTTCATAGTTTTCCACTTTACTCATCCATTGAGGTCTCTGGCTGAAACACATATACTCTGTCTGTCTTCTTCATCTCCCTTTTTTTTTTCTCTCCCCTGCTCTTTTTGAAGTTTTGTGCACCCACAAGAGTCTATAATGCCCTTCAGTCCTTGTTCCAGGATCTCCCTTTGGGGAACCAGTGTTAAGATGATTCTAAGACCTCAGGTATATGCCTAGTGTTTTAAAAGCCAAAGCAAAGAAAATTTGCATCAAGAATCTTGCATTAGCAATATTATAGGCTTCCCTCATGAGAAAAGAGCAACAAAAGGTCTTTGTTCATCATTCCAGGGAGTTAACCAGCCAATCTCTCTATTATACAAGGATGGGAAAAGTTAACTAACTAAACTAACTAGCTAACTAGCAAATAAACAAACAACCATTAAACAAAACACTTGAAAGTGAAAACCAAAACCTGAGCCTGTCATCTAAATGGCAGAAGAATCTGAAGTGTGGAAAATTAATGTGTGAGCTGGTTCTAGAATGGCAAAATGTCTGGGACACTATTTAGAAGCAAAATATTTAAGATATGAAACAAGTAAATTTCTATTTACTATAAGCCAACAATAAAACAATGAAAAGGGAAGCCGTTCCTTAAGAAGGAATTATCGGACAGGAGAATCAGAATGCAGGTAAACTGAATAATTTGAAGGAATCCACAAAATAGGCAGGTTACAAATTATTGGAGCTAAATAAGAGGATAAAAATTACAGAGAAAGCAGTGTACTGAAACAGGAATGGGTAGTTTTAAAAAATATATTTCTAGAAATGAGGTATGGCAAATGAAGATGAAAACTGAAATACAGATCAAATACATTTTAGACATAGCTCACAAGATTAATGAACTGGAAGAGAAACCTAAGGAAAAATTCACAGTGAAGTAGAGTGAAATAAAGATACGGCGAATGTGAATAAGTAGCTAACCATGGATGATAGAATGAGAATGTTGAAGCTTAGGAAAGAGAAAGGAAGAAAGTGAGGTGGAAATGTAATTTTCTAAGAAAACATGGCTGAAATTTCACCAGGTTTGATGAAATATATGAAACATAAAAGAAATATGAGATTATAAGGCAAGATGAATAAAAATAAATCTAGATATCTCAGTGAACCTGCAGGACACAGTGTAGCATTCTCAGCTCTCATCTTGAGAGCTGCTGCAAGATAGCCTCCAGCTGTGGGATCCACCACCGTATGCCCATTTGAGGTCATTCTCTCCAGACTGTTCCCATTCAGTGCTGGGCATGGTGGGTACTACAGCAAAGCCTGTCCATCCAATGCCAAAATATTCTAACAAGATCTTACTTAGAACACCCCATGAGCTCTTAGACTAACGTCAGGCAGAGCCTTTCCCTATCCCAAATTCCTTTCTTCTCTCTCCCCTTTCACAGTATCAGACCTGCACAGTGCTCTGAAGTCTCCCCCCTTCCACTCCCGGCTCTGGCCTCTTTATTCTTCACAGGCAATTCGCTCAAGAAACCTCCTGTATTTCTATTTTGTCTTGATGTGTTTGTTGCAGAAGACTTGAATCAACACAGAGAAAATCACAAAGAACGGTCACCATAGAGTCACACCAATTAGCCTCACAGAATTTTTATCAGCAATAATGGAGCAAATGGCACACGTGAATATTACTCTCCAAGTGCTGAGAGAGAAAATGACTGAAATCTACAGAATTTTATGTCCTGTTAAATTATCATTTAGGATTGAGTGTTAAATAAGGATACTTTCCAGTGAAAATCTCTGAAAGTATTTATTACTAACAAATTCAGAAAATGAATGTGAACCAGAAATAAAACAAAATGTGGGAGACAATGTTGAACAATGTTTGAAAACATATAGACAAATTTTAATAAGCATTTAATAAAAATTTTAAAAAGACAAATAGCTCAGGGTTGAAAAACAAACTACAGCTGAACAATGGACAATAATGATTAGTGTTAGAGGTAGACATAATCTCATTTTAAGATAATTTAAGTAAGTTCCTTATATTATTCCAAGGTGCAATAAGGATATTAAATACAGATGAACCAATTTACACTTTAATCCTAGTATGAAATGTTAACAATGTAAAGGTATCTACTGAAACCATAAAAACTGTCTAATTTTCAAAGCAATAATCCAATCCATCCGGTAGAAAACAGGGGGAAAAAAATCACTCAATCCATCCGGTAGAAAACAGGGGGAAAAAAATCAAAGAAGTAACAAAAAAAAAACCATAATGAATAGAAAATCAGAGAGAGAATTGAATAAACAAATCTTAATGTGTACGTGGATTTAGCTTGACAGTTTAAAAGTATCTGATTGCATTAAAAAATAAAATTTAGTTGTACATTGTTTTAAAAAGTCATGCCAAAAATATGAACTCTCCGAACTGTTGAAAGAAAGAGGATAAAAAAGATATGTCAGGAAAATTTTAACAAGAGAGAACTGGGATAGTGGCTTTTAATATTAGAATATTACTACTTTAAAGTTAGAAGGAATAGCCTTCATTGCAGCAATAAAAGTAACAAGAAGATAATGGTTCTGAATTTACACTTACCTACCAGGCAAACCTCAAAGCAAAAATTGACAAATTCTTAAGGAGTAATTCACAAATAATTCCTAATTATAGCAGGTGATTTTAACTGACATATCACATTCATTAAACCACCATGTAGAAATCTAGGAGGGAATAACACAATTTTGACCACCTAATTAAGTCTGATCTTATGGCTCTGTATAAGCACCATTTCTAACAATTACAGAAAATATATTCTTTTCTTTCTCTTATGGATTTATTAAACCAAAATTAGTGATTTAACAAGCAATAAGCAAGACTCAAAGGTATTTATGAGTTATTTCACATAAACAGCATTCCCTAAACACAGTGCATTGTATTTAGAGATCAAAGCAGTCTCCTTTATACCTCTCATACTTAGAATTTTAAAATAATCACTTCTAAATAATTATGGAAGAGAAACAAAGTTATGGAAACAACAAAATATTTAGAAATGAACTGCAACAAATATGGCATATTGCATAGATTATGATATTCAATTAAAAAGGGAAATTTGTAGTTTGAATGGTATATATTAGAAGGGAAGGAATGTTAAAATGTGGTAAACCAGCTTACTGATTCAGTAAACCAGAAGACAGGGGAAGAAAGAAAATCATTGAATCAAGCACAGAAATTTATTCAACAGAAGCAACATTAGTGCATTCCCACCTCTGGGGATTTGCACTTGCTGTGCCCTTTGCCTAGAACATTCTTACCCCAGGTATCTGCATGGTTTACCCTTCAACTCCTTCAGGGTTTTTCTCAGAAGTAATTTTTTCAGTGAGGCCTCCCAAATGCTCCATTAAAACTTTCATGCCCAGTCTCACATCTTTCCTGTTCTACTTTCTTTATTTGCAATTATCATCAATTAATGATAGTTTTTTACACATGCATTAAATTTATTGTCTGTGTTCCTCTATTATCTATTTTGCTCACTGATAAATCTACAGGTGCTCTAAACAATGTCTAGATTAATAGTTCTCAACAAATATTTATTAAATGAATGAATGAGTTCAAGAATGAATGCATAACTATCTAGGAGATGCATACAAAATGTCATGTTTTCTAAAGTCTTCTGAATATTTGAAATTAAAAAATTAAGTTCACAATGATTATCCATTATTTTTCTATGTGTCCAATTATTTGCAAAATGATCATACCCATTTTGTAATATCAAAAAATAATGCCCCCAAATGAATCATATATGTGTAGTTAATATTGTAAGCAAATTCTATCATCATTTGTAAGCAACAATTTTTTAAAAGTATTTTTTAGTTTTTATAGTTGGACACAATAACTTTATTTTATTTATTTATTTTTATGTGGTGCTGAAGGTTGAACTCCATGTGTTAGGTAAGGGCTCTACCACTGAGCCACAACCACAGCCCTCATAAACAACAATTTTTATTTTCCATAATTAGTGAAATTGTTTAACATATAAAGATCTATATAAAAAGTTCATTCAAGAGTACTTCAAAAAAAATTTAGGCAAAAAATTCCATAATGAAAATACTCGAATTACACTGTATGAAAAAAAATTGAGCATGTTCTTGGATTCAAATGTCAAGTCTGTAAAACATGAAGACAAACGGTATGGGAGGTATCTTTACCCCATGCTTAGATGCTTCTATGCATCATGCCACTTGGTGTTTGCAGATGTTTAATAACAGGAGAAATTCAGAAGTGTGTAGAAAATAAGAGGGAAGGAAATTAAACAATTGCCACTTACTGATAGACTTCTAGACCAGCTTACTCTCAGCTCAGTTCTCTAAGCCTAGTGTAAGCAAAATAATCAGCAACTCTCATCATAAGGGTGACTGTGCACACAGACTCTTATCAGAGTAATTTTTTATGTTTGTAAAATGAATTCATTAATGTAATTAATTATAGAAAATTAATTGAAATCAGAAGATCAAATTAATAATGCATTAGACAATACATCGAGACACAAAAATTGAGTCTTATGAACAATGAATTCTTTCTATTTAAAGAATAAAGTTTAAAATCAGAGAAAATCCTTACTAAGTCCAAGATTATGAAGTTTACACAGTTTTAGTGAAGGTTTAGATATGGAGAAATGGAGAACTTTGCATGTTCACTCAATAATAATGTATAAATGTGCAGTGTTAAGTTGGGTTTTTCAAAATCCACATGCACATTGAGTGAATTTTATTATGCAACAACTAATCAAAACTTTGATTAAAGTGGCAGAAAGGTGAAGTTTCAGGTGAAACCACTATAGTTGACCTCAGCATCTTTATCTAACAGGCCCATTTCAAACAGAATGAATTTGCCTTGTGAGACTAGGAGGTAGGGAAGTGCCCCAGGGTCAGATTTCCTTCTGTGTGATCTTGCAGCAAAGATGTTTTAGTCAGCTTTTCATCACTGTGACCAAAATACCTGACAAGAACAACTTAGAGGAGCAAAAATTTATTTTGGCTCATGATTTTAGAGGTCTCAGTCAATGGTTAGCCAGTTCCATGGCTCTGGGCCCAAGTGAGGCCAAACTCCATGAAGAAGGATGTGGCGAAGGAAAGCACTTCAGGACATGGCAATCAGGAAGCAGAGAGCTCACCTCATGAGGGACAAAATATAAACCCCAAAGACATGTCCCCAGTGACCTATATCCTCCAGTCACATCTCATTTGCCTACAATTACCACCCAGTTAATCCATATCAGTGGATTAATCCACTGATTAGGTTACAACTCTCATAATCTAATTGAACATTCTCTCATTATCTTACATATGAGCTTTTGGGGGACACCACATATACAAACCACAACAAAAGTATTAATCAGGCAGAATAAACTGGACATTTCTGATTTTTTCCACTTTTTAATATACTACAAATGTTTGCATTTGACATATTGCCTTCCTCAGAGAAGCTATACACATTGTGAGGCACAAATACATCTTTTTGGTATTGCTTTTGCTTTCTAGTATCTTATGTGAAATAAAAAGAATTTTTTAATTCTAATTAGAATAAATTATACTCCATGTATGTATGTCAAAATACATTCTATTGTCACATGTATCTAAAAAGAACAAATAAAAGAGAATCTTTTGAAACAGAAATATCTTTTTAAAGACAATAGCAATGCTAATGTGATGTGAATAATACTACAGTAGAAAAACTTCAGCAATGTTGGGGAGTCATTGATAAAATTGTGAAACCTTAAATAGGAATACTTTCTGACTTAGACACAGAGCAGTGCTGAAGTACTAAATAATGATTCACAATAAAATTCTAGATTGCTTTCTGGATGCAAATTATCAGGATGGCACTGATTATATTTACAAAAGATAAATATATTAGCAACTGAACTCCTTATTGCAAGCTCTCAAGTCAGTAAAAAAGCTGGAATTAGACCATTTTTGATAACTCACTGAGGGATCTGTTAGGAAAAATTGCAAGACCTATTAAGAAACTATGTGATCTAATCACAATGTTATTATGTGCAAAACTCCTGATTTACATGAATTAGTTGTTTTTTTTTAAAAAAAAAACTCATTTCTGTTATTTTTTGCTCCACATTATTAAAACATTGCCTTGGATAGTTTCCTAAATATTATTAATTAAAAAATGAAGACATGATTTGAAGCTATGGAATGACAATAATGATATAATGAGAACACTAGTTAATAGTTACTTAGATCTCCCCACTCTCAACCCTGTTGCACACAAATGCATATATCATATGCACAAATATTAAACATATATACATATGTTTTATATACCAATACAATTCTGAAAACAATGCAAGGGATTTTTAATAGTAATTATAAGATGAAAGGAAACTGAGTCATAGAACAGTCAGTGACTATTTTCAGGTCATTGAATCTCAGGGTATCAAAGCTAAGATAGATTTCCAGGGTCCTGCCTTTCTGCAGAATTCTTTCCTTCTGCTCATGCAGTTATGTTTTCTATAATCACTAACTATTTCATATGTAAGAAACTGGCCATGGAGCACCCTACCCACTCCCTGTCACCCCCACTCAACAGGCAACTCTCTGTCCTTGCTTTGCTTGCTCCAAATAAGAGAAGAAAATGCATTCCTGGTATCTTAAGAAATCTAAACAAGTATTCCCACAAACCTCATTGCTTCTGTTGTTTAGGGTCTATATACTCTCTGGTTTCATATCCTTGTGGGTTAACCAGACTTTTAATGGCTGACTGGGACTCAAACTGTCATGAATAATTCAGTGTCCACGCAATCATTCTTTTTCAATTCTAGAATTCTGAACCAAAACATCTTTGTCTCCAACTGGAGATTCCCATACTTTTGTGTAAAATATATATATGTATAATGATACAATTTAAAGCAATTGATTTTTATTGGGGGCCACATAAACTATAATTGCACTAAAAACATCTCAGGATAAACATGGAACAGCAGATTAATACCACAGTTTCTTTGTACTATTCTCAAGTATAAATGGAAAATTCCTGTGATCAGGGTCCGGGCGGAAGCCACAGCCCCTCACCACTAGCAATGTATAAAGAGGCTTTCAAGTCTGCAGAGCCTTCTGAAGCATGCGCTCTGGCCGGGCTCCAGTGACATAAGCAGCACAATGTGAAAACCAGATGTGCACATATTGGAATAATTTTCTAGCTCCTCCTCCTCAACCTCCCTGTACTGGTAGGGCTTTTCCTCTTTATATCATCTCCCTAGGTGAGTTCATCCTGTGGCATGGCTTGAAATAGCACATGTGTCAATAAATCTAGGTTCGGTTCTGATGTCCCCTCTGAACTACAAACTTCTTACCTGTGTTTCACTCATAGGTACTTCAACCTTAATGGGTCCTGAACACAGCTCTTAACTTCTTGTCTCCTTTACACCCCAAACCTGATCTTCCCTCAGTCTTCCCCAACTCACTGAATGGTACCACCCAGTGATGAGGAGCCATTTTCAAATTAATTTTATTTAGTTTATATACATACAATAGACATAGCACTTACTATTGATCCCCCCTCTTAAATGTGTGTCTGCAGGTGCATGCATAGGTATGTATGCAAAAGCACACGTGTGCATGTACGCACCCCACCACACACAAAAATTTACAGCAGTCCTATAAGATAAGCACTATTAGCATCCTCCTTCTCTTTTACAAATGATAAAACTGAGAACAGGTTATGCATCCAAAGTTACAAAGTTGGTAGGGGCAGAGCCAGAACAGGAACCCAGGAGATCAGCTCCAGAATCTGGGATTGCAAGCTGTGTGTTGCTGTCTCTCCTTCATATCCAATCCAATCTATTATACTGTCAAACACCCACATGACACATAAACACTGTCTACCACTCCATGGTTTTAGCCTTAATCCTAGCCTTCTTCATCTTTCATCTGGCCTGCAATAACTATCAACCATTCCTAAGGGCTTTCCTACCTATGATCCAACAAGCCATTCACACAGGGGTCAGATTGATCATTTAAAAGCACAAATTAGTTTAAATCTCTTCTCTGTCTACAAGGTTTCATTGGTTTCCCATTTTACTATGAGAAGACTAAGATTCAAACCCTGTAAATGTTCATGTGATCGGGCCCTGCCAGCTTTACCCACTCCTCTCCTCCCAGCTCACCATCACACTACATCCCACAAATCTGACCTTTCTTCTTTCAGACTCAAAACACATTCCCTTCTCCAGCTCTGCTCCTGCTCTCTCCTCTGCCAGGATCACTTTTCTCCTAGGTTTCTGACTGCCTGGTTTCATTATTTTACTGGAGAGAACACTCTGCTGAGCTCCCCAGCTACAAGGTTACATCTCTACAGGCAGCAACCTGATATCTTGTTGTTCTGCCTTATTTTCTTCATAGATTTAGCAAAATCTGAAATTAACTGTTAAGTCTACTAGTTTATGCGCTGTTAATCTTCTCTCACTAGAATTCAAGCTTCCTGGGGATGGAGACTTTTGTCTTTTCTTCTTCTGTGTCCTGAGTCCCCAGACCACATTAAGGCCCTCAATATGATTGAGTGAATGAGTACAAGCTCTGTCACTTAGAAGCAGTGACTTTACACTAATTATTTAATCAATGGGAGTCTGAGTTTGATCATAAAATGGGGATGATTACATCCGTATAATGCAGATTTTCTGCAGCTATTTGAGAGATTTAAGCAGAAATCAGGTTTTTTTCCCTCATGATTGTATAGATAAAATGTACTACACATGAATAGTATGCTTATTTCATATATGTACATATATACACACTTATTAAAATAATATACCAAAATTTGAATCTGATTAATTGTTGTCAAATATGCAATTAATTAGCTTCACATCAATCGAAAGAAGACAATCAGTTATGGTTTAGATATGAGGTGTCCCCCAAGAACTCATGTGTGAGACAATGCAAGAAAATTCAGAGGTGAAATGATTGGGTTATGAGAGATGTAACCTAATCAGTGGATTAATCAACTGATATTGATGACAGATAGGGTGTGAGATGAAGGAGATAGGTCACTGGAGGGTATGCCTTTGGGGTTTATACCTGCTTCCTGGTTGTCATATTCTGAGCTTCTTCCCTCTGCCATGCCCTTCCACCATGATGTTTAACTTCAACTTTGGGCCCAGAGCTATGCCTTCCATAGCCTGAGAACCCTGAAACTCTGAGCTAAAATAAACTCTTCCTCCTCTAATCGTTCTTTTGGTAACATAATGAAAAAACTGACTAAAACGGTATCCATCCTAGTTCTAAGGTCTAACACAATTACTTACCATTTTAGATTCTAGTAATTAAAGGACCAATTTTATGTACCAATCATCAGTTTATGTACTCTCATATATGTATGTGTACATATGTATACACACACACACAAACACACACACACACACACACACACATGATTTAGCTGTATATTTGACTGTTTATACATTTGCTGACATTTGACCGTTTGGAGCCAAAAAATGGCTTAGCCATTGAAATACAGACAAACATATGTATACAACTTTGTACAGCATGAAACACAGAATCATCTGATTATTCCTCAGAGTTTGTCAGAGTGAAAATATAATTGAGCTAGTATTCTTAAGCCATGTAGGCCAAACTAAACAAGACAATGTAAACTATTGTGCCTAAAGTTTAATAACTGTTAAACATGTTAAGAATTTGCTTGGATTTAACACTGAACATGGTTCTGATGCTAGCTGTACACTACTGGGAAAGTCAGAGAAGTCCCATAAAATTACAATTCTGGGTTTTCATGGTATCCCTGCATAAATGTTCTTTAAAAATTATCTCCATGTACTGATTTACCACACCATTTGTATTGATTAAATACAGGCATTGGGAAGAAGTGATATGGCATCTACCAGTGGAACAATGAATGGTCTAGAACAAGGACAAAGACTCAGAACAATTTGCTATCTGGAATTTGAAACTTATCATGGCTGCACCAAAAAACTTCCCCTGGTTTGAAATCCTAAGCAAAAAAAAAAAAAAAAGTGTGTGTGTTTGTGTGTGTGTGTGTGTGTGTGTGTGTGTGAACAGGATCTCAGAACTTTTGGAAATAGATGATACCATTTCAATTACAAAATTAGGAAATAGTTGAAGTCATCTTACTTACTCAAGACTATATGAATAACCAAAGCACACATCAAGATTACCAGGATTAGAAATTATTATTTTTATAAAATGAACTTTGAAAATTCATTTATGCATTCATTTCTTAAGCTATCTTTTTTTGCATTTCTATTAAGAAGAAATAGAATAAATACTTGTTTTAACAGCCAGAACAAACAGCTCATCCCCCTTTCCTCAGAATTTGAGGAAGAAACAATTACAAACTATACATAACTGTTATTTTTTACTTCTGTATTCCCAGATTGTAGTAACCCTTGGCTATTACTCTATAAAGTTAAAAATTCTTCTCAGTGAAAAAGTTTATCAGGTAACACATGAAAATTTACTTAGCCCTTTGGATGAAATATTAAGTCAATTTTCCTTAAGTTAACTGTAAGATATATATTATCAACTGAACATAGTAACACTTCATATATCTTACTTCATATTTTTTCAATTTAATATATTTTAGCATACATTTGGTGACATAGTTAAAAGTTATAAATATTCATTCTTTTGGATATGCCAATTTTCAATTTCTATTTTGAAAAGGAACAAAAAGACCACATATTGTATGAAACTATAAATATACATCGATTTATAAAAAGAATCCTGAAATTTATATCAAGTGCATTTGAAACTGTTTAATATTTCTCTTTACACACATATATTTTTAAGCTTTTTATAACTTGCTCATAAATAATTAATGATTGAATTCTAGGTTAAAGACTTAGCATAATTTGTACTTATTAATTATAATTCAATTTACCTATGCTCCAAAGGTAACCTAGCACTGGAAAAAACACAGAAAGTACTATGAAAACACAAACACCCTAGAAAAGGTAATGAACTGATAGAGTCTATACATAATACGAAACACCAAAGACCTGGTTTTATGTAACTAAATCAGAATTTGACTATAGCCTAACTAAGTTTACTCCATGGCTTATTTTATTTGCAACTATCTAATTTATAAATTCTATAGGACATGGATATGATACTGAAAATAATTTTATATGTTTATGATGTATATGGATTATAATTCAGAAACATTAAATTGACTTGTATGAAACTAAGTTATTAAATAATTTGGATAATGAAGAAAGTTACTAAGAGCACATTTAAGCTAATTTATATTAGCTACTGTATAAGACAACAATAACTTTCATACACAAAATTTATAAATCCAAAAATCAAGAACTAAGAAATATATTTTGGTAGCTATCCTTGATTAGAAATGTGAAGTACAGATGAAAAGCAGAGTCTATAATAACTATTTCTTTACCCAAGAGCTCTCTAGCATATCAGCAGTGTTAAAAATGATGTTTGTCAAAGTACTACTTGCAGATAACAATTATGAGATAGAATGGATTGTAATTTTTTTGTTTTAAAATTATTTAATAATGTTATAATAGCCATAGTGAAATACAAAAATTTAACTCATACTTCTTATTATTTACTTATTTCATGATTTTTATGGATATGACTTCCCACTTTTAAATTTATTTCAGACAGAAGAGAAAAGTTAAAAAATGAAACAACATTTGAAAATTTACTTCTGGTGTATAATGGGAACTTTTAATGTCATATATGTTTTCCCTAATACTTTCTTCTTGTACTTTCTTTCTTCATTTTTTAAGAAAACAATGAAAGGGAAAGAGAAGTAGGTGCATGTTTAGTAAGTGCCAGCTGCTGCCTTAAGTGCCTTTTTTCATTCAACATAAAATCAGGTTAAGACAGTTGGGATTGTTAGTGTTGCTGATAACTTCACAGAAACAAATATAAATTCTATCTGGAAAAATCTACATTGCACTCAACCTCAAGTTTCTTTCTGTCTAACTATCTATCTACCTACTTACCTACACACACACACACACACACACACTCTCTCATGCACACACACACACACACACACACACATACACACACACACACACATACTCTCACGCACACACACACACACATATACAAGGGTCAGTGTTCCATTAAAAATAATGTTATAATAGCCATAGTGAAATAAAAAAATTTAACTCAGGATAAATGTCAAGACAATTTGAACCAACCAGCAGACAATAGATATAGACACTAACGAGATCCAACTAAAACAGTTACAAAATTTTAAAATCTTAAAGAGAATATGTTCCACAATATGATAAACAAGATTGAGAATTTTGACAGAAACTACAAAGACAAAAAGCTTAGAAAATTGTGAACTGAATTAAGAAATCATTTAATGGGTTAAGTAACTGATTATATGTAGCTGAAGAAAGAATTAGGAAAATGAAATAGTCATCAAAAGAAGTATTCAAAATGAAGAACAAAGAGATCAAAGGCAAATAGTGGAGGTAGGTAAATCCAAAACTTGAACATACACATGATTGGGGTCCCATAAGAAAGGTAAGACAGAGCCAGATGCAGTGGCACACCTCAGCTACTTGGATAGCAGAAGCAGGAGGATCACAACTTTGAGGTCAGCCTGGGTAACTTAGCAAGACTCTATCTCAAAATACAAAATAAAAAAGGGGGGTTGGGGATATAGTTCAGTTGTAGAGTGCTTGCCTAGCACACATGAGGCTGTGGCTTCAGTCCACAATACAAGAAGAAGAAGAAGAAAGAGGAGGAAGAGAAGAAAGTAAGAGAAAATGAAACAGAATGAATATTAAAAGAGACAACTAATACGAATTTTCCAAAATTGTTAAAAGATATCAGGATACAATTTAAGGAACCATAAAGATTCCAAATTAGAATAAGTGCAAATAATCATATCTGAGCAATCATGGCAAACTTATAAGAAGTCAAAAATGAAAACAAATTATTACAAGCAGAGGAAAGAACAAATTACTTTTTAAAGATTATTATCTGATTTACCCTCAGAAACAATGAAAGTAATAAAGCAATGTAAAAATATCTTAAATTTTGTGTGTGGTGGTGGGGGGGGGGCGTCGAGGGACGGGGATTACCTATCTAGAATTTTAGTCCCAGGAAAAGCACGTTTGAGATATCAAGATTACATAAAATCATTTCAAACAAAGTCAAGAAACACAACTCAAGTTAAATCATTACTAAGGAAAATTCTATATGGGATCTCAGAGATAGAGGAAGGAATTAAAAATATATTATTATATAATCATAATAAAATTATTATTGCAAAACTAAATTATATAAAATTAAATACCTAGCGAGCATATAGTTCAGGATGAGTACAAAGGTAGTTATAGCATTTCAAGTTCTTACACTTCCCACAAAGGGATAAAAATACTAATTTGCATCACACTTTGATTAGGTTATAGATGCATTCTGTGCTTCAGTGCTAATCAGTAGAGTGGTATAAATGACTATAAAAATAACAAGCTAATGGGAAGAGGACAATGCAATGACAAAAATTCTTAATCCCAAGAAATTAAAGCAAGGAGGGAAAAAAAAGTAGAGCAGGAAGAACAAATAGACTGAACTCAGGTGAACTAAATCACTAATTACATTAAATAGAAAAGTTCTAAATACTCCAATAAAAGATAATAAGATTGAATGATAAAACAAAACTTACTTATCTCCTTGTAAAGGGACTCATCTAAAACAGAAACATATAGAAAATAAAAAAGTAAAAGAATGGAAAAGGGTAAACCATGTCAACACATGGAAAGTTTCTTTTATGGATTTTTACTGTCAAAGTAAAAGTGAATACAAAATAATTTAAGGGATATTTTATCATGATAAAATTTCTATGCACCAGGAAATTACAAAAATTCTACATTTATATTGGCAAGGAATGTCTATAATGGCCACAAATCCAGCTAGAAGATATTGTTGGGAGAATTTAACACGGATTTTAATTAATGGATAGGTATACTATGTTCATAAATTGAAAACTCAGGAAAGAACTGGCTTCCCTAATTGTTCTATATCTCAACAGTGCTTTGGATTTTTTAGGGGGGAATCTTAAGTTATTCCTCAAATGTATGTGGAAATGTAGAGAACAGAAATTGATCAAAATAATCCTGAAGAAGAATGGGAAATTTTACCAATGAAAGAAAATATTTGTGACACAAATAATAATAAAAGTTGTATAAAGTAATAAAGAATTCCTGTAAACTAATATACAAAATGACTCCATCTGATTCTTGACAACAAAGATGTTTACATGGCTAATATATATGAAAATGTACTTAAACTTATTTATCTCATTAATAATTAGGAAAATGCATATTAAAAAAGCCTCCACAACACATCTTCCAGAAATACTAATGTATAGAATTTGAAGAAGTAGAGCAACCAAAATACACTATTGGTGAGAGTGTAAATTTTTTTAATAACTTTGAGAAATTTTGAATTTTCTACTAACATTGAACATGAACATTCCCTGTGGCCCAGCAACTTTATTCCTAGGTATATGCTCAACAGAAATACACAGGCACAGGCACCCAAAGACGGGAAAACAAATACCTGAGCCTGCATTATTTATTATTAAAAACTGAACCTGAACAGAATTTTAATGTTTTCCACAACAGAATGGACAAATAGATGTTGTACATTCAGATAATTAAACATCATGCAACAATGAAAACAAAAAAAAATACAATTATATGCATCAACCAACTGAGTCAACATGATATAATGTTGAATGAAAGAATAGAGGAAATGTGATGGGATTTCTGAGGTGCTGCTGATGTAAAAAATATTTATGTATATAAATATATATATTTCTTGACTTGGCTCAGTTACAAAGAGATTCACTTACAACAAGTGAATAATACTGTGAGTTTATATGTTTGGTAATTTTCAGTTATATGTGCTATTGTTTAATACAAAAGGTAAAAATTTGAAAAGAAAAAACTTGTCTTAGTCTGTGTTCTATTTTTATAACAGAGTACCTGAGACCTGTTAATTTATAAAGAAAAGAAATGTATTCTTCCAGTTCTGGAGGCATGGAAACTCCAAACCGTGGTTCCAGTATCTAGATGGATGCTTCACAGCATGGCAGAAGGTAAAAGGGAGAAAGCAAGCCAGCATTGGAGGACCAGGTGAGAGCAGGTTCCCTTCATAGCAACCCACTCTCGGGATGACTAACCCACCCCACATGTTAATGACACTAATCCATTATGAGAGTTCTGCCCACCATGAATGAAACACCTCCTCCAGGTTCCACCTCCCAGTATGGCTACACTGGGAATCAAACTCCCAGCACAGGAATTCTTGAGGAAAAATATTCTGTAGCCATGTTTCTGTAATCTATGTTTCTTAAATGTTTAGCACAGTCATCAACAGTATTTGCAAAATAATTATAACCCCATGAAATATTTTTCAAAACTTGTAAAACAATAGTACTAGCTAATATGCTCACATGCTTACTTTCTTCCATACTCTCTTCTAAGCACTTTAAAAGTAAAATGCATTTCATCTCCTCAACAATCTTATGAGGACAATACTATAAACACCTTCATTTCATAAATAAGAAGAGTAAGGTCTGGAGAGATTAAGTAACTTGAATGTGGTCACAGAGCTAAAAAGCAAACCAAGTGGAAGGTTATCAAGTTGTGCATTGCTTACTGTTATGCTCTTCTGCATCTCAGAGCAGAACTTTTTTTTTTAAGAGAGAGAGAGAGAGAAAGAGAATTTTTTAATATTTAGTTTTCAGTTTTTGGTGGACACAACATCTTTATTTTTTATTTTATGTGGTGCTGAGGATCGAACCCAGCGCCCCGTGCATGCCAGGCGAACGCATTACCGCTTGAGCCACATCCCCAGTCCAAAGAGCAGAACTTTTGAAGTCTAAAGTGTCAAATTTGTCCCTTATGAATGCATTTAAAATGAAGTAATGTTGTTCCTTTATATATTTGAACCTGCTGTATATAAATAATGCTTTAAAATTTTTGAAACAGATGTTTTTATTCTTTGTAGAAATATTTTAAAAAATGTTTCCTACCTCATACTTAGAATGATTAAAGATGGGTTTTAAATATATAAAAAGGAGAGCAACTAAGAACAGAATAGAGAGGAAGAGCATGAGAAGAAGATCACCATAAACAGGGTCGAGAGGGCGGAGAGAAAGAGAGAGAGAAGGGAAATTGCATGGTAAAGGAAGGAGACCCTCATTGTTATACAAAATTGCATATAAGAGGAAGTGAGGGGAAAGGGGAAAAAAACAAGAGAGAGAAATGAATTACAGTAGATGGGGTAGAGAGAGAAGATGGGAGGAGAGGGGAGAGGAGGGGGAGGGGGGATAGTAGAGGATAGGAAGGGCAGGAGAATACAATAGACACTAGTATGGCAGTATGTAAAAAAGTGGATGTGGAACTGATGTGAATCTGCAATATGTATACGGGGTAAAAATGGGAGTTCATAATCTGCTTGAATCAAATGTATGAAATATGATATGTCAAGAGCTTTGTAATGTTTTGAACAACTAATAATAAAAAAAAGAATCAAAAAAAACTTTCTAGGAAAAAAATAAATAAATATATAAAAACAATTAAACATTATCACCAAAAAGCTGAGATTGAACCCCAATTCTATTAGCTGTGATTTTTCTGTGCCTCAATTTTCTTCCCTTTTAAATGGACTTAATTAATCCTACCTGACAGCAATGATATGAGAACTAAGTGATGTGGCATTTGTGTTGTGAATGGAGAAGTATCTAATTATGTATGAAAGCCAGAAATGATAGAACCTAATGATATTTTGTTTTAAATTTTACACTTTGGAGTTTTGAAAGCCAAAGATGTTAAATAACTTGCCACAAGTAACAATCTTAGCATCCTGAACTTGAACCCCGGGCTTTAGGTTACAAGTTCAGTGCTACTTGAAAAGCAGTTTGGTCCTCATTTATTTCTTCTTTTCCTTATCTCCTTCTACACAAAATACACAAGCTGAATTTTTAAAAATTACATATTGTTGCCATTTAATTCAATAAATATATTTATTTGACTTTTAAAGATTTACATTAGAGGGAACAATATACCTTGGTACACTGTTCTCCAACTCACTATTTTGTTTGTTTGTTTTGACTTAAATATTACACATAAAACTTTTATACTCATTTTATCTTTAAGTTTGAGAAGGGCCTTGTTCTCAATCTCTTGCTCATGCACCCATGCATGGGCACTTGGGGACCATGTATTCAGTAAAAAAGAAAACAGTCCTTATCAAGTATTTTTTTATAAGTCATTGAAATATTTTTTCTTATAATGACTCTTTAGTGATTAAAAGAGATCTAAACAGAAAAATTAGACTGTTAATTATGGCTATCCAAAGCTGCTATCACATACATTCCTGTTTAATGTTTATCCCCTTTGCTTTATTTTAACCTAAAAGATTATTCTTGGTTCCCATGCAATAATAAAGGTCTAGAGAAACAGGAAATAAAAATTACTATGTATTTTAAATGACTAAAACATATTTTCCAAATCATACTAAAAACTAAATTGAAACTGGGTTTTCATTTAATTGAAAAGCAAGAAAACTAGTCTTAAGGACATGGAATTATACTATATTTCTATCACATAGAAAACAACTTTGTTTTTTTTTTTTTTTTTTAGATTTAATGACCTTTTTCTAAATTGAGGCATTCTTTAGACCTCCATATTACTGTGGCATCTCCTTTCACAAGAATGCTTTCTACACTTTTGTGAATGACTGAGTCCTTTCATCTGGCTGAACACAGCTGGCAAGTGGCATAATGAGAAAGGGAAATGAAGGCCTTTTTTTTTAACTCCTGGAAAACCCAGAAATATATAAATTATATTCAAACTAAAGCAGCATGAGTTGCTTGGGTAACTGCACAACCTGGACACTTAATGTATTTTTTATTTTTTATTTTTATTTTTTTATTTTTTTTTTATTGGTCGTTCATAACATTACATAGTTCTTAATACATCATATTACATGGTTTGATTCAAGTGGATTATGAACTCCCACTTTTACCCCGTATACAAATTGCTGTATCACATCAGTTACCCTTCCATTGATTGACATATTGCCTTTCTAGTGTCTGATGTATTCTGCTGTCCGTCCTATTGCTGGACACTTAATGTAAATAGTGTTTTCTGTTTTATGAAGAACTGATATTATAGTATAATTTTATTTAAAAAGTCTCTCTATGGTGTGTGGTTTCTCTAAACAGTATTTGGGAAAAATATGTTTTTCATATTTAATTAATTTGAAAATGTTCAAATACTGATCAAGTCTGAAACAGAAAATTTAGTGAAAATGTCCAAACCTGTAAAATATGTGTATTCAGTTTACGGAGGAAGATCTTAAACAGTTGGGCATGCAATAGGACAAGAAGTTTTCTTAGACTTCTTTCCAAACTGGGAGGAACTTAAGAGTCTAAGTCCCTCAGTTCTGGAGGAAAGTGGTGCCAGAGGACTGACTGGCCCAGTCACTCAAGCTGGGGCAATGGGCTCTCTGTCTTCTCCTGTGCAGAACTCCTGCTTCTAGGACATTCTCCTTCCTAACAATATCAAAGGCACATGGGAACAATTCAGATTCTTCAAGGAAGATGCTAACAAAGGAATCTAAAAGGAAAATAGGACTCTCCCTTTAATCCTCTTTTATTTCAACTTAAAATATCACACAATAACAAATAAATTATTTCTACTGTAAATGCAATAAATTTATTATGGGAAAAGTTGAACAATTCTGAATATATATATATATATATACATATTTATTTATTTATTTATATACATATATATATATATGTGTATATATATATATATATATACAGGATAGGAACAAGACTTAATTTATATATATATATATATATATATATATATATAAATTAAGTCTTGTTCCTATCCTGTACTCCAACGGTATTCACTATAATATTTTAATTTGAATTTGGAAATTTTCTATAGTGTATATGAATATGCATATGTATTTATATAAATGTTAATGTAGATATTTTTCCACTTACTGCTTCTGAAAAATCATTCTGGATTGTTTGCACATACCACATTAAAAAAATAGCTATATGGCATTATATTGCATTGATTTAAAACAATGTATTCAACAATTTACCTATTTTAACATCACATAGCTTCTGATATTTAATATTACAAAAAATATAATAATAGATAATTATGTATGTTTTCAACTAAGATTTGCTATGGTCAAAAAGGATTTAAAGCATTGCCCATCTGGTACCTTCAGATACCAAGTTTTTATTAACTCAGACAAATGGTACATTCCCCACATCTACACTGGACCTGTGAAAGCACACTGCTCACACCAGTTTGGGGCCCAGATGTGCCCCCCCCATACCATACCAGGAGAAAAGAAGAAAATTCTTAGAGTTCAAGACTCTTAAAAATAGTCTTCAATATATTTAAGTCATGTATAAAACCCATTTTTGAACAGAAGACTTTTTGTGTATATCTGAAGCAGTAGGCAGATAATGATTTTCATCTTGTAGAAAGGATATTTTATAAGTTTCTTGTTTATATATTAATTATGACAAGAGAACACAGAAGATTTTAATAAGAAAAAAATCTTAGGAGGAATTTAAATTAAACTTCAGGCTAATTCACAAATCACTACAGAGGAAAAATAAAACCCTTGATATTTTACGCAAAAAAAAAAAACATCAAAACCTCATTATCAATCTTTGTCTATTTCAATCTTCACCCTACAGATGAGGGAGGAGGAAGAGGAGAAGAAAGAGGAGGAAGAGGGGGAGGAGAAGAAGGTGAAAGAAGAGGTAAGGAGGCAAAGAGGGAGTGAGGGAGGAAAGAAGAAAGAAAAGAAGGGAAAGGGAGAGGGAGGGAGGGAGGGAGGGAGGGAAAGCAGGAAGGAACTTTAAATGACAAGAATGTGGCATGGCATACTGGCTTCAGCTATTATTTTCATACTTCTTGACTATGCAAATCAGTGTAGACAGTATTCATGATAGGATTTATATTTTAAAAAATATTGAGGTACTCAAAAATAATATTAAGAATTCATATTGCTGAATAGATTTTTTGGTGAGTTGGGTCACATTGTTAGGGTTATCCAAAATAATAAAACTTGCTCCCTATCAGCCAGGATGAGCTGTTAACCCACACTCAGAAGAGATGTCAGACAGAAGTCTCTGAGCCACATAGGATATACCACTGTCTGGGTTAGGGTAACCAAACTGTTACCACTGTTTACCACTAGAAGAGGCAGCAATCCTGCCCCCAAGGGGTCAAGGTCTCAGAATAGATATTTAATGGACAATTAGTTCACCAATTTTTTTCTTTTCCCCTGGCAAAACTTTAGCTTTCCTATTTTTTAAGAACACCATTACAAATATGATTTCAAAAGAATAACCATGCCTTCGACTGATCATAATAATGATTGTCACTTAGTTATTAACATTTCCAGTTATTCTCTAAAGAAATTAGAATTGGAGTTGAAGAGATACTAAATGAAGTCATATAGAAAATCTAGGGCATGATTGACATTTAGGAAAAAGATGTTTGTCTCATAACATTGAAGCTCCCAGCTTCAGTGAACACAAAACACATCTATGTGTCTCGAGAAGGGCTATAACCATGGAGAAGCATCAACCTCACAGGAGAGAAATAAGGCAGAGAGGTTATCTCCCCAGGGTCCTGCTGGGGAGAAATTCCAACCCAGGGCCTTGTTTTGTTTATGTTTTTCTTTGGCAATGGGACTATCTTGGAAGCAAATTATGTAAATTTAGATAACTGAGTTATGGCATACTATAAAAAGAAGTGGTATAAATAAGGGATGAAAGGTGGAAGAATAAAAACAAATGCAGGATTAAGGATTCAATATTAATCTTCTTAGAATGTGGAAAGGCAGAGGCATCTGACAGTCCTGTTTTAGACAAGTAATCTCTGGAAATTCTGAGCCACTACTAGACACTTCCAGACACTGGACTGCACCAGTGTTCAAGCCCATCTCTTCTGTGAACCTTCCTTTTTTACATCAAATGCCTGCGGGGATCCTGGCTGCTCTTTCTCAAAGGACTCCTGCTTCCAATAACTCCTAGGGAATCTAAGTTCAAGGGATGGTGAAAGTAGTCTCAATACATGGATTCATGATATCTCAGATAGGTATAGTAGCTTAATCAGCCCTGGTAAAACTTTGGCTGTCTTTAACATCCTATTTTTTAAGAACACCATTACAAACATGAGCTCAAAAGAGTAACAATGTCTTCAACTGACCATAATAAAAAATCATCATAGTAAAAATAAATATCTAGATGGATATAAAATTTCATTTATTGTACTCCATCTTGCCTTTCCTGTGGTTTTTCTTCATCATAATCTTCCTCCCTATTACAGTTTAGATATGAGGTGTTCCCCAAACGCTCATGGGTAAGACAATGCAAGAATTTTTCAGAGGTGAAACGGATGGGTTTTGGGAGCCTTAACCTAATCAGTGGACTAATCTGCTGATATGGATTAACTGGGTAGTAACTGTAGGCAGGTGGGATATGGCTGGAGGATGTAGATCCCTGGGGATGTACCTGTGGAGTTTATATCTGTCCTTTGTGAGCAGAGATCCCTCTATTTCTTGGTTGTCACTTCCTGAGCTGTTTCTTTCACCATATCCTTCCTCCATGATATTCTGCCTCATCTTGGACTCAGAATCAATGGGAATTGGCCAATCATGAACTGAACCTCTGAAACCATGAGCCCCAAGAAAGTTTTCCTCCTCTGCATTGTTTTTGTCAGGCCTTTTGATCAAAGTAACAAAACACTGACAAAACACTCCCAAACTTCTTTAATTCCTTTATTGCTCTGCATGGTCTTCACTCATTTGTTTCTGAAGGGGTGGATCATTATTTGCCTATCTTTATATTCACTTCACCTCTACAGACGTGGCTCTTGACATGCTGAAAGCATGCAGCAATGTTGTATGAGTTAAAGTTTGACACTTACATTTGCATTACAAATAACTGGTTGTTCCCAAGTCTACTCTGATCCTTAAATTTGACAGTTGTCTTTAATATAATGAAGCCCTTTTAGTCATGCTTGGGATTAGTTTACCACTTAATAAATCCCTTCCAACACTACGTTCTGTGAGTCAACAAGCAGTTTCCCCTGTGTTTCAAGCCTGGCTAACAACAAATTAGACTGTGGAAGAATAACTACTAGGCAGAGGTGTTGCTCAGGTTGTACATTTTGAGGAAATATAAATAACGTAAAAAGAAACCTCTGAATAAGTATACTACAAAAACTTGACCTAAAGGAATGTTAGAAATAACCCAATATAACCGGTTTCTTTTACAAATGAGGAAACTGAAGCAAAGAATAAGTAGGTAGTTTAGATCACCCAGTTAGTTGGAGCCTGAATGAGGATGTTCACTTTATTGTCTATCTCTGTCCACTTCCCTGTCTGTTCACTTCATGTGATCATTCTCTAAGTACAAATTATACATATAGATACCTAGGTGATTTGGGGGAAGAAGAAAAGTATAAATGCCTTGATTATACACTAGAACTGAGACACATTTCCCTTTCTCTGTTCAAGTTTCTAACAGTGCCTGACACATAGTAAAGACTCATTCAGTTTGGGTTTCTGCATCTTCTTTTCCTCAAATCTGCATATTAACCACATTAATGAATCAAAGCCTGGATATCAATAGAGACACTAAGGATGCTTGTAGAACCAATGGTACCAACCCCAAGGTGCCTCTTGTATGGATGAGGGATGAGGCCCCTGAGTGTATTCTTAGAAGAAGTGGGGATGTCACCATGGGGAGGTACTAATAGGGATGCTCTCACCTCTGTGTGAGTGACCCCTAAATTTCCAAATGCTAAATCCCTTCTTCCTTAGCCATATGTGACTGTCAGAGGAGACTCCTATTTGTCCATAGACTTTTGAGGGGGGGCACAATCTTTAAGATGGTAATTTTTATCTTTGGATAAAATTTTCTGCACATAGAAGTTTCTTTTATAAATCATATCCCTCAGCAATGTGAGGTGAGCCACTTATAATACCTGTTAACTTCTATACCTGGTTGTTCCCAAGTCCGTTCTGATCCTTAAATTTGACAGTTGTCTTTAATATAATGAAGCCCTTTTAGTCATGCTTGGGATTAGTTTACCACTTAATAAATCCCTTCCAACACTACGTTCTGTGAGTCAACAAGCAGTTTCCCCTGTGTTTCAAGCCTGGCTAACAACAAATTAGACTGTGGAAGAATAACTACTAGGCAGAGGTGTTGCTCAGGTTGTACATTTTGAGGAAACTTGGTCATTTTACTTTTGCATTTAAGATGTCCCTTTGCTGAAAATAGCGCTCGCCAATGTTTGGAATGCCCTCCTGTGTATCGTTGACAGTTGATTTCCAGATGATATTTTAGTCTGGACTAACACTGAAAACATTTTCCAAAGATAGTTTAAAATGCCATGTTTGAAATTTATTTAAATAATTTGCAATATATGCTGGGTAGTAAATTGACAGCAAACATTTTAACTAGGTTTATGTCAAGCACCAACAGTGGCTTTATGCTGAACACTGGGCTGGGCATTAAAAGGTGTACTGATATAATTGTTTTCCTTAAGCTCAGGTCTTCTCCTAACACATTTTGGATTTTTCCACCCTTGTCCTAAGTAACTTGATTCAAAAGAGTTTCTCCAAGCTAATTTGCTGAAATGGAGTCAACACTAATTTTGTCACACGTCATTCAACTGAGTGAGTGCACTCTGAAATCAGACAGCTTAGTGCCAGGTAAAAATTCTTATAAATGAGATACCAATTTTAGAGTAGCAACTAGTTAACTTTGGGCTTCTACTTGAGACACAAAGCGACTTCGTTTTATTAGAAAAAAAAATGTCAATCAAGATGTAACTACTGACACCCGTCTTTGTTTCACCAGCCAGAAATAAAAGATAAAGCAGAGGAAATGGAGGAGCTGCAGTTAGGCATTTGCAACACACAAAGTCCTTGTTTTCCCACTAGGCGCTGCAGAAAAGCAATTGTCCATTCACAGCACATCCTCTGCATTTCAGAGCTAATATTTTTGCAGTCCTTAACTTGGTACATTACAGTTTTATGCTGTTAATTTTGTTAACCCCTCAGAATGCACTGTATGTTTGATGCCTTGCTTAACAGTACTGCTAACATGACCCAGTTTTACAAATTTCTGGTTCTCAATGTTGAGAATAGAAACTTTAAGAAAACTTGTAAGAAAATTTGGAACAAGGTAATGGTTTCAAATAATCCTGTCTAGCTATTGCCTAACTTTGAGAGGGGCAATAAGGAAATCCATGTTAACGCTATATTACCTGAATTACTTTTACAAAAATTGTCTGTGTGCATAAGATTGATTTTTAGCAGGGGTCCCCTCCAACACATAATAATGTACCATTGAAAACAACTTTAGCCCTTGTTTAGTTGCCTTTCCTGCAGCATTTAATGTGCTTACTGTATATGAATGCACATGCATGTATATACGTGTATATACTTGTCTGCCTCCTGGTGCAAAGAGCTTTACTCTATCATTGCAGTGGTCGCTTTGGCCAGAGCACATGAAGAACAGAATTTTTAGTTGATTAATTAGTCCCTAGGCTCAGTCACTTAAGTTCCTAATTAAATATCTGACTCTGCTTTCAGCAGTTGTAGGAAAAGATAATTAGCAAAATTTGCAGTGATGATAAAGTTTTATTTTCCTTTATAAATAATAAGATGTAAATCACTAGTCATATAACTCAGTGCCTACTACATTTCTCCCACTGACTTCTAAATTCAGAATATTCTTTATAAAATGCAACAAGGTGATAAAGTAAATTTTTCCTCATGAATTCATTTTTAAGACACCTTCTATCGATTTTTCTACCTTCAATTTTGCTACCAGCTGCTTCTCTTTTCCTGTTAATTTCTTCATCTTGAAATGTGCTATCAACCAGCATGACAAACTCAAGAAAAAACTGATTTTCTTTCCTGTTTCTGTAACAGCTCACCGAACCCTTTCCCAACATTTTCCTACCATGTCCCACTGAAAATTGAAAAGAAAAACAAAATCTAACTGTAAGATTTATGTTGGAGTAGAAATATTTCATTTACTAAAAAAGAAAAAAAAATAATAAATCCCTTCCCAGTGGAGGCTCAAAGTGCAATGGAAATGCCGGAGTCTCATTACACTGATTGGAAAGAAATCCTGTTGCTCTCAAACTGTTAACTCAGGGTAGGTGATAATGTTTAGTCAGTTTGCCTAGAGAAAAGAAGGAAATTCAAAAGCTGGTTGCTGTAGGAACAATCACAGACAAAATATATATACATATATATGTACAGGTTCCTTTTAAATAAAAATCCTGCCATCTCTCTGTGCCTCTATTCTCTCAAGAAAAATGAGATTGCCGCTTAAATTTGTTGTACATACCTCAACCATTAAACAAGACATTTAACCATAGTGGCAGTTCTGTGACCTTTGAATGCCGTGAAATCTCTGAGCGGTGCCGCTTGTTCATGAAGACTTGTGCTGCAGAATCCAGCAACTTCATCCAGGATTAGGAATATAATTAAGTGAAAGAAAAAAGAAAAAAAAAAAACACACAAAGCAAACAGAGACCGAGAGAAGGAAGGTAGGTAGAAAGAGAGACTCTGGGTGAGGACACCACTTTTCTCCCAGTCAAGTGCTGCAGTGCCCAGACCGACCGACTGGCCGGGTGAGCAGGCAGCCGGCCTGTGAGGCTGGGAGGTGCTGTCAGTTGCCACAGGCAAGGAAAAGCAGAGACCAATCGGCTTCGAGGCTGGCAGCTTACTGGAGTGGAGCCTTTTCTGTTTATGTTTCCTCATTTCAAGAGTGACGTCAAAGGGTTTAGTTTTTCCTCTGCATGTGCTATTAATTTTAAAGTACTGTACTATGGGAAGAATGTGTGTGTGTGCCTGTGATTAGCCGGGGTGCCCCGCTCTCAGGAGAACCCAAGAAACATTTTCTATAATCAGGAAGAAATTTAAAAAATTTAAAAATACCTTGTGGTTAGGTGTATAAAAAAAAAATGAAACAAAGAACCCCGAGCTAAATAAAATAGCAAGCTTTATATTTTTTCCATGTGTGAGCGTGCATGCATATGCCCACTTCCCAGCTGTTGCTTACTTTTGAACTAATTCATTTCTACCCTAACCTAAAAAATGAGCTGCTAATTAATCCTGATAGCCATGGATGTAGAATTGTGCCAATGAGCTTGTGGACCATATTATGTGCAGAGAAAAGTTGGACTTGTGTAGCAATTGCTTCTGCTGGTCCCTGCTTCTCCCTCCTTCCTGCATCTTCTGGGGTGAAGCCTCAAGATTCTTCATGTTAGGAATCTCCCTCCTGCAATCCCCTTAGGAATCATTCAAGAAGCAGGGCATGGTGAGGCAACACAGGCCTGCCTGGGGTATCCGCACGTCAGCTCCCAAAGTGTGTGAAGGTACAGTTATTTAGGGATACTTCCTCTACCAGGGGCCCCAGCTTATCCCTGTGTTTTTCTTCCCACTCTGGAAAATCTCTGTGGTAGCCATCTGTTGCTACTGCCACCCCCAGATCCTCCCCTGTCCCCACCCCCTACACCCTGAATCCTACTAACACAAGCACTTTTTCTTCTGGAAACTTCCCCCTCTATCTGTGGATTACACAGCCTTTCCCACCAGCCTCACCCCAAGAGCAGAACTATGAGGGGGGCCTGTGACCCTTGCTGTGCAATCAGATGCCTCCATGGCTCTAGACACAGAAAATGTTTTAAGGGTAGGCAGAATATTCAGGAAGTCCAGAGTCCTTTTTCAGATACTCACATTGACTCTTTGAGAAAGAAGGTATTTGTAACTCAGATCCTAGGTGTTAGGGTTAAGCAACCCTGTGGTTTTGGGGGGTTCCTCACTGATGTTGAAGATACAGTAGTAAACGTAACATTTTCTCCCTTGGAGTTTGCGTTTTGAGAAGTGGGAAGACAGTCAATAAAAGTAGGTAAATATATAATGTCAGGTGGTAATAAGGGGTTTTCAAATAAAGTAAGGTAAGGGCCAGAAAATGTGTGTGTGTGCGCACACACACGTATGTGCATGTGGTGTGTGTGTGTGTGTGTGTGTGTGTGTGGTGTTTGCTGTTTTAGGTATGACAATTAGGAAGTACTCCAATGAAACAACTTTGGGAAGACGACAAATGAAGGTAAGACACGGGTTATGTATTTCTGCACTCCAGGTAGAGGAAGCCTTTCAAGGATACAAGGCAGGTGAATGCTCAAGGAACAGGAATATTCTGGGGACAAGAGGGGAATTGGGTAATTAGAGGAGAAAGAGTGTGTCTTGGAGAGGATCATAAAGTGTCTTAGAGATCATGGAAAGGATTTGGGCTGTATTCTAGGGCAGAAAACATATGAACTGAGGAATGCTCATTATCTGATATATATTCTAGAGGAATTTCCTTCTCTTTACTGTGGAAAATAGAATTCTGGAGAGAAATGGTAGAAGCAGTGAGACCACTTTGAGGCCATTGAAGTAGGTAGGTGAGAGACCATGGGCTCAAGTCAGACCAATGTGGAAGGTGAGAGGGCCAGATTCTGGAAGTCTGTGTGTGTACTTGCAGATCGAGTTGGCAGGATTTGAAGACATGAATGTGAAAGAGAGGAATCAAAAATCATTCCCAGGTTCCTGCTTGGGCAAGTTAGAAGAGAGTTGCCATTTATTGACACAGGGTAAACGGGGCAAGGAGCCTGGTTTGATGTGAAACCGTGATTCTGGATCTTCATTCAACAGAAATGAATATTTATTGATTATCTGTTCTGTACTAGGTACTCTTCTAGATGCTGGAGATAAAGCAATGAACACACACACACTCACACACACACACACACACACACACACACACTGCCTTCATGAGACTTGGATTCTTCTGAATGGAGAGAGACCATATCAATAAATAAAAAATTTACCCAGGATATTATATTGTGGAGAAAAAAAAAAGGTAGATAGGAAAGGACAAATAGGGGCTTGTGATCTTCCAATGAATATCCAGGGAGGATGTCCCTGGGAAGGTGATGTTTGAGCACAAATTTGAAGTTGATGAGAAAAGAGTGGGAGAAGATCATTAAAGGCAGGGAAACATTGAGTGTAAGTTCCCTGAGGAGTGAGTTGGCTGGTAAATAGGAAACAGTAATGGATCCAAAAGGGGCAGATCATATAGAACTTTCTCATTATAAGGTCTTTGGCCTTTCTTCTGAATGAAATGGGGCTTTAAGCAGTGGAGTGGGATGATCAGACTGAATTTTAACATGCTCTATCTGGCAGTTGTGTGGAGATCAAGGTAGAAGAGGGGGAACTAGTAAAGGGACTATTGCAACAATAGCCAGAGGTCACTGTGGTACCAATCGGGATGCTTTTGCTAGAGGTAGCTAGAAACCATCAGCTTCTGGTATTATTTTGGTGTTAGAGATGATAATATTTATTAAATGGATTGGATGTTAAGTACAAGAGAGGATGATTAGTTAGAGCAAACAATGACTTCTCCAAAATTTGTTCCATCAAGTGGAAGAACAGCCCTGGCATTGCCTGAAAGACAGTGAGAGAAGCGGATTTCATGGGGAAGATAGAGAATTTGATGCCAAATATGTTAACATTGCCTATAAGACATAGAGATGTTGTTTATAGGCAGTGGCATATAAAAGCCTGGAGTTCGGGGGCAGTTCTGGGATGTACTTATAAATTTGTAAGTCACTGTTAATGCGTGGCATCTAAAGCTAAGACTGCAGGAGACTAGCAAGGGAATGAATGCAGATGGGAAAGCCGCAGGCAGGCCACAATTAAGTCATCAGGAATATGAGGAAGAACCAGTAAGGGAGACTGAGCAGTCTCCAGGAGGTCCCAGAAAATCCAAGAGAGGGTGGCATCTTGGAAGGCAAGTTGATTATTTCAGTAATCATCTTTGTCAAGTGAAAGCTAGATGATGAAGACTGAGAATTAGCCTTGAATTTAGAATCATTCCTACCTTTTAAAAAAAAGCAGATTTAGTGCTGTAGAAAAGGTAAAAGATGGACAGAAAATGGAAGAATTGAGAACAGAGAGTATAGATCATTCTTTCAAGGTGTTTCACTCCAAAGAGAGCAGAGAAATGGAGCAGTAATCTGAGGGGAGAGTCAAAGAGACCATTCTTAATATGAGAGAAATATCAGAAGTTTTTATTTGATGAAAAAGATCCACTTGAGGGAAGTAATTGCTGATGAAAGAGAGAAAGTGCTGAAGCAAAAATGGGATGTGTGATAGGAAGAATAGTCCTTCAAAGACGTCCAAAACAATTCTGACCCCTGGGACCTGGTAATATGTTACATGGGTAAAGAGACTTTGCAGATATAATGGAAGTTATGAATCTTAAAGTTGGGAGATTTGTCCTGTATTATCTGGGTATGCTCAATCTAATTATATGAGCCCTTTAAAGGAGAGGATTCTTTTTTCCTCAATGGAGGCAGAAGAGAGATGCAGTAGAAGAAATCAGAGAAATTCAAAGTTCAAGAAGGGATCCAACACACCAGCTGTGAGTGATAGAGACATGAATAAGGACCACAGAGAGGTCTTCAGTAGCTCAGGGTGGCTCTCCAACTGACAACCAGCAAGAAAATGTGCACCTGAATCTTATGACTGAAACTGGATTCCACCAACACCCAAATGGGCTTGGAAGAGATTCTTCTTCAAAGCCTTCAGAAAGGAGAACAGCCCTACTAATACCTTGCTTTCAGCCCTGTAGACTACAAGCAGAGTATCTAGCCAAATCCCCCAAGAGAAATAGGACCTGGTAAATTTTGTGATGTTTCAGCGGTGACATAAAACTAGAATGGAGTTATTGGCTTTGGGAAGGAGCAGTTGTGGCTCATCCATAGAAAGAGAAGGGAAGGCAGAATAAAAGATGTAGGTGGTAGCAAGTGGCAATGGTGATGTGAGACTGCAAACATTCTCTGTGACTTCTACTTTCTCAGTGAAATAGGAATTTTGAATACTGGCTAAAAGGGAAGATAGGAGAGGTTGAAGGGGTTTGATGAGAGATGATGGCCAAGAGGACTAGGACCTATTTTCATTCAAGTATCATGAACTAAGGCAAATATTCCATAGCATGCTACCTTTGCAATATCTATATGACATCACCTGGGAGTATTGCATAGGTAGTTTATATACAATTCTAGAGCCATGGATAGATAAAATGGCAATGAAAGCCATGAGAGGTCATGAGACTCACCGGATAAAATCTGAGATTCTATAATGTATATATACTTCATAGTTAAGGCAGATCCAGCAAGGGGGACCACAAAGGAATAGCTGTGGAGGTAGATGAGATGAACAACCAAGGAAATGGTCTCTCAGACATCAGGTTCCAAGAGTCAGTGTAGGGATTAAATTGAAACTCTTCCCTACCTAAATTTATTTGTTAAAGTCCTTACTTTCAGTGTGACTGTATTTGGAAATAGGGCTTTTAAGAAGCTAAAGTTAAATGAGGTCATAATGTTGGGGCCCTAATCTGATAAGGATTATGCCCTTATAAGAAAGGAAAGAGACTCCAGAGATCACTGTCTCTGCTATGTGGGGACACAGACAGAATGCCACTCTGTCTGTAAGCCAGGGAAACAGTCCTCACCACACACAAACCATGGAGGTACCTTGATCTCAGACTTCCAGTTTCCATAACTATGAGAAAATAAACTTCTGTTGTTTTACACCATCCAGTCTATGATATTTTATTATGGCAATTGAAGAAAACTAATACATTCAGTTATGTTAGTCAATGAATTCTCCTTTTTGCCTGAGGTCATTTAAGTTTAGTTTTCTGTTACTTATAATTGGAAAAGCTCTAACAACTCTAATATGTGTATCCATGTTCCTAGAGGTGACTATCAACTCCCTTCTCCCTAATACAAATACTTTGCCACTTGTAGCTTGAGGAAACTCTATTTCCCTATACATCGTGACTATGTGCCTATCTAACTCCACCAAACACAGTGATATCAATTTAAAAACTACTAAGTTTAAAACACTAATGGTCTAATGGTCTACAGAGGCACCATTATTAAACACCAGCTTGAGGAGTAATTCTTTGGATCACAACATTTAAAATGACCACACTTTCTGCAATGTATTAGTTATAAAAATAATCTGAAAAAAGTGACCTTATTTCAAATCTCTTCATTTACTTTCTTAATCCCCTTCTTAAATAGCCCATGGCACATGACTCACAGAAATGACCACTCAGTAATTTTCTTTCCTTTACAATTTCAACTGTCTATTTTCTCTATTAAAGAGAGAAAATACAATTATTTTGTATTAGAAAATACAATTCTTCTGCTGCCTCTTTAGGATAACAAATTTCTCAGTGACCTTGCAGGTGTTAAATTCATTCAAGAAATAGTTACTGAATACTTTAATAGGCAATCTGATAGTATATGCTGAGCATACTAATAGAGTCACAGAGATCAATAGGATGTGATGTCTACTTTTAAAAGACATTTGACAGTGAGTATAGACATTTTGATAATATAGTAAAAGTGAAGGTGCAAGGAGGTCTCTAAAGGAAGAAGTACAATGGAAATTCAGGGAAAGGGGAGGTTACTTCCACCTGAGGGAAGTGGGGAAGATTGTAATAGGTACAAGATTTTTCTTGTCTTTAACCAAAATGGTACGTGTTATAATAGTAAGGTGTCGCGACCCCTTGCCCGCAAGGAAGACGCAACTCAGGAATCTTCTTTCAGCAGTTTATTCAGGTCCTTGATACTTTTTCTTTTTTCAGCTGTTTATTCAGGTCTTTGTATTGACATGTCTTTTAGCTTCTACTGCTACTCCTACTACTACTTCTACTGCTACTCCTACTGCCACTACTACTACTGCTACTACTACTGCTACTACTACTGCCACTACTACTACTCCCGTGTGCCCCAGCCTTAATAAAGCAGATAAAGCCCCAATGCACAACTGCCACGTGGACTTTTCTCATAGGGTGCCAAGTCACAGCGTGCCAACTCATTCTGATAAGGAGTTGTTTGTCACAGACTACAGGGGAAACCAGCGCCATCTTGTAATGGCGGCCACAGTTCACAGAAACGGCTCACCACAGTAAGGGACTGGCCAGTAGCTCAGAATGATAGGAGTAGAGCAAATGGGAAAGGACTATATATTGTGTCTCCACATGGCAGATTAGTGAAAATGATAGTTGACTTTGGAATTTGAACTGTATTTATTAGGGAATAAGATATTGAAATTTTGCAAGTAGGAGGTTGAAATAGCATTACTATATTTCTATGAGGAAAATGGTCTAGTGATAAATAAAGACAAATGTGATTATAACACAGAGGAATTCCTAGTGTGAGAGGGGAAATCCAGGGTAATTTGGGAGTACAAAGGAGAGAAATAAAAATATCAGATTTTGAGCTTCAGAAATATTCCTCCTTGCAGACAGTGACATCAGGGGTAAAGTCTACAGGATACATTGGAAGAACTCTGGGATGAGTAGAAAATATTCCACTGGAAAGAGAGGAGCACAAGAGTTTCAGGCTGAAACAACAGCACTTACACAGGCACATAGGCGAAGATGAACAAGTTCACTCCAGGGACCAAAGCAAGGTCAGTTTGGGTGGAGGGACAGAACATGAAGACAGGATGGGTATTTCTCATCTGTTATGGAATTATAACTTTGTTAGGAGAGAAATGGACATATATTTAAGAGTTTTAGAAGCAGAAGGACAAGCTGAAATGTATATATTGAAATATCACTTTGGAGTTGTATGGGGGTCATAGCGGGGAAAGCCTGGAGGCAGATCAGTAGGGAAGGGATGGTATCGTAGTTATGTTGGGTTTGTAGTTATGTTGACATGGAGGTATGAGAAAATTTAGGAATTAAACTAAAAAAAATATTAGTAATCAGATTTGGTGATGAATTGAAGCAGAAAGATGAGGGGTTTACTATGAAGTGAGAACAAGGGATGAGAAAGACACCAGTTTCACGCATGACAAATGGGTACTACTTATTGGGTTAGGTATGACAGAAAAGAGAAGTTCAGCTCTGTCTGCAGTTAATATCAAAGTGGAGTTTCATATGTTTCTATGAATCTCAGGAGAAACACTTGAGCTAGAATAGTTTCAAGTATCATCATGTTAATGAATCATGCCATATGGGCTCAGAATATATACTTGCAGTGAGGAGAGAAGAGGTTTGGGGGAAATACAAAAGAAATACAATGGGTTATACAATGGTAAAGAAGCCTGTAAAGATTTAGAAAAATGGTGACAATGTAAGAGGAAGAAAGGAAGAATGTGGTATCACAGAAACTGAGTCAAATTGTGTTTTGCAATGTAAAACATAGTCAATGATGTTAAATCTATTGAGAGGGGAATAAAAGAATACCTAACATAGCTTCTAAATAGCTATAAACTACAATACTGCAATATTCATGCATATGAATAAATAAAAAAATCAATGTAACAGAAAAAAAAATCTTAAAGTGAATTAATACCGGTTCTAAAACTTAGGGAATGATAAAAGCCCTATTTAAGGTGAGTAGAGAAGGAAGGAACTACTTGGTAAATGATGGTTAGACAAGGCTAGTCATTTGCAAAATGAAACACTGAAACAATTTAGACTTACATTCATTCCAAAATCCATGATATAAATATAAATCTCACGTAGATAAAGATTTAAATATGAAGAACCAAATCTATGAAATAGTCAGAAAATATCTGGTGGTAGATTAGGGGAAGCCATCCGTGAATTACATGAGAGTCTTGTCTCAGTATGGTAGCCAGGGAGATTTAGGTTTGGCATTGTGAACTATCCTTGGCTCTCCCACCATAATAGATTGCCCAATGCACATGAGTTTTATCTCCACTGTGTTGGGAAGAGACCTCATAGTAGCCCTGGCGATGGGTGTAACCCATTGGGAACTGGACAGCCCATTTTTAACATTTTTTGGAGAGAAGAACACTCTATGGAAGGCCTTTGATGTTTCCTGATATAAATAAAGCAGGTGCAGGTTCCAATTTGCCAGAGTCTAGAAGTTCAATCCATCTGATTGGCTTGCCCGTCCTGCCCCCACTTTTGAAATTACTTTTGGTGTTTTGTGGGGTTTTTTGCAATTTTATCTTTCTTGTTTTTTTTTTCTCAGCCAGCCCATTCCACTGAAGGGAACCCCATTTCCACAGCCCACACAGGAGGGATGTGGGCAAGAGTAGATACAAATGATCTCCAATTAGGGAACACCCTCATCTTTTAAAATGTCAGATACACAAGCAAAGCCTACAAAGAAAATTGACAAAGTAATTTACATCATAAAGTCTTCTGAAATTACAAAAACATCCTAAACAAAGTTAATAGACAAGGGGAAGATTGTAAGATATTTCAACTTGGATAAAATAATTGATATATTATTATATATTAATATATCTATCTTCATTGGGTTTATTTATTTATTTTAGTGAAGAAAAACTCTAATTTTAACCTAAAAACAGAAGGATTCTGTCAGATATGCATTATCATTAGACTGCATTTGTTACAGAATCCATTGGGTTTATAAGACTTAGAGATATAACAAACATGGATGTTAGAACAAAGGGAGCTAAGTGCCTTTTTCTTGAACAGGTGGTTGGTTGTCTGGTAATCTACACCAAAGTTTTTATAGGAGGTGAAAAAAGAAAAAAGGTTGAGTCGTGACTTCTATAACTATTTTCAAAATGGAATTTTCTAGAGACATGCTGTGTTATGAGCTTGAATTTTGATTCACATCACAAGAAAATTCATATATTGAGTCCTAAACCTTCAGCACTTTAGAATGTGACTGTATGTATTTAAAGACAGTGCTTGTAAAGAGGTAATTAAGGTAAAATGAGGTACTCTAGGCCCTAATTCAATACAATTTGTATCCTTACAAGAAGAGGAGATTCAGACACAGTCACACATAGAGGAAACACTACTTGAAAATCCAGGGAGAACACAGCCATTTGTAAGCTTAGGAGAAGAGCCTCAGAAGAAACCAACCCTGTCACACGTGGTCTTGAATTTCTAACCTCCAGAATAACTTTCTGTATTTAAGCCTCTCAGTTTAGGGTATTTTGTTGTGACAACCCTAGCACACTAATTCACACCAGAATATAAATCCTAAGGCAAAGACTTTAGGGGAAATCATTTCTTCAGAGAACAACAAGTAAAGGGTCTTGTGTATTGGACAGCTGGCGTGTTTCTTGTCATTATAACAATGAATATTTTCCCATGATTTACATTTTACTTTTTATTTCCAGTTCAATTTTTATTTTGTCTAAAATTTTATTTTCTGCAGTGTAAAAATTATAATTTAAAAGTATAGATTTATTAAGAGTCAGTTAGTGGTTAATTATATGCTTTACAAGGTTAGATCAGGATTCCTCTAAATAGAAATTGGCCTCAGTGCTTTTAAAATAGACATTCTATTTATACAGGATTTCTTTTTTGCATTTTCTAAATGCTTGAGTTTTTAGCTCTTATAAAATTGATCAACATTAAGAAGAGTATCAGTGCAGAAGTTCAAATCCTTATTAAAAATTAGAGTTGATTATCAACTACACAGGATTCCCTAAAATAGTAAGATTTAAAACCTGAATTCATCTTACAGAGTTCAGCTCACATGTTGTTTTTTATAAGTCTTCTAGTAAGTAACAAAATACTTCACCAATATTTTCCGAAGGAATATACATAATTTTATTAAGAATTCAGTAATAGACCACCATTAGGAAGGAAGCTTTATGAGACCAATTGATCAAATCTAAATAGCTGTGTAATGTGTTCTCAGTATTTACCATAGTACCCAGCATTTAGTAGCCATCAGTATGTAGTTGTTTAATACTGAATTAATAAGCCAATGGGATTGGTGCAATTCAAAGAGAAAAGGAAGCCCCACATCAACATATTCAGTAACCCAGCAGTTTAACTGTGCTGTGAGTCCAGATTATGTGAATCCAAACGAAAGAAATTACACACTTTATGAACAATCAATAAAGTTTTACTTTGCAGAAGGACAAAGATTTGATGGGCATGGACAGTATAACAGATATTCTCCCAGCATTAAAGAAGAGATATAAGAGATTATGTTTCAGGAAGGTTTGCTAGCAGCAGGAAACTCCTCTTTTGTATTTCTTTTAGGGATTTTGGAAGAAGAACAAAAATACATGCCGAACTGGTATAGGATGGGTGTTAAAAGTAAAATGAGAAATGGATTGGTCTAAGCAAACCGAATGCTCATATACCAATATTCCCTGAGTGACTGGAAGTAGCAGATCTAGTTTTTTCACAAAAGCTCTCTCATCTCAAAGTCATAAAATGGTTTTAACTAATCATTTAAGAAACAGGCCAATGGATCTGGGTATGTAGCTAAGTGTAGCACACTTGCCTAGAATGCACAGGCTCTAGGTTCAATCGCCAGCACTGGAAAATGAATAAATAAAGTTGGTAATTCCATTAAAAACAGAAACAAAGAAGTCTCTGCCTCTTGTAGCTTCATGACTAGGGTGAGGGCCAATTTTTAATTCAATCAGGACCACTTAGGATGGCTGAAACTTTACCACCATACTATAAAATCCCTCTGCCAAAGAACCCCAAGGTCTTCTTACCTCTACATCACAGTGTGACAACCTTGATCCTTGTTGGAGAGAGGGATAAGTGCAAGGGCCTGGCTAGAGTATGGATCTTCCATGTTGGCTGCAACTGACATGTTTTATAAAATTTAAAAAAAAAAAAGTTTCAGTCAAATTGTGTTGAATGAATCAGACATAAATCTCATTTTGTAACTTGAAAACCATTTGAATTGTGTATACATAAAGCATTTTAAATACCTAGTATGGATGTCATATTATTCATTGAGGCAGACATTTGTCACCAGAATATGTTCTTGATTCTCAGATTAAAGAATAATTAGGAGCCATTTTCAGCAAAAGATTGAAAACATGGATACATTTTTCTCTAGACTTGTCAGTTTTTTTTCCTCCATTAACTCCTATGCCTGTTTGTTGTCATGAAACAAGCCAACCCCACATTTCCCATGCTGCATAATCTCTAATCAATACTGACATTGGCACCATCTCCATACTCTCTGGTGATTAAAGAAATACTCATATTGCGTACTTGGACTGACCAACAACTAAGAAGCAGGGGCCAGTTAGTAACTATCTATCTCTGAAGAAGCTATAAATTGATCCAAAATATATCATTCCCTAAGTCCAATTTGAATAATATTAAGCTTTTAATTATTTATTTTTTATCATTTTTTTTTAAAGAGAGAGTGAGAGAGGAGAGAGAATTTTTAACATTTATTTTTTTTTAGTTCTCGGCGGACACAACATCTTTGTTGGTATGTGGTGCTGAGGATCGAACCCGGGCCACACGCATGCCAGGCGAGCGCGCTACCGCTTGAGCCACATCCCCAGCCCTTTTTATCATTTTTTTAAACAAGCAGGTTTATTCCCCAAGGCTATGCCAGGACCCTCTCACCCAATTCCACTGACAGTTGAGAAAGAAATTCTTTTCAGCTGGCTTCTCTAGAACTCACCCTGGAGTTCAGGCAAAAGAGCAGCACTGGGCATTTCCATTATCCCAAGAGGAGTGACACCTCTGACTTGCAGAAATTACCACGAACCTCCCCATCCTCGTCATGATCTACATCAACTTCCTGAATGGGTTCTCCTTTCCAAGTTGTTGCTCGCTCTTTCTTCCTCTGAACACACTCTTCTTTTCATGGTGGCAGCTCTTTCAGCCCTGATTAAATGAACATGCTGTCAAACTCATGCTTCTTTCAGTTCTTTCCCTTTCTCCCCAGCTTTGCCTTATTTCTGGTCACCAGCCTGAAAGGTTGTTACCATCATGTTACTGAAATTCTGGATTTCCTTGCTTTCTTGTTTATCACCCAATTATTAAAAAGAAAAAAAAATAAAGTCTTGGGAAAATCCTTCTGTTTGACAACCTTTGTTTCTTACTAAAGTAGGGGATAAAAGGTAAATTGTGACAGGAACATTTTCACATATTTTCTTAAGTAATATTATAGCTTTCAGAAAAGCCAGAATACCAAAAACTCTTACATGGAAATAGATGATCCCATAGCCATTATCATTTCCTATTCTTTCTTATACCAATCATGGTCCCCTCTACATGACAGGTGCTCAATTAATTATTCAATACTTTTCTCAAACACTGTTCCTCTGCTAATCCTTAAGGCAGCATCAGATCAGATAGATAGCCTTTTGTATCTGCAGACAGTATGTAACCTCAGCATGTACTGCACTCGTCTCCATGGATACCAAATTTCTGTGAATGGCGCTTAGAGTGAAAAAATCTAGGGGGGCGGTATAAAGATGAATTTTGCTTTCTTTTGGCTCAGGTCCTTCTTTTCTTGACCCTTATTTCTCTTACATTTCCTACCCCAGGCCATGTATTGCAAGAACACTTGCACATTTGGTGCAGTCGAAAACCCTTGCATTAGGATCTCAGGACAGTATGCCTGTATCTTGCTAACTGCTCTGTGAACATCAAACCATGAAAATTGAAGCTGCTACAGGAAATGGGAAGGTAAAAACCTAAACCATTTTTTTGGCAAATTCTGACTAGGTATCCTACTGGAGAAGCTAAGAAACCTGGGGTTCAATGAGAATAGTCATGGAGGGTGGATTCCTAGATCAGTTTTGCCTTTTTAGAAAGTTTAATCCAAATAGAAATGGTCAGGGCTAGGCTTGTGGCTCAGAGGTAGAGCACTCTCCTAGCATGCAAGAGGCACTGGGTTCGATCCTCAGCACCACATAAAATAAAATAAAGATGTGTCCACCTATAACTAAAAAAAATATATTAAAATCTTTAAAAAATTAGATACCAAATAGTAATGATTAACAGAGCAACAGAATTGTCAAACTTTCTCATTTTTAGTTCGAGCAAGATTAACTTAGTAAATCCCTGTTGACCACATTGTGTTGTTTAAAGCTCTGGTGGATTGTTACTTTTGTCATTAGGAAAAACAAAAATCATATTTATTACTGTAGTAAAAGGGACTGTATTTACATGATGTAAAAAGAAGCCTGAGTAGGAAGTATAACGATTTTAATGCAGTCTGCTTTGTGGGAAAAATCTCAAAATCACCTCCATTAATGAAAAGAATTCTTGACAATTTTTAAAACAGTGAGAATCACCATCCTGCTTAATGTTTCATTTCTTTGTTGGTTGTGTGTGCTATTTTAGCACCTAAAAGCAACACACATACTAAAGTTGATTTCTGATACATTTTCAATCTTGGTTAATTGTTTATTCTCAACCTAAGAAGGGAAAAAAAAAGATACCAAACCACTGAGTAAGGAATCCGATTGGAAGACAGTATCCTAAGAGGCCATGGGGGCTGCTGGTGGTTTCAGCCTTCAATGTGAGTGAAGGCCAGCCCCCAGTCCTCTAGTCCCAGAGTGAGGGCAGCTGAAAAATCTTGGCAGGACTCAAATGACTGTCCAGCAGCCTGTTGGGGATTCAGTGCACTTTAGGGATCATTCTATGTTGTGGTAGGGCCAGGGACAGAGTCCAGTACAGAGATTATCTCCTCTGTTATGCTTTCTTCTTTTCTTTCACTAAAATACATGCTAAATCTGGGGCATAAGGATTTTTCTCCATTAAAAAGAAACCATGCCCATATTATAAAATCATGTTAGTAAAAGTGACAGATAACCACAGGTAAGAATGGCTAAAAATTTCTCTCTGCAGACAGCTGTCAGAATTCAAGCTTCCTCCCACATTGTCCAGGTAGCAAAAAGGTATTTTGGAGAATATTCCTGCTTCTGTCACCCTCTCAGACATTCTGAAGCAAATCTAATGGGCTTTTCTTCCAAGTTAGGCACAAATAGAAGTCCAGGTGTTTCTTGTTCAGTGGAAGGTCAGTATCAGATAGGCCCTTCTAAGCCATAAAGGCTTTGTTTGTGATCCAAAATTTAAAGCAGGAAAAGACTTTCTTAAAAGGTAGCAACAGTGTATCGAAAAAAAAAAAATGAAAGAATCAGTCTCTTCGAGCATATTCTGACTTCAATATTAACACACCCAGTAGGTATAAGGGAACATGATGTTACCACAATGATGGGAACACTCATTGAAAAGGAAGAGTTTACGAATTGGATAATATCTACTAATTATATCCTGGAAAATGCCTGTCAACTCAGACAAGAACAATTCAAAGAAACACTCAGAAAAATAGACTGAGACAAACAGCAAAATATTATTCACTTCCATGAAAACTTTAGAGTATATTCTTCGAACCAAAGGATAACTTAATGTTGCTTAATTCCTTCAAAAAGAAGGTGATTGCATAATCTTCTCTGGTACCCTACACGTGACATAATTTGCTCTATTATTTTTTTTAGCTCAAATCTTTGTTTCTATACGAATCAGTTCTCAATAATATAAGGATGATAGATTACTCTCTTTGTTTTCACCTTTTCTCCTCCAACTCATTGGTTTACCTGCCTAATCTCTCCACAACTACAAAGAGATTAAATAAATTTGGCTCCAAGGAATACCATGTCTTCTACTTCTTTGTTGACCCCATTGTTTCACATAATGTTGACCCTATTGTTTCACATCATGTTGGTCCCTTCTCCCTCTCCTCTCCCCATGGTTCCTGGTGCCAGGAGCTGAGCAGCTTTCCCCTACCATGCTCTTCTGCCATGGCGTTTCTTCCTTGAATCCAGATGACTGTGGACTACAACCCATGAAACTGTGAGCCAAAATAAGTATATCCCTTAAATGGTTCATGTCATATATTTTAGTTATGTTGACAAAAACTGACAATGCACACATATATTTTATTTTACATTCCAGAACTGTAAGCGAATAAATTTCTGTTCTTTATAAATAAACTAGCCTCCAGCATTTTGTTATAGCAGCCCAAACAGATTAAGACTATACAACATCACACACACACTTATAGGGAAAGAACATTTTGCCTCCATGTTTATTATGATTCTTTTGTTGACACCTGTAAAGGCAGAAGGAAGATAATGGCCTTTGCTGCACACTTAGAAAGAGAATTGTCCCTTGCTGGTGTTCTCACATGTGATCTTAGTCAATCCTCATAATAACTCTATGCAATGATCACATCGTCAACTCTTTTATAGATAAGCAGATGGCAGGTACAGAGATTATTAACCTGTCTGAAGCTCATATGAGTTAGATCTAGGATTTGAGCTCAAGTGCTACTTATACCACACAGCATAACTTTTTCTCTGCTTTCTAAACAATGAAGCAAACTATAAAGGTTAAATCAATAAGAAGTCATCTCTTAAGACTATTTAAAACTGTTGGCACTTTAAGTGACTCTTCCTGATTTATTATTTATTGAGCACTCACTGTGTCTAAGTTGTGCTTGGAACACAGTCAAGAAAGATAGATTTGTACCACCTTTTCCTATGGGAAGCTTCAACCTGATGTCAGTGGTCTGGATAATGCAGAACAAGGCTGTGGTTTGAACATGTCCCCTTCAAAATTCAGGTGTTGCCAAGGTAATGGTATTAGGGAGAGAAGTCTTTCAAAGATTGTGATGCCATGGCAGCTTCTTCTTCAAGAATGAGATTAAGGACCTTTTAAAAGTGGCTTCACTCAGTACCGGGAAGCTTGCCTTTCTGCCTTCTGCCATGTGAGGAAACAGCTTTTGTTCCTTCTGGAGGAAAAGACAAGTTGCCGTCTTGGAAGCAGAGATACCCTCATCAGACACCAAATCTACTGGTGTCTTGATCTTGTATTTCCCAGCTTCCGGAACTGTAAGCAAATAAATTTCTATTCTTTATAGATAAACTAGCCTCCAGCATTTTGTTATAGCAGCCCAAACAGATTAAGACTATACAACATCTGAGTATCAGAGGAACTGTAAAGATAATTAAAGAACTTCAAACATCTTTTGAAGTAGTCAAAATTATCTATCCTGAAACTAATGCTAATTTTCTCATATCAATTGAAGATAGCTTTAGTGCTAAAATAGTCTTTATAAACATAACAATAATTGTTAAGCTAATTTTGTAACCATATAATTTTTAAAGCTAAAAACTTCAGGACAATTAACTTTTTGGAATTTTTTTAATTTGCAGGACATTTGAAAGTCCCTCCTAATCCTCAGAGGTACTTGGATGCTGATCTTTACCAGCTTTCTTCTTACTTACTCAATCCAATTAGAGACAATAAGGATTAATGAATTTTGAGGAATAGTGTTCTGTTAGCCCTTTGTTCTAGTTCTATCATAAACTAGCCAGGAAAACATGAAAAAAATATCACAGAATCAGGATAATTTCTTAGATCATAATCTCTAAGACACTTTGACAATATAGGAAAGGAGTATGCTGTCAGGGATTTTAGCCTTCCAAAATGTATCTGTCCCTTTGAGATATAAAATCCTCAGCCAAATAAGCAGTACTTCTGAACAGATTTTAACCCTGAGTCGTTGCTTTTTTTCCTCTTGTTTGTGCTGAATCTCTCCAAAGTTCCCTTTCATCTACCTGGAGGGAAACAGACCTGCTAACCAGGCAATGGTTGCTGAGCATCGGGCTTCTTAGACCTGCAGTCCTATGAATCTGAATAATACAGAGTGATGCCATGGTTTAAATGTGTCCCCTCTAAAGTGCTGGTGTTGCCAGTGTGGTGACATTAAGAAGACACTCACAGACTCCCCAGTTCTGGGGGAAATACATACTTCTAGGCACAGGTCAACTTAAAGAAGGGAGGAGCTAGATAGGGTGGGTCCATTCCCCCACAGGAAGCTTAGCAGTTTGGGGAGGTGGGAATGGTACTTCTCAGATGCTCACCCCAAAGTAAATACCTCACAATTGTGGTCCATCTGGGCCTCTAGGTCTTAGACTGTTTGGCCCTGGGTAAGAAGAGAAGCAATGGCTTCCCAGAAGAAAGAGCTTATCTCAGCTAATGTACACCTGGGTGGGATCCCAGTCTGGTCTGGAGAACAGGAGTGAAGGAAAACTAGCTCTAGGCCCTTAGTGGGCCACCAGCTCAGAAGGCTATGTGCCAAGCTACTAATTGTCGGGGTACAGCCAGCCCTTCCTAAAAGGGTGCACACAAGGAGGACATTGTTCTAAGTCAGACCCAGCTTTATAGGAGAACATTTTACAGCAAAATCATGACTATGGCCAGACTCTTGGGCAAAATGTTGTATTGCTCCGTTTGTGTTTTGTCCTGGGTTTAGGAAATCTTCTATCCTTCTCAGTCATGTCAAGAAGAAATCCCAGCGTGATCGAAAATGCATAATTTCCTGGCTGTGAGTGAGTTGGCGTCTTGTTATCTCTCTCTCCAAATTCAGTAATCTGTAGCAGAATTTTTTTTTATATAAAAAAATTTATTAAGGGAGGGGATTTTAATTTTTCAGAATTTTTAATTCTCCCAAACTTAGGACTTTTTAAAAAAGAAGCATGCATTATTCTGCAATAGTAATAAAAATAAGGTCTAGAAGGAATAAGTTAACTTTGCTATGTCACATAAAGCCATTATTATAAATGAGTTTAAAGATATTAAATATAATGCATGTGGTTTATGGAGTGCTGAGGGCAGTGGTACAATTTAATTGAGGATTTCCTGTGCTGTCTGGTGCTGAGAATAAGGGATTGTATTGTGGCCTCCCGTCCCCACTTTTCCCTTACCCCAAAGCCTAATATATCAATCAAATAAAATTAATGTAATTAGGAAGCAGACTCAAGACAGAGGGGCTCTTCCTCTAATTTTTTCCTAATGTGCGACCATAAAACAAACAAATTTGTCTACTCATTCAAATTAAATGAATACGATCATTGTAGCTTTAAGGAACTTGGATAATTTGAGATTCAGATTGTTCAGAATGCAAGTGGAATCTCTGAGAATGAGCACAAATTTGCTTAAAAAATGATCAATGTTTTCTCCCAAGCTTGGTTAACTGGGTGACTCCCAAGTATGCGACTCGTTTCTCCAGTGAAATGAATCCCATTTCTGGTCCCATTTCTCAACACAGCTCTCCTGCTTCTTACCTCAGCAGGTCGAGTTTGCATTACATGGCCACTGGCAAAGTTGGAAGAGAATATGCCTTTAATGTCAGCCTGGGAGAGGGTGGAACTCTATTGGAGCTGTGTGAAGCCTTCTTAAGTCTACAGTGAACTCCAAGTGGCCAGTTCTCATCCAGCTGGGCAGAGAGCAATCTCAAGAGAGTGGCAGGAACTGCAAGAGGTTGAGCTGTGAATGGTGGTGGAGGAAATGGATACCTTTAGGGGGGATTCCTAAAGACTCTGGGCTCTAGAGGAGAGCATCAAGGGAGCAATATCTTGAGAGAATGTCAAGTCGTAAGTTCCTTTAGACCAGGGTTGAGCTTAGTGTATTGACAATCTGAGGGGGACTAGCTAGGGAAAAGGGTGACCTATAGTTTCATCTCCCTTCCAAAATTCCATTGACTTAGATTGGACTTTTAGATTCCAAGATATTTGATCTGTTACTTACGTAAGTTTGGTTTAAGAACAGGAAATCCTGTTTAAGTGACAGAATGAGTCCGACAAGTGGGAGCTCTGTGAGCTCGGTCCCAGGAAGGCAGAAGCTGGGGACGAAAAGAGAAGCTGAGCCCAGCAGTCACGTTGTGGCACAAATCCCTCACAACGTAGCTGGGGCTTTGAATCTCATTTGAAAACATCTTAAAATAATAATGTACCTTGTTGTTTTCTCTTCTCACAGTTCTCTTCATAGAATGTACTTTCAAAAATGCTAGATTTTTTTTTCTTGCAACACGACTCAGATCCTGTCCTTTTCTGAAATAAATAAGGCAACAACATAAAACTTACTTCCAGAATCTGTAGTTCTCTGTTTTTTAATTGATGCTCTAAATAGATGGCCCTTATGAAACGCTTTCGGTGTGTAAGAATTGGTGGCGAATATCTTTCTGACTATATGCTCATAAGTACCAATTTTAAGAGAATTTGGAAGGCATGCTAACCAGTTACTGAGAGGTTCACCACCTATGAGGCCAGCTGGTTCACTTAGATTAACGAGATGTAGCCTGGATGACTTTAAGAGAGATTGCAGTTAGTAGGAACTGAAACCTTGCCTTGTGCCTCGCTCCACTCGGAGATAAGTGCTTTACCTGTGTTCATTCCGTTTTGTGAAGCATCACTGTGCCCATTTTGTGATGCAGGAACCAGAGGCACGGAAAGCTAAGAAACTCACACAAATCATACAACTTGCTCATAATTGTCAGAGTAGAACCCAAACCTGGTCACAAATCTTCTGTACTGTCATCTTTTAGGCTGTACTCTTGTCTTCTACGGGAGGGGAAGGAAACATAGAGTAGCCAAGGTGATGCTGTCTAACACCAGAAAAAATGGACTTTTTTTAGCAGGTCCCTTTAGAATCAGATTTCTTCCTTCCTTCCTTCCTTCCTTCCTTCCTTCCTTCCTTCCTTCCTTCCTTCCTTCCTTCCTTCCTTCCTTCCTTCCTCTCTCTCTCTCTCTCTCTCTCTCTCTCTCTCTCTCTCTCTCTCTCTTTCTTTCTTTCTTTCTTTCCCTGGGATAGAACGGCCCAGGCCCTTGCACATGGTAGGTAAGTGCTCTGCCACCGAGCCTCAATCCCAGCCCTACTCGCAACTCTCTTTTGGGATAATAGCTCTATACCAGAAGCCACACTAGACTATTTAAGGACAGTCAGGCCCAGCCTGGCTAGAACTTCTTAGGTCTGCTAAAATCTGCTCTACATGTCTCTTGATCACTGAAATTCTTTTCTGTTTCATTTTTCTTTAAATGTTCACCCACAGCATCCAAATACAGTTAACCTATAAAGATAAGGTTTATATTCATTCCCACATCCTATTGTTTACTTCACAATCTTTATAATCTTCCCTAAGTCTTATTTCATATTCTAAACGGCTAATATCCAGGTCATCTAAGTGAAGTACTGAAATGTACCCCAGTTGTGTTTGCAGATAAAAATAAGTTGTGAGATGAGCACTGGGTTCGCTTCTTTATGTGTCTACCCTATATTTTCTTGATAGAAATTTAAATCTGTTTCTAAAATATATATTATTTATATAATATAAACATACATTATATATATTTTAAAAACAGATTTATAAAATAAATATAAATATATAAATATAAAATATATATTCATAAAATAAATATTTATTTA